>NW_027528640.1:6343119-6346959 GCF_008692635.1 Crocuta crocuta
CCAAGTTTTTTAGAGGGTCACCACCATTCCTGTCTCTTCTTTGGTAAGGCACTTGTTCAAATATTTTGCCCAACAGTGGGTTGTTTGTCTTCTGTTTATTGAAATGTGTAGAGATTATTTATAGATTCTGAATACAGATTCTTTATCAAATAAATGTTTTGCAAATATTTTGTTTTAGTCTGTGGTTTCTTTCAATCGATACTGTTTTATGAGGCTTATTCATGTCTCATGAATGGTGGTTCATTCACTCTCATTATATTATATTATCTTTTATGAATATACCATAATTCACCCATTCATCTCTTTTTTTTTTTTTTTTAATATTTTTATTTTTAGGGGAGAGAGAGAGAGAGACAGCGTGAGCAGGGGAGGGTCAGAGAGAGAGGGAGTCACAGACTGAAACAGGCTCCAGGCTCTGAGCTGGCAGTCAGCACAGAGCCCGACGCGGGGCTCGAACCCACGAACCGCGAGATCATGACCCAAGCGAAAGTCGGACGCTTAACCGACTAAGCCACCCAGGCGCCCCATCCATTCATCTCTTGATGGACATTAGGGTTAGTTTCAAGTTTGTGGCAGGAGCGTAGTGCCATTATTAACATTCTTGTGCCTTTGGTGGACATGTATATGCATTTCTAAATATGTATCAATTCCATTAGGAGTGGAATTGCTAGGTCATAGGCTATGTCTATGTTGAGTTTGAATAGTTAGTGCTAAACATTTTTCCAGAGCAGTTGTACTAATTCACACCCCCAACAACAGCATGTGGCAATGCCATTTGGCTGACAATTCTACATTATATTATCCATCTTTCCTACTTTAACTATTTTCCGGGTGTGTTATCTCAGTATGGTTTTAATTTGCCTTTCTTAGGTAATTAATGGAATTGGGCTGCTTTTCAAATGGTCATTACACAGCTATTTTGGTGAGGTGCCTGTTTGAGTCTTTCCCCCTTTTTCTATTGGATTATCTGTAGGCTCTGATAGATTTTAGATTTTTCTCTTTACCCTTGATAAACTATAATTGTTAAGTCTGGAATTGTCTTTGTTTAGTATGAGAGGGTAGACCTCAAAGCTCATGTCTTCTTCTAGTTCTGGAGCCATCTTGTTTTTTCTTTCTTGAAATATTATTTCTCTGCCTGTCCTCCGTTCCAGTCTACTGGAATTTCTGTCAGATGTTATGTTGGATCCTTTCAATCTCTTCACCTGTAAATTGATCCCCCAAGCCTCTTGCTGCTTTCTTTCTTTCTTTTTTTTTTTTAACCCTTTGTCTCTGGATACTGCTTTCTGTCTGATGTTCTTACCACACCAATTTGGTGAGGTGTTTTGGGTTTTTAAAAAATTCCTTACTGGGGCGCCTGGGTGGCTTAGTCGGTTGAGCATCTGACTTTTGCTTAGGTCATGATCTCGCGGTTCGTGGGTTCGAGCCCCACATCGGGCTCGGTGCTGACTGCCAGCTCAGAGCCTGGAGCCTGTTTCAGTCTGTGACTCCCTCTCTCTCTGACCCTCCCCTGCTCACTCTCTCTCCTCTCTCTCTCTCTCTCTCTCTCCTAGAAATAAATAAAACATTTAAAAAATTTTTTTAAAAAAATTCCTTGCTACTTTTTAAAAGCTTCAGTGACTAAAAATACTTTCCAGTACTTCTAATGGGTTCTTTTTCATATCCACCTGTTTTAATTTCCATGTTTTTGTGGGGTTTTTTGTTGTTGTTGTTCCCTTAAACTGAAGTTTAATCTTCAGTTATCTCTTTGGCCATTCTGAACATTCATTTTAAGTCTTTGTCAGCCTATGGCCTAAAATTAATTTTCATTTCCTTCTGAGTGAATTCATGTTACCACCATTGATTTTGTTTTATGTCTTTATTTATTTTTCTCTTCCTAGCATTAGATTTCTTTTTGGAAATGTCCTGCGCACACTTGTTCAGCATGGAACTTGCGTTTATTTACGTCTGCTTTTTCTCCTTTTCCTCTTTCCATCCTCACTTTGACGTGCCTGGTGTTTTTGCAGTTACCACAACCTAGATTCCCAGTCCCAAGCCACACTTATAACAATATTTGCGGATGTGCTGTGTCACCCAGCCACTCTTAGACTTCAGCATGGCCCGCTGTCCTCCTGTGGGCCGAGGCCCATCCCTTCCTCTTAAGCTGTGTCCCTAGGGAGTGAGTGTACATCACTTTTGTTCATCCTTTGAAGCTCCAGACCCTGGTTTCAAGCAACAAATTATTAATCTCTCACCTCATTTGGAACATTTTTAGTCCCTGTTAAATTTCAGAAGTTACAGGCCCAGCCCCCTCTGCTGCTTCCTGGGGAGGGCCAGCCCCTCTCACTGCTCCGTGTTACTCTTCTGTTCCAGCTCATGGAATATGTAAGTCTGTATTTCAGACCTTCATGTCTTGTCTTTTTTTTTTTTTTTAATGTTCGTTTTTCAGAGAGAGAGAGAGAGCAGAAGAGAGACAGAGAGGGAGGAAGACCTAGAATGTGAAGCAGTCTCCAGGCTCCGACTTGTCAGCACACAGCATGATGCGGGGCTTGAACTCTATGACTGTGAGATCATGACCTGAGCCTGAGTTAGACTAAGCTTAACAGACTGAGCCACCAAGCGCTCCCCCTTTTTTTAAAAAATCTTATACTGTATTAGTATTTGAGCAAGAAGAGGTATGTCAAAGTATGGACTTTCTGAATCATCTTGATCAGTCCAAGTACTGTATATATTTTTAATATCAGTGAGTACTCCCAAATGTGGGAAAAATTATTGAGCTGCTCTGAACCAGTTTATTCCTCTGTAAATTGAGGCCTTTGGACTGAGATATTTAAAGTTTAACCTACTTCTGAATTCTGTAGTTTAAGGAACCAACAGCCTCTGATTGTGCCCACATTCACTGGGACCTTCTGGGGCAGGATGGGATTCTGCTTTCTGACTCAAGAGCTGTTGCTGCGATGAATACAAACAGAAGGTTGGATAAGCTTTCAAAAGTAGAACCTCTCTGATGCAAAAGTGGATTTTTATGCAAAGAGCAAAGGGCAGCAATTGAGAAAGAAGCTTGTAGTGTGGTTCTTACAATCTCAGCTTAAACTGGGAGCAGTAGTCAGGGCAAGCAATAAATAGGCCTGAGACAGAGACAGAGGAGGTAGTTAGTGATGAGGGTTTGAGGATGATAGTGGGTGGGGTTCACGGGTTTGGGAGCCCACGACCAAGAAAGAATTCTTGAAGACATTTTTGGTGCAGAAAGGTGATTTTATTGAAGCCCAGGGATAGGACTGGTGGGCAGAAAGAGCTGCCAGGGATCATGAGGAGACTGGTTATATACTATGGAGTTGTGGGGAGATAAGGTTGAGGAGAAGTTTACAAAGAAATTTTAATCTGCTAAAGAAGACTCACAGGATACAGGAGGCCTAGCTATTGTGAAGCTAAGGTGGTTTTCCCACCAGCAAATCATTAGTATTGAGACAGTAGGGGGTTCCTGGAGAAATGTTATACTCTGGACTTGCCTCAAGTAGTTGTCAATGGGCTGCAGGTTATAAAGAGATTTAGTTTTATCTGCCATTTCCTTTTGCCTTTGTTTCCCACATCACTATGGACGGTTGATGTTGGGGCTCCAGGAGTCTATAGGTTTCTGGAGATTAGACTGTTGATAAGATTGCCTTTTTCTCCTGATTTACTAAAATATTCAATAGTCATATTGAATCTATTGAATAGTCAATAGATGGAGACTCGGGTCCTGCAGGACTATGATCTCTATCAGTTCACCATTTCTTTTTCCTCTTTCCTTTGTCCTTGGGCAGCCAGGAGTGCCTGAGGAACATCACACATGTCCCCCCTGGGCAGGGAGAGGGGAGGGGGGTG
>NW_027528640.1:6347013-6409288 GCF_008692635.1 Crocuta crocuta
GTGCCGGGGGGTGGGGTGGGGGGTGTTTGCAGCCTGTCAGCTTACCTTATGCTTCCTCATCAGTTGGGGGGACAGCCTGTCAGCTTGCTTATGCTCTCTTATCAGTTAGGGTGACTGAGGGCTCTTAGGTTACCATGCCATCAAGGAAGGGGGGCCCAGCAAAAAATACCTGTTGCCTTTTCATTTACCAACCAGACAAACTAAAGAGAACGTTTTTTTAAAAGCCACAAAACCTGAAACTTTCAGAAAACTGGCAATGTTTTTTTCAGCCAGTTAAAGAAGCCCAGGCTCAGGTCCTGACTTGCTAGCAGCTAGTTCCTAGAGGAGCTTCAGGCACCAGCCGCGGACAATGAGAAGGCTGCATCATGTTTGGGGACCAGACAAGAGCGCTAGACTGAAGTTCAGTCCTGGGGTCTGATGAGGAAGCATGAGGCAGGCCAAGGGGTGAAGCACAAGCTAGCACCCCCTTCCTGCCCCACAGATCAGATGGGATCTGCGTGATATTCCTTGGACACTCCCAGCCACCCCCAAAACAGGAAGGGAAAAAAATGCGAGTCTCCCATCAGTTTACAAGAAAAAGGCAATCTTGTCAAGGGGCTAAAGTCCAAGAACTCCCTACTGTCTTAATGTTCCTGCTTTTTAGAAGGAACCACGTTAGCTTCACAATAACTAGGCCTCTGGTAAGTCTTTAGCATGTGAAAGCCTCTTTGGAACTCCCTCTTGACTATCTCCCCAGACTCTCCGACACTTGCTGTGCAGTCTTTTCTGCTTGGGGGGTCCTGTCCCTGAGCTTTAATAAAACTACCTTTTTGCACCAAAGACGTCTTCAAGAACTCGTTCTTGGGCACGTAGGTGGCTCCATCAGTTAAGCATCTGACTTCGCCTCAGGGCTTAGGTCACGATCTCACACTTCGTGGGTTCGAGCCCTGCATTGGGCTCTATGCTGACAGCTCAGAGGCTGGAGCCTGCTTCGGATTCTGTGTCTCCCTCTCTCTCTGCCCCTATCTGCTCACGCTCTGTTTCTCTTTCTCTCTCTCTATCTGTCTCTGTCTCTGTCTCTCTGTCTCTCTCAAAAATAAAGAAACATCGAAGAGTTCATTCTTGGCCTTCGGCTCCAGACCCCACGACCCCTACCCCATTCCCCCCAAACATCATCAGGGTCTGGTGTGACCTGTTTAGCTGCCTACCAGTGTGATGTCTCACCCGCTTGGTCTCCTCTGGAAAATGAAGAGAGCCCCTGAGCGAGTATGTTAATGACAGAACAAGGGAGACAGCCCTTGTAGCATGAGATCTGGAGGGTCTTTCTTCCCCTGTGAATTCTGTCCTCTGTTTTTTAAGCACAAAGGGGTCCTGATCAACTTGTTGAGTTTGTTCAGTTTCAAAACCCCAAAGCAAAAATATAAGCGTGTTAATGTGAGTTGATTTAATTTTAAATGGTGAGGATACGTAAATGGGACTTTAAAGGCACCACTGGAAAACCCAGTCCTTCTGTGATTTAGAGGAGCCTGTGCCCAGCTTTCCCTGCACTGCGCCTCCGGCTGCATTCTGGGACCTGCACGGGCATAACCAATGATCTGGATTGGCCTGGAAAGGAAGCATCTGGTGGGGCATCGTTGTATTGTCTCCAGCACTTGGCCTCAGCTCAGCTCACCACACTTGAGTGGATTATTATTGCTCTCAGCTAATCCTATTTTAACATCTTCCTGCTTGCGATGTAAAGCAGGCAAATCATTTCCCAAAGCAAACAAGTGCAGGCTATCATCTGCTAGTCGCTTTCTCTCCAGTCCAGATCAAATGCTAATTTCTCCATTGGGTCAAAAGCAATCCACTGACAGCAATGAGAGGTCCATAAGAACTTGGGACCAAGGGAGAAGAACTGAGGCTTTTGTGCCCAGAGTTACAAATCTAAAGAGACCTTGGGAGATCCAGTCCCATCCCCCACCGCTTCCCTGCTGGGACTGGTGTTCTGAGCTCAGTGCGGAAGAAAGTGAAGCCAGGGTGCCTGGGTGGCTCTACCCAAATTTGGCTCATTTCATGGTTTGTGAGTTCAGGACCATGGTTCAGGGCATGATCTCACAGTTTGTGAATTCGAACCCCATGTCGGGCTTCGTGCTGACAGCAGGCCTGGAGCCTGCTTTGGATTTTGTGTCTCCCTCTCTCTGCCCCTCTCCTGCTTGTACTCTGTCTTTCTGTCAAAATTAAATAAACATTTAAAAAAGAAGAAAGAAAGAAAGAAACCAGGGCAAACAGCCAAAAACATCCATCTCTTGATGCCTGTTACCTGCTAGCTTTGGAAGCTCAAACCTCCCTTCTGCCCCCTCTCCTCCTCGCTTTCACACCCTGTCCTCAGCACATGTCAAGGGTAAAGGGCAAAGCCTTTGACAAGGGAAGGAGTTAAGCTCAGGGAGAGTAGAGGGCAGGTTTGAAGAGCATGGGGTCAACGGCTTGTGACTTCTTTGTCTTTGAAACTGACTTCTAAACTGGGGTGTGTGGGGGTTCGGCATTTGGAACAAGTGCTTACTACACGCTAGGGACTCCGTAAAATAAATACTGAATGCGTTGAGCGAGGTAACCCTCTGAGCCAGGGATGGCTGGTNTAGAACGTGTTGCTTTGCCAACTTTCTAGTTCTCCCTGCACTCCCTCTTCTGTGCTCTTGCAATGTGCGATGTTCAGATACAGAGAAACCTGGTTTGGGCTTTGTGAGGGAAGGGACGTAAGAGCTCCTTTGCTCTGAGACACCCGGCCTGCCTCTGGCCATGTGGAAAGGACCTTCCACAAGGGCTGGTCCAGCTCACTGCGGTCTGCGGGGGCTCAGGGGCCAAAGTCTTAGGACGTGCATTTGCCTGGCCTTGTTTTTTTGTGCTTTCATTTTTGTTTCCCTCAAGGATGTAAGGTGGGAAGAGGGCCAAGAGGAAGGAAAAGGAAGGAGAGAGGCATTTGAAACCCCAAGTCCCTGTTATCTCTCCCTATGTAAATCCCACCCCTTTTTAGTATGACCTATGTTGCTCATGAAAATCTGTCTGGAGGAAGCTGCGGTCTGAAGCTGAAAAATTGTCCATTGGCACGCCAACTTCCTGTCCCGCTGATTTCAGCCATGCCGACGGGCAGGGAGGACGAGCCATAGGAACTGATGTCATGTGTCCACACGGTACTAGCCCTGGACTCAGTCACTAGCCCTCCTGATGACCCATGAGGTAGACACTGTTCTCACTTCCATCTCACAGACGAGGAAGGTGGGGCTCAGAGAAAAGCACCTTGTCCAAGGTTGGGGAGCAGTAGAGGCAGGAGGCAAATTCCAGCAGTGTGACTCCAGAACTGGTGTTCTCCCCTGCTGTGCCAGCAGTGGGCCCACCATGCCAGCCTTGCCGACACACACTCGTATCTGTCTCCTGAGACACCGTCCACACTGCATGGTTGGTGTTTGGGGCTCTACCATTAGCAGAACTCCTTCTGACTGAGTATTTTGTACAGTGCACTGAGTGGCCCACCAGGCTGCATCGGTCAGTTCCTCAGCACGAAAGAATAACTTAGTTGTTTTTCTGAGTGGATCATTCCCACCAAAGAACAGTCGCCCCTTAGGTCTATTTGTCTTAATAGAAATCAAAATCAGGGATGCCTGGGTGGCTCAGTCAGTTAAGGGAACGACTCCGGATCAGGTCATGATCTTGCAATTCTTGAGTTTGGGCCCTGTGTCGGGGGCTCTGTGCTGACAGCTCAGAGCCTGGAGCCTGCTTCAGATTCTGTGTCTCCCTCTCTCTGCCCCTTCCCTGCTCACACTCTGTCTCTCTCTGTTTCTCGGAAATAAATAAACATTAAAAATAATGATCAAAATCTGAATTTGTCAGTCATTCCTAAAACATAGACTAGCCTAAATAGCTACCTTTTTGTCACATTTACATGTCGTTTTGGAAAGGGCCTGGGCTCATAATTATTCTTATCTGGATGATTCCAGCCAAAGAGCTAGAGAACATGGATGTGCCAGGACAACCAAAGCCAGAGGGAATGGGTGTATTTCTGTCCTCAGCGAAATAGTGTTTTATTGGCACCAAAAGCAAGTCTCAGTTCAGGATGATGAACAGGTCAGCCAAGGGACAAGCGTGTCGTATTTCTTCTCAGTGATCGAACTGGGTGCCCTTGGAAGTCACGGGGTCTGTGCACAGAGGAGGAAAGGCATAGAGAAACCCTGTGTTCACTAGAATTTTCATCCATGTTTTGATGACTCAAAAAAAAAAAGTCTCTGGAATGTATTCAAGGAAATACATCAAGGAATAACATCCTCCATGGCCAGCACGTGTATCTTTAGCACATAAAATGACCTCATTCTTCACATGAAATTGACTTTTTTAAATGACCGGCTTGAACTTTGCTAAGCTAGAAAAGTGAGGCTCACATTTTCTTCTTCTCCCTCCTTCCCTTCCATATATTTATGAATGTTAACTAAGAGTGATTCATTCTCAGATACTCCAGGTTGGTTGTGCAATAACATAAGTTGCATGAATGTCAAAGGGCACAGGAAAATGGCACCATGAAAAGAAATGTATTTGGTAGGATTGTTCCCAAGCTAACTAGTAAGAGATGATGGCTTTCTTTTTTTTTTTTTTTTTTAGTTTTTTTAATATTTGTTTATTATTTTTGAGAGAGAGACAGAGCATGAGCATTTATTTATTATTTTGAGAGAGAGACAGACAGAGCATGAACAGGGGAGGGGCAGAGAGAGAGAGGGAGACACAGTGAAACAGGCTCCAGGCTCGAACTGTCTGCACAGAGCCCAGCACAGGACTTGAACTCACAAACCGCAAGATCATGACCTGAGCCAAAGTTGGATGCTTCATCCACTGAGCCACCCAGGCGCCCTGAGGTGATGGCTTTCTTGCCATGGCTTCTGCTGTCCATTCTTTGATAGCATTTTTCACAGAGAGCCAGGAGAACCATTGCTTCCCAGCTGGTAACTGCACATGGGATTTAATGGACTGTCTCAGAGTCTGATGACCAGGTGCTGTACCTCATCCCTTACTCCCTGAGCATATCCTGAGGCTCCACCCCCATGCTGGACACTGAGAAAATGACACGGCCCCTTCTGGTCTTCTGAGGAAGATGGACACTTGAGAAGATCCTTGTATATGGTACAAGTGTTGAAACGGAGGCCCAGAGCAGTCAGCCCTCCCCAGAATGGCCAGAGAAGCTTCCTCAGGAAGGTGACCGCTGGGCTGAGCCGTGAGGGCTGGGTAACACCCACCTGGTAAGAAGGGGCAGACAGTGCCAAGGTTGAGCCTGGCAAAGAGCCATGTCTATTAATCTCACAATTATAACACTCTAATACTCTTGATGTAGATCTGAGCAAAACAGTCATCACAATTACTGGTTTTCCCAAGAAGCATGAAAACAGGGCCTTTGTGTTTGGACAGACCTAGCTTCAGATCCTGACTCTACCACATACCAGCTGTAACCCAGAGGATCTTACTGTCTCTCTCTGAGCCTCAGCCTCCCTATTTAAAATAAGCATAGTACTCCGTGTGTGTGTGTGTGTGTGTGTGTGTGTGTGTTTTAGGGGTTACACAAGCTAGCACACATGAAGACAAGTAGCACCGCCAGATTTGGTAAATAAAAATACAGGATACCCAGGGAAACGAGAATCTCATAAAACAACAAATAATTGCTGAGTATAAATATGCCCCAAATCACATGGGACATATTTACACTAAACAATTACTTGTTGTTTATCTGAAACTCAAACTTAACTGGGCATCCTATATTATTTTATCTAATAATAAGTGAACCATAACTCAATAAGTTACTGGCATAATGGATGTTTCTTGATACTGGGAAGTACTGACTCAGAATAAACAGGAGTTTTGTAACAGAAGTATGGACTCTACATGATATGTGGATGTGATATATATGCGTGGGGGTGGGAGAACTATTAGTTAATGTAGGGCATTCAAAAGCTTCTCCAGGATTTCGAACATGTTCAGATCCGTTAACAACAGAACCAAGAAGTCTGTGAGAACCATTTGGTTAAAAGCCATGCCAACAGGATCTGAGATTTGGCACTTTACAGCCTTGAACTTCTTAGCAAACTGGAACTGTATTGTTGTTGGCCCTTTTTCAAGGCAAAAATAGCTTTCGGGCCCTTAACGTGTCAGACTCTACACTTACTCCCTTCTCTCTCCTAATCATACTGCCAGGCCTTGGTGTCGCTGGCTGAGAAGAAGATGGTGCACATCAGACCAGCTAAGAGACCAGAACTTTACAGAACACTGAGCTTAGGCCAGGAACTCCGGGGAGGGGCGCAGAAAGGGTAAGTCAAGTCCCTTACCCTCTAAGAGTTTATAACAATGCTACTGAGTCTACAAAAGGAAAGATCATCATTAAATTGAGTCACTTCTGGAGCATCTGTTCTCTGAAGGCCAGGTAAGCCTTAGCAAGTGCACCCCAGAGCCCAGCCAGCCCCTGACAGACACTTGAGGGTAAATTAGCCAGTGAGGGCTGGGTTCACTAAGGAAGGTCTAATGGAGTAGTTGAGTCTGCAGTGGGCCTTGAAGGAAGATCTTGCTGAGCAGGAAATCCTTTTCATCATCACTGCAAACGGCTGCCATGTACTATAAACCTGGCACTGAGCGAAATAGTTCATGTAAATTCTGCTGACATTTCAACACTCCTTACTCCTTAAAAGGTTAGGTCTCTGTGTCCCTAAAGCTCATTTTGGGTGTGCAAACCAGCTTGCCTATTACCTCCTCAGAGAGACCTTCCCTGACCATCCTATCACAAAGAACTTATCATTCTCAATCTCCCTCCCCTTCTCCCTGTCTCTCGGCCCCCTGTTCTTTCACAGCTTTGATGACAACTTAATGTGAATTTATTCATCATTTTTGCTCTGTCTCTCTATAGTTCATGGGGGCAGTGGTCGTGTCCGTGTTATCCGTGCTGTTTTCCCAGCACCCACCAGCCAGCTCATTCCCTGGCACTGAGTAGACACCCAGTAAATATTTGTTCCATAAGTCCATCGTCTGCACACACACACACCACATCTAAAGACAAAAAAACACAGCTGACAAGGACTTGCCCAAGAAGTTTCCACATCCAAACATCCAGTGGTGAGGCCAGGCATCTATTTCTTTTCTTATTTAAAAAAAATTCTGAGGGTGCCTTGATGGTTCAGTCAGTTAAGCGTCTGACTCCTGATTTGGCTCAGGTCATGATCTCACAGTTCATGGGTTCGAGCCCCACATCAGGCTCTGCATTGGCAGTGCGGAGCCTGCTTGGGATTCTCTCCCTCCCTCTCTCTGCCCTTCCCCCACACACACTCTCTCTTTAAATAAATAAATAAACTTTAAAAAATTGCAAAACAAATTCTGTGAATGTAATGCATAGCTGAAGATGGGGCTCTTCTGGAAGGCACATTACTGTAAGGAACATACATAAAGCCTGCTATAATCTCACGGATGAAATTTCCTCTATGCAGTCTTTCACATAAAGCTTTATAGAACCTTCTCTACTCTAAAAAACATGATGACCATGACCTTTGCTCAGTATAAACTTGTTTCTGCTGGGTGTTTCTAATCACACCCATCATGTTCTCTCCAACTTTATTTAATTTTAATCTCAGTATAATTAACATACAGTTATATTAGTGTCAGTGTACAATATAGTGATTCAGCACTTTCATACGTCACCTGGTACTCACCATGGCAAGTGCATCCTTAATCCCCATCACCTATTTCCCCCACCCCCACCCCCACCGCCCCTCTGGTGACCATCAATGTGTTCTCTGTAGTTAAGTCTGTTTCTTGGCTTGCTTCTCTTTCTCTTTTTTTCCTTTGCTCTTGTTCTCCAACTTAAAAGTGAGCAAATATCACCATAATCAACAAACATATTTGAATTAAAATGTATTTTCCATGGGGTGACTGGGTGGCTCAGTCAGTTAAGCTTTGGACGTCAGCTCAGGTCATGATCTTGCGGTCATGGTTTCAACCCCCACATCAGGCTCTGTGCTGACAGCTCTGAGCCTGGATCCTGCTATGGATCCTGTGTCTGCCTCTCTCTCTGCCCCTCCCCAACTTATTCTCTCTCTCTTGCTCTCTCTCTGTCTCAAAAATAAACAAACATTAAAAAAATTTTAATAAGGGAAATATCAACCTAAAACTAATAAAAATAATTAGCTATGAGGAAGGGAAACTAGGCTTTTCTAAATATACCTCATTTAAAATTTTTATTTATGCTAGTTGGGCACGGAGGGGGGCACTTGTGGGGATGAGCACTGGGTGTTATATGGAAACCAACTTGACAATAACCTATTTGTAAAAAAAAAATAATAGTAATAAAAATAAAATTTTTATTTATGATGAAGTAAATGTTATAATTTAAAAACAAAATTAAGTTAAAAAGAAAAATACATGATCTCTAAAATTCAAAACCAGGGGTGCCTGGGTGGCTCAGTTGGTTAAGTGTCCAACTTCAGCTCAGGTCATGATCTCATGGTTACTGAGTTCAAGCCCCACATCAGGCTCTGTGCTGACAGCTCAGAGCCTGGAGCCTGTTTTGGGTTCTGTGTTTCCTTCTCTCTCTGCTCCTCCCCTGCTCATAAACCTAAAAAAAATTAAAATTCAAAACCAAACAAGAAAGAAAACCTACCTGGGTATTAAGGTGGTGACATATTTATACTGAAAAGAATTGTTTCACAGTAATTTAAAACACAATATTTTGGGGCACCTGCGTGGCTCAGTTGGTTAAGCATCAGACTCTTGGTTTCGATTCAGGTCATGATCTTGTGGTTTGTGAGTTTGAGCCCCATTTTGGGCTCCAGGCTGACATTGTGGAGCCTATTTGGGATTCTCTGTCTCCCCTTCTCTCTCTCTGTCTCTCCCCCTCTCAAAATATATAAACTTAAAAAATAATAAAACAATATTTTGGGGTGACTGGCTGGCTTAGTTGGTAAAGCATACAACTCTCAATCTCAAGGTTGTGAGTTCAAGCCCCATGTTGGGTGTAGAGCTTACATAAAAACAAATAAAAGGAAAGATATTTTTAAGGAAATATATAATAAAACAATAAATAATAAAAATATATTAGGAAATATTCTAAGGGTAAAAAAATAACTTCATAAAAATGTATAGTCAGGAGTCTTAGTGGTTATATTGGTTTTTAAATACATGATATTATTATTTATGTATATGATTTATCATGTTAGGAATCAAATTTTTTTAGCCTAAGAGAGCTGCAAATAGAAAATATAAAAGTTAATAAGTAAAATCTTTGCAATCTTAACTTTGAATTGGAATGATTAGTATGAACTTGTGATTTCCTTTTCTAAAAAACACATATTTAATAGCTGTGTCCGCTGAAGCCTGAGGACAATGACCTCCCAGTAGCGAAGACCAGTTTGTGTTCCCCAAATGCCAGCTCCCACTAGAAGGAACCAGGGCACTTTGGAGAAATGGCTGATTCCTGGTCTGGGGCAGGAGCCACAAGGTGAGCCTGAGATATCTTTGCTGCCCAAGCAAGTCGCAGATAGCTCAGACCTATGGGGGTCAACAGGAGCAGTGCCGACCTGGAGGAGCTCCTAACGGGCCAGAGATGAGACAATTTGAGCATCGAAAATAATAACTGCAGTCGATTAAAACACATTGAATATAGAAAATTCTGAGTTCTGAGTGCCTGGGTGGCTCGGTCGGTTAAGCATCCAACTTCCACTCAGGTCATGATCTCATGGTTCATGAGTTCAAGCCTCACATCAGGCTCTGTACTGACAGCTCGGAGCCTGGAGCCTACTTCCGATGCTGTGTCTCTGTCTTTCTGCCCTGCCCCAATCACACTCTGTCTCTCAAAAATAAATAAATGTTAAAAAAAAACTTTTTTAAAGAAAACTCTGAGTTTATGATGATCCTTAAAAAAAGATATCCAAAAATGTGAAACAAATCATTCACCATAGCTAGCACATTAACACTTCACTTTGAAAATTGGTCATTAAAACGAAATAACTAAAATTTACCTTATCTGTACAAACTGTAGTCCTATTTACAGAGTTGACACACACCTGGAACTGCCCATTTTTGGAATCCTCTTTTCTTTTTCTTTTTTTTTTTTTAATGTTTTATTTATTTCTAGGAGAGAGAGAGAAAGCGTGAGCAGGGGAGGGTCAGAGGGAGAGGGAGTCACAGACTGAAACAGGCTCCAGGCTCCAAGCTGGTAGTCAGCACAGAGCCCGACGCGGGGCTCGAACCCACGACCCGCGAGATCATGACCNTCTTTTTAAAGAGAGAGAGAGAGCATGCAGGGGAGGAGCAGAGAGAGAGAGAGAAGGAGAGAGAGAGAGTGAGAGAATCTTAAGCAGACTTCACACTCAGCACGGAGCCCAACTTGGGGCTCGATCCCACGACCCTGGGATCATGACCTGAGCCAGAGTCAGCCAAAGCTCAACTGACTGAGCCCCCCAGGTGCCCCAAGATGGCTGTGTTCTAAGCATGAAAACCTGCTGGGCTGCATGGCAAAGGGGAATTAAGGTAGAAGGTAGAATTAAGGTTTGCTAATCAGCTGACTTCAAGAGAGGTAGATTAGCTTGGGTTATCAAGGTGGGCTCCATATAATCACAGGAGCCCTTCAATCTAGAAAAAGGAGGCAGAAGAGGTCAGAGTGATACGGTGTGTAAGGATGGGCCAGCTGTGGCTAGTGTAGAAGTGGGGGGCGGGGGCAGGGCACGAGTCCCAAGGGATGTGGGTGGCCTCTGGGAGCTGGAAAGAGAAAGGAAAGAGAAAGAAAACATATCCTCTCCTGGAGCCCCCGGAAGGGAGTGACGACCTTGAGGACACCTTGCTGTGGCCCAGTGAGGCCCATTTCAGGCTTCTGGTCTCCAGAACTATAAGCTAATAAATGCGAGCTGTTTTAGGCCACCAAGTTTGTGCTCATTCATTGTAGCAAATGAATCCACCATTTACAGCCATAAACTGAAGCTGAAAGGTGCAGATGGAATGGTGCATTAGCGGACGACAGCATTGATGGGGGGGGGGGGCTAATTGGAAAAGGGCCAAAAGGTCAGAGCCTAAGAAATTATACAGGAGATCGTGTGTCATTTGAGTCCTCGTGTCATGCCACGCTTTGACAGGGAATTACTGCACATTTGACCCTTGTTTCTTTCTGTAACCTTTCTTCCTATCTCTGACCTCAATCTCTATGTGAGAGGTAAGGAGCGCATTTCATTTCAAGGCTATGGTTTTCCTTTTGTAGATTGTCTGTCTCTCCTGTATGTAGAACACCTCTAAAAAAAATTGAAACAAACAAAAATCAACAGGATAGGTCTAGGTGTTAATTTTTTTTCTTATTTTTTTCATTTGTGGAGATAGGATGGGCTCTTGGATTCCACGTGGTACATTTTCTTACCAGTAAAGCTTTCTCCTGTTGGTAATTCCCTGCTTACGTTTAATTGCAGCCTGTGGGATAACTCTTATCTTATTGGATCTCCAGTCTCTTGCCCTATATATTTATCGCATTTCACCTCTCAGTGTTCCCTTTCTCTGTTCCCGCTTGGGTAGCTTCCACTCCCACTCACAGACACACAGAAGCACTGTCCCCAGGGTCCCCAGACCCACAGACTGAAGGTAGAAGATATTACGGGGACAATTCTGCCACTGGATCATTCTGAAGACAGCAGCACAAGGTTCACGCTTGTGGTTGCTGAGGAAAACCAGTGCCTTAGCGGGAAGCTTGACAGACGAAAGCGCCCTGAGCATGGATTCTGAATTCTCAGCTTCTAGGAGATACTTTAGGCTGAAGACAGTAAGCAGATGAAAACAAAATATTCAGGGGCATCTGGGTGGCTCTGTTGGTTAGGTGTCTGATTTGGGCTCAGGTCATGATCTCACTGTTCATGGGTTCAAGCCCCACGTCAGAGCGTGGAGTCTCCTTTGGATTCTGGGTCTCCCTCTCTCTGCCCCCTCCCTCAACCCAATTGTGCTCGTTTGCTCTCTCTCTCTCTCTCAAAAATAAACATGAAAGAAAAATCTAACAACAAACTATTCAGAAGAAAATAGAGTATTTGTTATTTTTGTTATGCTTTCCACTTCTCATGCTTATTCTCCAAATCACTGCCTTGGTTTCCTTTCCTGTCATTGTGTGACTAATTGTGTGACTGTATTTCTTTCTTTTTTATATATACTTTATTTATTTTTTAATTTACATCCAAGTTAGTTAGCATATAGTGCAATAGTGATTTCAGGAGTAGATTCCTTAATGTCCCTTACTCATTTAGCCTATTCCCCCCCCTCACAACCCCTCCAGTAACCCTCTGTTTTCCATATTTAAGAGTATCGTATATTTTGTCCCCTTCCCTGTTTTTATATTATTTTTGCTTCCCTTCCCTTATGTTCACCTGTTTTGTATCTTAAAGTCCTCATATGAGTGAAGTCATATAATATTTGTCTTTCTCTGACTAATTTCACTTAGCGTAATACACTCTGGTTCAATCCGTGTAGATGCAAATGGCAAGATTTCAATCTTTTTGATTGCCAAGTATACTCCATTGTATATGTACCACATCTTCTTTATCCATTCATCCATCGATGGACATTTGGGCTCTTTCCATACTTTGGCTATTGTTGATAGTGCTGCTATAAACATTGGGGTGCATGTGCCCTTTTGAAACAGCACACCTTTATCCCTTGGATAAATACCTAGTAGTGTAATTGCTGGGTCATAGGGTAGTTCTATTTTTGATTGTTTGAGGAACCTCCATACAGTTATCCAGAGTGGTTGCCCCAGTCTGCATTCCCACCAGCAGTGCAAGAGGGTTCCTCTTTCTCTGCATCCTCCCCAACATCTGTTGTTGCCTGAGTTTATGTTAGCCATTCTGGCTGATGTGAGGTGATATCTCATTGTGGTTTTGATTTGTATTTCCCCGATGATGAGTGATGTGAAGCATTTTCTTCATGTGTCGGTTGGTCATCTGGATGTCTTCTTTGAAGAAGAGTCTATTCATCACACCTTTTGCCCATTTCTTCACTGGGTTCTTTGTTTTTTTGCATGTTGAGTTTGATAAGTTCTTTATAGATTTTGGATACTACCCCTTTTTCTGATATGTCTTTTACATATATCTTCTCCCATTCTGTTGGTTGCCTTTTAGTTTTGCTGATTTTTTAAATGTTTTTTTCAAAAATATTTTACTGTTTTTTATTTATTTTTGAGAGAAAGAGACACAGAGCGAGTGAGGGAGGGGCAGAGAGAGAGGGGGAGACACAGAATCTGAAGCAGGCTCTAGCCTCTGAGCTGCCAACACAGAGCCCGATGCAGGGCTCAAAACCACGAACTGGAGATTATGACCTGAGCTGAAGTCAAGCGCTTAACCAGCTGAGCCACCCAGGTGCCCCTTTAATGTTTATTTAATTTGAGCAAGAGAAGCAAACAGAGTATGAGCAGGGGAGGGGCAGAGAGAGAGGGTGACACACAATCTGAAGTTGGCTCCAGGCTCTGAGCTGTCAGCACAGAACTCAGTGTGGGGCTGGAACCCATGAGCCTTGAGATCATGACATGAGCCGATGAAGTAGGACGCTGAACTGACTGAGCCACCCAGCCACCCCTGTGTGACTGTATTTCTAACTTTTTTTTTTTACTGTGGTTCCATTATCTCATACAGCTTTTGATTTCTGATTCCCTCTCAATCTGCTCCTTTTTCATCTGTTTGTTGTCTCATCCATATTTTGCCTTCTATTTCATAAGATCCACATCTTCCTAAATCTTACTGAGAGTTCAACCCTGATGTTTTCTAAACTCAATTAGGTTCACTGGAGAAATATTTTTCAAACACTTGTTTTGCTGAAAACCTCAAGTACCAGATTCTGTATTGTGCAGGTGAGTTCATGTTTCATAGGCTTCCTTCACTACTTTTTAAATAATATCCTTAAAAAAGGAGAGCTGTATTCAGCCCCAGTGAATGCCTGTAATCATGGGGAAATGGTCAGTGTACAAATGCTTCACTTGCATCTTAGACTGGAGGATGGATATGCATGCCCCCAGCCCAGCTTTCTTTTTTTTTTTTTAATTTTTTAAATGATTTTATTTATTTCTGAGAGAGAGTGAGAGAGAGACAGCATGAGTAGGGGAGGGTCAGAGAGAGAGACACAAAATCTGAAACAGGCTCCAGGCTCTGAGCTAGCTGTCAGCACAGAGCCTGATGCAGGGCTCGAACCCACAAACTGTGAGATTATGACCTGAGCCAAAGTTGGACGCTTAACCGACTGAGCCACCCAGGTACCCCTAGCCCAGCTTTCTATTAGCCTGTGATTTAATCTCATTCTGAACCTGTTCACTCTAAGGGATAGATCCCTGGCCCTTCCGAGATAGGGCTTCTGGTCTTCAACATTGACCCTCCCGCTAACCCAGAGGAGAATAATCTCTGGCCATTCTGCCCCGTGTCCTTACCCCTCTTAGAGCCCCTCTGCTCTGTCTCTGGGCTCCTCACTCCAGGCTTTGGTATAGGGACATCGGGCAGATAACTGAATTGCATTTCTAGTTTCGAATGCCATTTTGTAACTATCTGCTCTCTTTGGTTCATGAGTATCTTAATAGGATGTAGAAGAAAGGTAATCAGTGTTGTTTGGTTTCTGCCCTCTGGAAGTTTTGCTTAAGAATCAATAGAGACTTAAAAAAAAATCAATGGAAACGTTTCTGCTGGGCTTGAGAAACTTCCTGCACTTTCTAATTTGCCTGCTCCCAGATACACACCCTGTGCTACGGTTCTCCTGGTTTCCTTCCCTCCTCCCTGAAATACCACCTGTGTTCCCAGGCCACCCTCTGCATAGTAGTTGCACAAGTTGGGTTCCCTCCCAGCTGACTCTAAGATGGTGATAAGTGTACAGGAAGTCACTAGGGAGAACTTGTGGAAAGGACACAGGGAAACAAGATTATGCAGAAGTTGAATTCAGATACAGACAACTCCACCAGGAGCTGTGGGGATTGGATGGCCTTTTAGATATCCCACGTTGGGATAAAGGGGCCTAATGATCTGCGCTAGGAGGGTACATGACCTTGGGCAAGGCAGATTAAATAGGGTTGATGGTGAAGACCACCTTACAGCAGTACTCCAGCGTCTCGGGGAATAAATCTCTCATTCCCGAAGGGGAAGCTAGGTAGGGTGGCAGTATCTACCTTGGACAGTCATTGGATATGACGGCCCCCTCCTTTGACCTGTCTTTAGAACCTAGTTTGAAAGACACAGAGTGCTGTCTTCACTGGGTGGACGAAAGTATAAGAACAAGATTATAAACTTCCTGTAGTCAATTAGAATAAGATAATAACCAGATGGTCTTACATTGTTTAGAGTACTTCAAGCTAAAAACATTATTTTATTTAGTTTATTTAGTTTCTTAGTTATTTTATTAGTTTATTTAGTTTATTTATTTATTTTGAGAGCAAGAGACGGCACAAGTGGGGAAGGGGCAGAGAGAGGGAGAGAGAGAGAATCCCAAGAAGGCTCTGTAGACGTGGGGCTTGAACTCATAAACAGACCATGACCTGAACTGAAACCAAGAGTTGGACACTCAACCAACTGAGCCACCCAGGTAGCCCCAAAAACATTTTTTAATGTATTTTCTATTGAGATGTAACTGACACTGATATATAATATATGAGTTTCAGGAGTACCACATAATGATTCAATATTTGTATACATTGTGAACTGATGACCACAATAAATCCAGTCAGCATCCATCAGCTTACATAGCTACAAAAAAAAAGTTTTTCTAGTGATGAGAACATTAAAGATCTACTCTTTAGCAACTTTGAAATATGCAGTGCAGTATTATTAACCCTATTTATTTATATTTTTATAACTTTGTATATTTATTTTATTAACTAAAAATTGTTGGCAACAACTGGTGAGGAAACAGAATAGCTCTAGATAAATACAGTTCCCCAGTAGTAAGTTTTAACCAAACTGGTAAGTGTTGTAACAAGAAGAATTAATGCACAGATCTTTGGATTCTCAGAGAATTTACATGGTTTCTGTTGTCTCTCTACATGTTATACAAGAGCTTGAACATAGAGGGGAACCTGGGTGGCTCAGTCAGTTAAGGAGCTGACTCTTAATTTTGGCTCAGATCATGATCTCATGGTTCATGAGATCGAGCCCTCTGTCAGGCTCTGTGCTGACAGCTTGGAGCCTGCTTGGGATTCTCTCTCCCTCTCTCTCTGTCTGCCCCTTCAGTGCTCTCTCTCTCTCTCTGTATCTCTCTGTCTGCCTCTCTCTCTCAAAAATGAAAATGAATTACAAATAAAGTGCTTGAACTTAGAATAATCACAAAGTTTAAGTGCCTATAGGAGAGATTTTTGTTTCATTCAACTGTGAAGCGAATCCTTCCTTTGTAAAATCCTGTCTTCCCCAAGTACAATTAATGACTGGTGATGGCAAAAATTCCAGAGGAGGTTCCAATGGCCTGTGCCAGCAGAGGAGCAGAAACAGAATGACATGCCTGGGAACTGGAATGGGAACACTCTGACTAAGGTGGTCATCACTCCTATCACTGTTCTTACAATCTCCATGTGGGATTCAGGCCGCCAGTGTGATTTTGCAAGAGAAGCTGGAAATCTAGATTTCTATGTGAAACTTCCAGATTTCCTAGTATGGGAAGTTCATCCACACTTTTAAAAAATTGCATAGGTCAAACAATTAATGTTATCAGGTGAAATCAGGCCTGAGAGCTGCCATATTGTGACTTGTGAGTTAAGTCTTTCCTCAGAATCCATTTTGGTAAAGTTAGTGAGAACTAGGGTACAAGCAGAATGATGCTATAGTTTACTGTAACAGCATTTCCTTCAAAAACGTTGTTATAACCTTAAATCGGCCCCAGGATATTGTTGTCGAAATAGCCGGGAATATCACTAATAATGCATTATTTTTTTTTTTTAGTTTATTTAATTTGAGAGAGAGATTGAGCACAAGTGGGGGAGGGGCCGAGAGAGAGAGAGAGAGAGAGAGAGAGAGAGAGAGAGAATCCCAGTGCAGAGCCCAAGGCAGGGCTCTTACTCACAACCATGAGATCATGACTTGAGCCGAAATCAAGAGTTGGACTTTAACTGACTGAGGCACCCAGACACCCCTATTATTAAGGTCCTAATTTACATTTCTTTATATTTGGCAATAGTCCAGGTCAGTAAAAACATTAAGGCTTTTGACCAAAGTCCATTATAAAAACTTTAGACCAATAATCTAATGCCATTTGCTCTTCAAAGTCAATAGTGACATGGACACACAGTACTTTTTATTAGTAGCACTGCCTCTTTCTACTGGGAATAACACCTCCCTGTTCTTGGGAATTTGTCTCCCCCTCCTCTGTTCCCGCAGTGTCCCTACTGGGAGCCGCTGTGTTTTCCTCTCACCTGGATTTCCTGCTCACTATTGACTGGTCTGATCCTGAGTGCCTTGACCCAAGGCTGATGAGGAAAGGGAGTCAGGCCTTCTCTGGTGGAAGGAGCCAGAAGCAGCCACATGCAAGAAAGAAGTTGGCCAGGGGCGAGAGGGAAGGAAGCCCAGCGAGAGAGAGAGGGAAGCAGAGCGAGTGATAGGGAAGAGAGAAGGCGTTTTGGCTGCAGCTGTGATCGTGACCCTACTTGTTTCTGAGGCCTCGTTGCGTCCCTGCCCCACCTTCCTTCTGATTCTTCATGAAAATCAACAGCATTTGTCATTAGGGAAGTACAAATCAAAACCACAGGGAAATACCCCATCACAAACACTAATGTGGTGATGATTTAAAAGATAGACAGTAGGAAATACAGGTGAGGATGAGCAAAAATCGAAGCCCTCATTGCTAGTGGGAAATGGCGCAGCCACTTTGGAAAAAAAAGTTTGGAAGTTGTTCAAGGAGTTAAATGCAAAGTTACCGTATGACCCAGCAATTCCACTCCTAGATATATACCCAAGAAAATAGAAACACGTGTCCACACAAAACTTGTACTTGACTATTCATAGCAGCATTATTTGTAGTAGCCCCAAAATGGAAACAACCCAAATACCTATCAACTGGTGAACGGACAAATAAAATGTGGTAGATTCATACAATGGAGTATTATTCAGCCTTAAAAGAAATGGAATATTTAAATAAACATGGTACCGTATTTACTAACCTTGAAATTATTATGCTAATTGGAAGGATCCAATCACAGAAGATCACATGTCATGTGATTGCCTGTGTATGAAGTGTCCAGAATAGGCATAGAGAAAGATCCAGAAAGAAGATTCATGGTTTCCAGAGGCTGGAAGGAGAGGGAAAGGAGAGTGACTATTAATGGATGTGGGGTTTCTTCGGGGGCGGTGGGAGTTCTGCTTTAAAAAAATTTTTTAATGTTTATTTATTTATTTATTTATTAAATGTTTATTTATTTTTGAGAGAGAGAGACAGAGTGTGAGCAGAGGAGGGGCAGAGAGAGAGGGAGACACAGAATTTGAAGCAGGCTCCAGGCTCTGAGCTGTCAGCACAGAGCCCAAGCGGGGCTCAAACTCATGAACCAGGAGATCATGACCTGAGCCAAAGTTGGCGCTTAACCAACTGAGCCACCCAGGCGCCCCACGTTTATTTATTTTTGAGAGACAGAGACAGAGCACGAGTGGGGAAGGGTAGAAAGAGAGGGAGACACAGAATCCCAAGCAGGTTGCAGATTCTGAGCTGTCAGCACAGAGCCCGATGTGGAGCTCGAACTCATGAACCACGAGATCATGACCTGAGCTGAGATCAAGAGCTGGACGCTTAACTGACTGAGCCACCCAGGTTCCAAAGGGCACCTTTTTCTAATCGACACAAAGAGGCCATGCAGCCTAGGGACAGTCTCCCATAAAGAAAATAATAAAGCAAGAGACAAGTGGTGACAGACACCAAAGCAGAGGGTGGTCCCCAAGCCGTGGGTCAGTTAAGGAAATCTTTTGAGAAAAGCAAGACTGGAATTCAGCCTTGAAGAAAAAGTAGATGGAAGGAGGAACAGGACAGTGAGGGGCTGAGAAAGGTGCTAAATGATGAAGTGAATATTCAGGCGTATTTGGGGGAAAGTATGTGGCCCATTTCATGCACTTGTCACACTGAGCCACCATTGGGGGCCAGACCCTGTGCTAAGCACCGGGACAAAAACATCCCAGAGACACAGCCTCTGGCCAAAAGGGCCAGAAATCTAATAGGCGGAGAGACCATCAGCCCCCCCGACCCCCACCCCCACAGGGAGCGAGAACCCCACAGGGGGACGTTTCAAAGCCTCTAGGTTCTCTGTAACCCAAGAAAGAGCCGTTCATGGAGGGAAGGTTCTAATTCTCCACATGACCAGGAAACAATCCTGGCTACTGAGTGCAACAGGAACAAAATGTCACTGCAAGTGTTTTCCTATGTAAATAAAACAGATTTAGAAATCCTCTGCTTGGAAGTATTATGGATGTTAGACCTGGAACATAAGCTCTCTGAGGCTAATTTATTTCACGGCTATTTAACTGTCCTCATGCTGTCATCTCAGATCAAACTGGGTGTGAAAACATTGTGTAAATGGCATATCTCAGGTTTCCTTTCCTTTTTTAAAAATATTTATTTATTTATTCATTTATTTATTTATTTATTTATTTTGAGAGAGAGAGAGCACGAGCAGAGAGAGGGAGACACAGAATCTGAATCAGGCTCCAGGCTCCGATCTGTCAACACAGCCCCACATGGGGCTCAAACTCACAGACCTTGAGATCATGACCTGAGCCGAAGTTGGGTGCTCAACCGACTGAGCCATCAGGCACCCCTTTTATAACCATTTTTAAGTGCGCAATTCAGTGTCATTAATTACATTCACGACATTGTGCACCCATCACCATTACTTCTTCCAAAATTTTTAATCAACTGAAACAGAAGCTCTGTACCATTAAGTGATAATTCCTCATTCCCTCCTCCACATAGTGCCTGGTCACCTGTAATCTACCTTCTGCCTCTATGAAAGTGTCTGTTGTAGACACTTCACGTAAATGGTATCATACAGTGTGTTTCCTTCTGTGTTTGTTTGTTTCACTGAGCATAGTGTTGTCAAAGTCCATTCATGTTGTAGCGTGTATGAGGACTTCCTTTTCAGGGCTTAATACCTTGTCATTGTATGTATCTGCTACATTTTGTTTATCTTTTTATCTGTTAACGGACACTTGAGTTGCCTCCAATGCTTGACTGTCATGAATAAGGCTGCTGTGAGCATTGGGCATACAAGTATTTAAGGCCCTGTTTTCAATTCTTTGGGGTACACATACCTGGAGAGGGTTGATGGGCCATATGGCAAGTCTATGTTTAACATTTTGAAGAACCACCAAACTGTTTCCCGCAATGGCTTCACCAATTTCCTATTCCCACCAGCAATGTGCAGGATTTCTGTTTCTCCACATCTTCGCCAACACTTATTATTTTCCATGTTGGGAATCTATCCCAGCTGTTGTGAAATATTTTCTCATTGTGGTTTCAATGTGCATTTCTCTAATGATGAATGGTAATGAGCACCTTTCATGTGCTTATGAATCATTTGTCTATCTTTTTTGGAAAATGTCTGTTTGAGTCCTTTGTCCATTTTTTCATCAGATTGTTTGTCTCTGTTGAGTTGTAGGAGCTGTCTATATATTCTAGATGTTAAATCCTCATCAGGTATATGACTTGCAAATATTTTCTCCCATTCCATGGTTTGTCTTTTCACTGTCTTCATAATGTAGTCTGTTTTTTAGGCAATACCTCCAATCCTTTCCTGGAAAGAGGAAATCATAATTGGGAACAAAGAAAAATACAAAGGATCATGGGAGTAAAGTGGAAACAGTGGGAGGTAAAATAAATGCATGCATACATGAAACAAGTATCACTCTCTCCAGAGTCACAGGCTTCTAAGAGGATTTGAAGCATTCTCTACTTCATCTTATCTGGTTTGCTGAAAATGAATGATAGAAGTTTAGAGCACATGTTTTGAGCGTCATACAACCTTGTGCTAGAATCCCAGGTCAGCCACTTGCTAGCTACAGACCTGGGAGGAGGTACCTGTCTATCTGAACTTCATTTTCTTCCCCTTGTAATGATTCAGTAAGATAATATAAAGAAAACATTTAGTGTACCTGGTATACAGTGGAACTCAATAAAAGGGCGCATGGGTGGCTCAGTTGGTTGAATGTTCAACTCTTGATTTCAGCTCAAGTCATGATCCCAGGGTCGTGAGATTGAGCCCTGCATTGAGCTCTGTGCTAAGAATGGAGCCTTCTTGAGGTTCTCTTTCTCTCCCTCCCTCCCTCCCTCTGCCTGCCTCTCCCTCTCAATTAAAAAATTAAATTAAAAAAAAAAAAAGAAGTGTGTGTGAATACCATTGTTGTGCAATGTAAATGTCCAGTGCTGAGTCTTTCTTGCACCTTCTTACCTCTCTTTCACCATTTGTTCCACGTGACCTGAGTGTCTGCAGTTGATCTGCCTGCAGGACAGCTCCCTCGAACATCTCCCTTCACTCACTTCATCAGGTTAGGACTTCAGTCCTCACCTATGAAGTACTCACGTCTATTTCCATATCCTGTTGCCCCGTACGGTCTGCTCATTGCTCTCAGGCAGATATGAGGATTAGAAAGGAGTCTGTTTGCTGGCTCTCTTTCTGTTACATTTTCCCAGATTTCCCAAAGAACAGAGAAAGGTAGAACCTTGCCTACTTTACTCTGTTACCCTTAGGATTTAGCTCCTAATGAAAGTGAAGGCACTGTGTGTCAATGGGCTAGGCAGTGTTCTATGTGGAATTCAGGTTATGAATGAGAAACAACTATGCAAAAATTAAAGTACAAGGCAGAAGATGGTTAATACTATGAAAATGACACAAGCAAAATGTTACAGGCTTCTACAAAGAAATTCTACAAGGAAATATTTACACATAGTTAAGGATTAATAAAAGGCTTCGTGGAAAAGGAAGAAGTTGAAAGAGTAAAATGGATTGGTTTTTGATAGAGAATATAAGAATATACCTCCACGTACAGGGAAGGGTATTAGGAAAGACATAAAGGTAGTGTGTTGCACACATGTTTTTGTTTTGTTCTGTTGAGAGAGAGAGAGAATGTGAGTGAGGTGTGGGAGAGAGAATCTTGAGCAGGCTCCATGCCCAGCATGGAGCCCGATGTGGGCTCCATCTCACGAAAGTGAGATCGTGATCTGAGCCAAAATCAAATCAGACACCTAACAGACTGAGCCACCCAGGCGCCCCAACCCACATGTTTTCTTATTTAATCTACTAACCAGCCTGTAGCAGAGATTTCTAAGCTATGCCCATCACTGAGATCCAGACATATTTAGGTTTGCCTAGACTTCTAGGTGACCCCTAAAATGGCACCGGGTTACTCAGTCACTCTTCAGTAAGAAATAGGCTTGTTTGGAACCTAACCCAGTGTGCCATTTTTCATATTTTCCTTTGAGTGTGCACGAGACCTAGTAACCTACCTCTAAAAAGAATATGGCAGAAATAATGGAATGTCACACCTGAGATTAAGTTATAGAAGGGCTGTGACTTCAGTCTTGGACTCTCTCCCTCTCTTTCTCTCACTCTCTTAGAATTCTCACTCTGGGGAAAGCCAGCTGCCATGTTGTATGCAGCCTTGTGGAAAGCCCCGCATGGCAATATGTCTGGCCATCAGCCACGCAGCACCTGAGGCTCACCATCAAGCCCATGAGTGAGCTTCGACCTGGAACTTGCCCCAGGTGAGTAGCTCCAGCAGACACCTTGACTGGAGCCTGAGCCAGGGGCATCATGAGGTACAGAAAGTTCTGAGAAATAAAAGGATTTTTTAAAATTTTAAGTTGCTAAGATTTGGAGCCATGTGTTATATACAGCGTATTTTGCAGACTTTGCTGAAAGTCTAAATGTAATTAGTCTCTTTATTCTCCAAACAGAAAAGAGAACACATTTCACTTCTACTTCTCTCCACACTTCTTCTCCCAACTCTCATGTTACTGCTTTCTGAAATTTGGGCTCCAGCTTGCATTTAAACACACAATTTAAAAAAACTGCTTATTTATTTTGATTTACCTCTGTTGTTTTCATGATTTATATGCTCATGGTGATTTTTTTGCATCCTTCTTTTAGGTGCACTTTTTTTTCTGCCTGGAGGACCCCCTAGTGTAGTTCTTTCAGAGACCATCTTTGGATGGTAAGCTTTCTGAGTAGTGTAGGTCTGAAAATGTCCTTATCTTGCCTTTACACTTGGATGATAGTTAGTCTAGGTATAGCGGCGCCTGGGTGCTCGGTTGGTTAAGCATCTGACTTCAGCTCAGGTCATGATCTCACAGCTCCTGGGTTCAAGCCCACATCAGGCTCTGTGCTGATGGCTCAGAGCCTGGAGCCTGCTTCCGATTCTGTGTCTCCCTCTCTCTATCCCTCCCCACTCATGTTCTGTCTCTCTCTGTCTCTCTCTCTCTCAAAAACAAATAAACATTAAAATTTTTTTTTAAAATTTTGGCTAGGTATAGAATTCTGGGTCGTAAATTACTTTCCTTTAGCACAGTGAGTCCTGGCCTTCAATGTTTCTAATAATCTCATTCTCCTTTCTTCTAGCTATTATATCCTTTCCCTCTGATAGCTTTTAGAATGTTCATCTTATCCCTAATACTCTGGAATTTTACATGACATACTTAAGAGTGTGTTCTTTATTTATTCTGCTGTATGCTGAGTGGAAATAATTCCGAGAACTACCTCCCCCTTTCCATTTTGGGATGTTTTTGCTGTATCTCTTCAATATTACCTCTTTACTATCTCTTCCACTTTGCTCCTGTCACTCTTATTAAATATATATTGAAAGGTCTGGATGTGTCCTCTTCTCTTTGAACTTTTCTTTAATATTTTTGCTTTTTTCTCTCCTTGAGCTGCATTCTGGTGGATAAGCTTTGTTTGAAATGTTGGTTCACTCTTCAGCAGTAAAGAATCGGCTCTGAAGCTCGTCTATTAAATTTTTTATTTCCATAGCTGTGGTTTTCATTTTAATGATTCTAATTCTAGCACGTGCTTTTTTCAAACTTTCTCTTGTTTTATGGATTTTATTCCCACTTAAATTTATTTCTTTGAGGATTTTGATAATACCATCCTTGAGGAGCTCACCCTCTACCCCAACACTCAGAGGTACCGAACAGTAAAAGTTTGTTTATGAATAGATCAAATTGAGATAATATCCCAAAAGCTAGAAGCTTCTCGGGGAGGGAGAACCAAGAACACTCTTCTCTCCTTCTACTTTTCATCTTCCCAAAAGACAGCCCATGGGGGTGAAATGGAGAAGTTTCTAAAATACATTGTACATACTCAGAAATAGTTATAAGAAATTACATTCTGCTAGAAAGGAGCTGGGAAGTTACTTTCCTTTTTCCTCCCCTTCGAGCCTTCTTATGGAAAGCTCGAGGAGCACCTGGGTGGCTCAGTCAGTTAAGCATCTAACTTCGGCTCAGGTTATGGTCAAGTTTGTGCTGAGTTATCATGAGGCAGACCAAGATGACAAACCTTCAAAATCATGATGGCCAGGACTCTTGGCATCCACAGGTTAACAGTATGAAGCTTAAACGGTGGCATGAAATGAGAATAAACTCCATCTTTAATGCTTGAAATCTGAGATCAGTAATCAGGTTAAAGCTGTAATTTGGATTTAGACGAGATTTAGCTTTTCCTCCCTTAAGAATTCTAGTTTGAAACCCGAGCTTCACAGGGAGGGCTGAGAATGAGTAATCTGTGTTTCTTAAGGTGACATTGAGAGGCCTAGAGTTTTGCTTAATGTGGTTCAATAGGGAACCAAAAACAGCCATGAAACAATGAGTTCTGATTAGGTGGAGTGGATGTTTAGGGCTGCCAACGTAGAAGCATCCTACTATAGGCCGAATTGGCAAAAATAGGATGAACTGTTGCTTTGATCATGTTGTCATTGCTAATTCTATTTTTCATTTCTCCTAATGCCCCCATGTGATATTTTACCCTGTCATGTTTGTTTTTCTGAGAGTTTGATTCGTTCCTTCTTTCAGAGATAGGACATTTTGAAATAATCCCTGATAAATCAGAACTTTGTCTGACAACTTGATAGTACCACGGAGCAAATGGAAAACCACCGACCTCTTTCATCTGCTTGGAGTTTCTTAGGTCACATACTGTTTGAATAATTTACATCTCGCAGCACAAAAAGAGTAATGCATGTTGCCCACAGTCAGTTGGCAGTGTTAAGTGACAGTCTTAAGTGGTTTTTGTTTTCTTATGTGTTATTTGGAGAAATTGTTCCACCAAAATGTCATGGCAGGAAAGAGAAATTGACCAAGAAGCCCAGAGCTAGTTGTGTGCCATACCCGGAGTCACTTTCAAAACCTGTGCACTGGAAAACCTGTTTTACAAGTAGATTTTCACTGTGTTCTGGTGAAACCTTTTGTGCCAAATGAATCAGCAAAAAACGTTGTCTAAAAGAACCATAAATTAAAGTTAATCATGATATTTCAAAATTGCATTTTGTTAGAAAATTCCTTGTACAGTAAAAATGACAGAAATGTGTTAAATATATTTATAGTTTTCATCTATTTAAGTGAACTGTTGTGCTCTACAAACCTTAGGCACCAGGTTAGAGCACAGCTTTTCAAAAATTTATTTTGAAACCTTTGAGAATTGGGGCGCCTAGGTGGCTCAGTTGGTTGAGCGTCTGACTTCGGCTCAGGTCATGGTCTCACAGTTCGTGGGTTCACGCCCCGCGTAGGTCTCTGTGTTGACAAATGGGAGCCTGGAGCCTGCTTCAGATTCTGTGTCTTCCTCTCTCTCTGCCCCTCCCCCAATAACTCCCTCTCTCTCTCAAAAATAAATATACACTTAAAAAAATAATAAAATCTAAAACAAAATTTTTAAACCTAGTTGTTTTTTAACAGATCCTCATGTTATACACAAGCCCTAAATGATTAGTCAATTTTAGAATTTTCCAAGTGATCCTGGAACTGACTCAAGCTTTCTGAGTACATTGAATGAGGGGCATTTTGTGGTTTGGCTCACGTGTGGGAAAGAAATCCATCATTTGTTGAGCACCTACTGCGTGCCAGACACTGTGCTGTTTTTAGGTGTATTCTCTTATTTTGGCTACACAACAGCCATATGCCCTAGCTGTCATGATCCCCATTTTACAGATGGGAACACCAAGAATCAGAGAAATTGTGTGACGTTCCCAAGGCCAGTAAGTGGAGACCTGGTATTTAACCCCACCCACAGCGCCACCCTGCTGAAAGGAAGGACAGTGGTGACTGGGCCCACTGGCTGGCCCGAAGGGGCGGAGGGGGTGGGGAGTGCAGGCTTGCTCAGAGCACAAGGTATAAAGCACTTCCTAAAGACAGCAAGCAGGCAGGCAAGCCAACTCCGGAGCAGGCTTTCCTCTCAGTGTTTGGTTCTTTTCTAAAAATGCTCACACCAGGTTTCAGGAACAGAGGGCCGCAGCCAGCACATTGCTCATGCGTCTTCTTTAAACCAATAGCAACCTGGCAACTGCCTTTTCCAAGTCTGGCCAGACAGATCATTCGATTTTGCTTTGTTACTTTCAAGGGAGTATCCTGCCCTTTCACAGACTCGGTGCTGTGCGGCAGTCTACATTTATAGAGTGTTCTGGATAATGAGGTCAGGCAAACATTTGAAAAGACAGTTCACAGACTACAGGGACACCACTGTCTTTTTCCAGGACAGGCTGGGAAAAGAAATTGGATGCTGGACCAGACAACGTCTGCGGTTCCCTCGGAATCACTGAAGTGCGCCAACGCCTGGCTAGCGGGGATACAGCTAAAGAAAGAACTGTAACATTATTATTCTCGAAGGATGTATTTTTAGTACACAGCGTATATAAGGTGTGACCCTCTTCTGTGGAGAAGCACAGAATGGAAATTTGCTTAGTGCCAAGCTGCCAGCACATGATGAATTGAAGTGAGTTAGAATCCATAAATCGTGTATATGAGTTCAGAGAATTTTCCAGTAGAGACCTTCAGACTTATTTTTATTTTAATCATATACGTGAATTACCAGGGAGTACTTAAAATAAGCTAAAATTTGATAGGTGAGTACCTCTGACTGATTTTCTTTTTTAAGTTTACTTATTCATTTTGAGAGAGACAGAGAGAGCAAGTGAAGGAGGAGCAGAGAGAGAGGAGGAGGAAGAATCCCAAGCAGACTCTGCACTGTCAGCATAGAGCCCCATGTGGGGCTCGGACCCACAAAACTCTAGATCACAACTTGAGCTGAAATCAAGAATCAGATGCCTAACCAACTGAGCCACCCAAGCACCCTACTCTTGCTGATTTTCTTACATCAGCTTTCCTGAGGTTTTTTCCCCCGGACTGTCCTCTAACAAGACATCAAGGCAGTGATCTCTGACCTTTGTTGATTGTGTCTCTCATCAATAGCAAATCCTTGAGGCTCCTGGGTGGGTCAGTCGGTTAAGCATCCAACTTCGGCTCTGGTCGTGATCTCGCGGTCTGTGAGTTTGGGCTCTGCGTCGGTTTCTGTGCTGTCAGTTCAGAGCATGGAACCTGCTTCGGATTCTTTGTGGCCTTCTCTCTCTGCCTCACCTGCACTCATGCTTTGTCTCTCTCTGTTTCTCAAAAAATGAATAAACATTAAAAAATAAAAATAAAAATAAATCCATGGACACTAATCTCCAATACATGTGTATTTACATATTTAGGAATTATATCCGTTGACTGCTGCACTAATATTTTCTGCACAGTATAAAGCAGGCCAGAATTAAATTTTAAAGGATAAAATAAAGATTAATTGTTTTTTTCATTTGAAGATCTAATTGGCTTTACTTAAAATTCATGAATCAGGCAGCGTCCCATCTAGCAAGTAGAAACAGCACCAGGGAGCTGTACAAAATGGAGAGTTTTGTAGGCACATGAGGGCAGAAAAAGGAAGTTCTTCACAAAGAGGGGATCATTTCAGGCAAGGTCTCCCTTGGAGGGAAGGTGGAGTCTACCAGGAAGCCTCCGTCACAAATACGCATCAGAGAATTGCAGACTGACTGGCTAAAAGCCACATTCCCGGGACCTTCCTGAAACCGTAATTCCATTAGAGAGTAAGTCTTGGTTCATAGCAGCTCTCTCAACAATAGCCAAAACATGGAAAGAGCCTAAGTGTCCATCAACGGACGAATGGATCAAGAAGATGTGGTTTATCTATACGATGGAATACTACATGGCAATGAGAAAGAATGAAATCCATGTGTAGCAACATGGATGGACCTTGAGGGTGTTATGCTGAGCGAAATAAGTCAGGCAGAGAAGGACAAATACCATATGTTTGCACGTATAGGAGGATTAGGAGGAACTTAACTGAGGAACAAGGGGGAGAAGAAGGGGGGAAATAGTGGGGGAGAGGGAGAGAGGCAAACCATGAAAGACTCTTGAATGCTGAGAACAAACTGAGGACTCATGGGTGTGGGGGGGGAGGGGGGGAGATGGGCATGGAGGAGGGCACTTGTGGGGATGAGCACTGGGTTTATATGGAAACCAATTTGACAATAAACTATTTGTAAGAAAAAAAAAAAGAAAGAAAGAAAAAGAAAAAGAAAAGAGAGTAAGTCTTGGTTTGCTAATGCGGGGCTGAGCACAAATGACTCCATTTTGGGCCTGTTGTCATTAATGCCAGTCTCCCCTACAGTTCTTGTTCTCTCAGCTTCTGTTGATCCTTAGCGTAGTATTTACAGGTTAGAACATTTTTTGCTTGATCTCTATGATATTCACAGGCCATGACTTCAGGTTTACATTTTTAAAAAATTTTATTTATTTATTTATTTTGAGAGAGAGAGAGAGAGAGAGAGAGATCCCAAGCACAAGAAGGGGAGGGGCAGAGAGAGAGAGAGAGAGAGAGAGAATCCCAAGCAGGCTCCTGCACTGTCAGCATGGAGCCCGATATAGGGCTTGAATCTACGAACTGCAAGATCATGAGCTGAGCTGAAACCAAGAGTTGGACACTTAACCAAGTGAGCCACCCAGGCACCCCACATTCATAGTTTTTAAATCAGTCATTCTCTTTGTTCCTTTTCTGAAATACTGGTCTTAGGAAGATAATTTGCCTGGTGATTAGTGGCTACAATCATGTATTTAAAGTTTTTGAGAAGAAAACAACACACTAGGGAGTTATAACTGTTTTAAACAGGATAATTCCCAATGTCCTCAGTGTACTTTTCATCCCTGAGACCTAAACCAATCAAAATCAAGTAAGTTGAAGACCCCATTGAAGGAGTCACCCTATTAAGCCAACTTCCACAGAAGTATTGATCCAGGCATAGCAGATGGTATTGGTCATAGCATTGACACCTGCCCAACTAAAAGATCAACAACGGCTCTCCTATTATCAAGAACAACTTTAGCCAGACAGCCCAAGGATTTTTGTTGAGCAACTATTGCTTTAGCAACAGATTTTGCAATATTTTTTTTGAGGAGGGGGTTGCAGAAGAGAAAGAGAGAAAATCCCAAGCAGGCTACACACTCAGTGCAGAGCCCGAATTGGGTCTCCATCCCATAAGCCTGGAATCATGACTTGAGCCAAAATCAAGAGTCAGACACTCAACCAATTGAGCCAACCAGGCACCCCAATTCTGTAATATTTTTTAATGTTTTATTATTATTGAAAGAGATTGTGCATGAATAGGGGAGAGGCAGAGAGAGAGGGAAACACAGAATCCAAAGCAGGTTGCAGGCTCTGAGCTGTCAGCACAGACCCCAATGTGGGGCTTGAACTCACAGACCATGAGATCATGACCTGAGCCAAAGTCAGACATCCAACCAACTGAGCCACGCAGGCAGCCCTAATTCTGTAATATTTTTAACAGAGGTCAAGGAGAAGTCCCTGATTATTTTACACTTAGTCTCAACCAGAGAAGTAGGGCCCTGACAATGGAAGTGAATCATGAGTCATGAATGCCTTTTGGTAATTCCCATTTGAATTTGTGGCTCAAGACTGGAAAAGTGATAGCCATGGAGGCCAGTAAAATTTTAAGAGTCTGTAGACCACACAGGAAGTTTTATTCTGGTTATCCTTGCCTTATGTCCCCGCCCCCTTTTTTTTCAATAGAGCCTGGACACAAAGTTCACCTTGGACTAGGGAGAGAGGATTGACATAGCAGACATCAACAATTGGGAGTGCAGACTGTAGGCTCCACCCTGATGGGGAACTGTGCACTGCCCTGAACAGTTCCTATGTGGAACTTCACATGGAATTAAGGACTGGGGGGGTTTCCTGCTCAAAAACCTGGAGATTGTGGTCTGAAAGATTAGGGGCCTAGTGGCTCTAGGCTAAGCCATCTGCTGGCTCAGCTGAGCTCTGGACGGATCTGGCTGCCAGCTCAACCTGACTGGTCCTTCAGTGGAAAGCCAATCCTATCAGGAGTTCAATGCAAAGAGAACAGAACTCAGAATCAAGAGGAACTTACCCATGGCCCTCAGAAACATCTAGAAAAACAGAGAACCCAAAAAGTGGTTCATGGGTACCAGGACTACGTTTCTCATTGTCCCCCAAATGCCATCAGAACTTCACTTTGGATCCCACCACTGCTACCAAATCTGTTAAAAAATAAAATTCAACCAAGTAAATTTGAAATTCTAATTGCTTTTATTCAACGACTCATGAATCAAGCAGCACCTCATCTAGCAAGTAGATAGAAGCTCCCAGATTAAATTATTTTAGGGGCACCATCAGTTAGCCTCAGACTCTTGGTTTCAGCTCAGGTCATATCTCTTGGTCTGTGAGATCGAGCCCTGGATTGGGTTCTGTGCTGACAGCATGGAGCCTACTTGGGATTCTCGCTCTCTACTCTTCCCCTGCTCACTCTCTCTCTCAAAATAAATAAAAAATATTTTAAAAAAGAAAAAAAGCTATTTTAAAAGTACTTTTAAATTGTGTTTTATATAGTAATAATACAAAAACCACTGCTTTGTGCTAAGGAGACAATATGATTGTTTAAATATACTTCTTTCTTTGTAAGAAAACATTTGTGGGGGCGTCTGGGTCGCTCAGTCAGTTAAGCATCTGACTTCAGCTCAGGTCACGATCTCACAGTTCGTGGGTTCAAGCCCTGCGTCGGGCTCTGTGTTGACAGTTCGGAGCCTGGAGCCTGCTTTGGATTCTGTGTATCCCTCTCTCTGACCCTCCCCTGCTCATGCTCTTTCTCTCTCTCTCAGAAATAAATGTTTAAATGTTTAAAATGTTTAATGTTTAAAAACATTAAAAACAAAAAAAGAAAATATTTATGATACTGCGGTTCAGAATTCGGGGCTAGTTCAGTTTATTACAATACTTGTCTTCTTTCAATCTTTTTCATTGAGATATTATTCACATATTAGAAAATTCACCCTATTTAAGTATACAATTTTGTTGTTTTTACAATATTCACAAAGTGATGTGACAATTACTACCATCTAATTTTAGGAAATTTTCATCACGTCCAAAAAAACTCATATTTATTAGTAGCCACTACCTACACCCTCCTTTCCCAGTGCCTGGCAGCCCCTAATCTGTTTTCCATCTCAATTAATTTGACTATTCTGGACATTACACATGAATGGAATCATGCTGTATGTGGCTTTTTGTGTCTGGCTTCTTTCACTTGGCATAATGTTTTCAAGGTTCCTCCATGTTGAATCACATGCCAGTATTACATTCCTTTTGATGACCAAATAATATTCTATTGTCTGCATATCCCACTGTTGCAGACTATGAGTCTGGAGTTCTCTCTTGTCCAGCAAGAGAGCAGATGCAGAATTGAATACGAGAGAGGCTAATATCTGGGAAGAGTCAAGAGCCCTGAACAGGGGTTTTGTCTCTGTATTTATTGAGCCCTCAAGTTCTTGCACATGTGGTGAACATGAAGAAAATAATCAGATAGTAATCATTAACCTTTGTGTCTAAGAAGCAAAGGGTCTGGCAGGGGGGAGGCAAGTGGAGCTTGTGATCAAAGTATATTGGCACCAGATGGAAAGTAATTTCCTGCAGGTGATATAACAACTTACTCATGATTCCATTATAATCTCTCACTAACTAATCTTGGGTGCTTTTACCCTTTGGCAGCGGCTTTCCACCCTAAGCTTTTTTAACCCATGGTAAGTATAAGGAATTCTTTTTTTTTTTAGAGAGAGAGAGAGACAGAGTGAGCAGGGGAGGGTCAGAGAGAGAGGGAGTCACAGACTGAAACAGGCTCCAGGCTCTGAGCTGGCTGTCAGCACAGAGCCCGACGCGGGGCTCGAACCCACGAACCGCGAGATCATGACCCAAGCGAAAGTCGGACGCTTAACCGACTAAGCCACCCAGGCGCCCCAAGGAATTCTTGAACTTATTTCCCCACATCCCACCTTCTTGTTATCTCTTTTTGAATTATGTCCACTTTTTGGCTGTTGTGAATAATGCTGTTATGAACATTTGTGTACAATCTTTGGTGTGGACATTTGTTTGCTTTCCTCTTGTGTATATACATCAGCTCAGAATTGCTGGGTCATATGCTAACTCTATGATGAATCATTTGAAGACTACTTTCCAAAGTGGCTGCACCGTTTTACAGTCCTGCCAGCAGTGTGACTGGGGTTCCAGTTTCTCCACAGCCACCCCCCCAACACTTGTTACTGTCCATCTTTTATTGGAGCCATCTTCGTGGATGTGAATGGTATCTCGTTGTAGTTTGCCTTGGTCTCCCTAATTACTAATGTCTCTTCATGTTCCTATTGGTCTTCTGTATATCTTCTTTGGAGAAATGTCTTTTCAAATCATTTGTCCATTTATACAGTGAGTTATTTATCTTTCGATTGTTGGATAAGAAGAGTTCTTTATATATTCCGAACAGTAGACACCTATGAGATCTATGATTTATAAAATTCTTTTTTCATCCTGTGGGTTATCTTTTTCACTTTCTGATAGTGGTCTTTTTTTTTTTTTTAATTTTTTTAAAATTTCTGAGGTAGAGACAGTGTGAACAGAGGAGGGTCAGAGAGAGTGGGAGACACAGAATCTGAAATAGGCTCCAGGCTTTGAGCTAGCTGTCAGCACAGAGCCCGACGCGGGGCTCAAACCCATGAACCGTGAGATCATGACCTGAGCCAAAAGTGGATGCTTAACCAACTGAGCCACCCAGGCGCCCCCGATAGTGGTCTTTGAAGCACAAAAGATATTATTTTGAAGAAGTCAATTTATTATTTTTTGAAGGTTGCTTATGCTTTTATTATTATTATTATTATTATTTGGAGGTTGTTTGTACTTTTAGGGTCATATCTAAAACGCATTACCTAATCCAAGGTCATGAACATTTACACCTGTGTTTTCTTCAAAGATTTCATAGTTTTAGTTATGTTTGGGTCTTTGATCCATGTAGCATTAGTTTTTATACGTGGCCTGTTGTAGGGGTTCAAGCTTCATTCTTTGAATGTGGATAGTCAGTTATTCCAGCATATTTACTGGAAATATTATTAATGTCCCTGTTGAATTATGCTGATACTTTCTCAATTCTATCCCATTGATCTCTATGCCCCAGTACTTAGTTTTTAATGTATGTCACAGCTGAAAAGGTAACTCACAAAGATTCTTAACATCAATTGGAAAATAAAAGCATCATTGGCTCCTTCTACTAAGCATTTCCTATCATATCCACCAGTTACACAAAAGTTTGGTTAAAGATCTGGCTAGTGAGTTTCCATCTTTTCTGATCTCTGTGAATTGAGCTTGCAAATCAACACATAGATACAAAACTCACTAAAACTCTTAATTTAGAAAAATTTGTAAACAGGTTAGCATATTCTTTTTCTGTATGTTCAAAAGTGCAACTATGAGAGTTTTTAGAAAGTGTTATTACACTTTTGTAATTTTAGCAACTAAAGCTGTGGAATAACGGAAACGTTTGAATGATTTATTTACAAAATGATCTTTCCTTAGCTCAGGTGTGTTATGCTGTTTAAGGAGGATTTGATTTCTTTCTGAAAAGCTTGTGCCAGGAAGTATGAGAAAGGTCAGCTCTTTAATTCTATTGTTATTCACTTGTGGTTATATTACTAGTATTCTCATCAATCTATGATTTTTTACAGTAAATATTTTTAATATTCTCCACACTGGAAGAGTAGTTAGTTAAGACAATAATATAATCTGGGTTTATTTTTTAATGTCATTAGTTACTTCATTTATGTTTTTTTTTCTTTCTACATTTTTAGGGGTAATTCTTGTATTTGTTCTCAAAATTCCTAAGTTGGAAGCTATTCATTTTTTAGGCTTTTTCCCCTAGTATGTTTAAGTTTGCCTCTAAGACCTGCTTTAGTTGTATCTACAAGTTTGAGTATGATTATCATTCATTTTCAAATATTTTTATTTTTATAAAAATATTTATTTTAGAGAGAGTGCAAGTGGGGGAGGGGCACAGAGAGGGGGACAGAGTATCCTAAGCAGGCTCTGTATTGACAGCAATGTGCCTGATGTGGGCTCAAACTCATGAACCATGAGATCATGATCTAAGCCACCCAGGTGCCCCTCAAGTGTTTTCAGATATTCATACAATTTCTGTTTTGACCCGTACACTATTTAATAGTGTGATTTTTAAATTGCCGATATGTGGGGGTCTTTATTTTTTAGCAATTAAAAAAAATTTTAAGACCTTTTAATATTTATTTATTTTGCAGAGAGAGAAATAGACAGACAGAATGCAAGGGGGGAGGAGCAGAGAGGGTGGGAGATACAAAATCGGACGCAGGATCCAGGCTCCAAGCTGTCAGCACAGAGCCTGATGTGGAGCTTGAACTCATGAACCATGTGATCATGACCTGAAACAAAGTCAGATGCTCAAATGACTGAGCCACCGAGGTGCCCCGTATTTTTTAGCGCTTTTTAAAAAATGTTTTATTTATTTTGAGAGACAGATAGAAAGCGAGCAGGGGAGGAACACAGAGAAAGAGAGAGAGAGAGAGAGAGAGCATCCCAAGCAGGCTCCACACTGTCAGCACATAGCCCGATGTGGGGCTTGATCTCACAGAGATCATGACCTGAGCTAAAATCCAGAACTGGACACTGAACTGACTGAGCCACCCAGGTGCCCCATGTTTTAGCAGTTTTAAGTCAGTCACTGCATTATTGTCAGAAAAAGCGATCTGCATGCTACTGATTCTTGAACTTCACTGAGACAGATTCTATAGCTTGATACTTGGTAGACTTTCGTGTTTGCCCAGAGTTAGGCAAGCTATAAAGTGTGAGGCAGCCGTGTCCACACAAGGCTGCCCCTACTTCAGACACCAGGTACTACAAGGAGTGTCAGCCACCTGTAACATTAAAAGGAGCAGTCCCCAAGCCTAACCCTAACTCCAACTTCTGGGAATTCCCCAAACCGGCCTCGGGTTCAATAATTTGCCAGAAGGACTCACAGAACTTGCTGAAAGCTTTATAGTTGTTGTTGTTGTGGTTGTTGTGGTTGTTGTTGTTATACAAGGAAAAGAGACAGATTAAAATCAGCCAAAGGAGGATACATGTACACAGGCAGGGTTTGGGGCACAGCAATGCACAGCTTCCCTTGTTCTGTCCTGCGTGGTCAGGAGGCATCCCCCCCACCCCCCTGCATTGATGTGTGACAATGTGCAGGGAGCTTTGCCAACCGGAGGAGCTCCTCTGAGCCTCAGTGTTCAGAGTCATCTTTTTTTTTAAATTTAAATCTTTAATTTAATTTTTAATGTAAAAGTTTAAGGTGTATGATGTGTTGATTTAATGTGCTCAGAATCTTTAGGGAGACTCCTTTATGGGGCCACGATTGATTGGCTGACGACTGCCCACAGGGTTGAAGCCAGTATTCAGGTGGACCCATACTGTGTCACCCCAAACCCTGATTCTTCCAGGTCTGTGAAACGGTAGGAGTAAAACTGAGGAGTTAAGTCTCACCATTTTCTCATTTTTCAAAACCTCTGTTTAGCCAACCGAATCCAGCCAAAACTTTCCTGGCTCAGATCCCATTTTCCCCAGTGGGTAAAAAGTCTCTTGAATTCTTAACTACTCTCAAGTTGAGGGCAGAACTCTCTTTGGTAGGCTGAATCAATAAGGAAACTGGTCTTTGTCAGGAAATCCAGTCCCTGTCAAATTTTTCTGTTTGCTTTCTCCTGTGGCCCATTCCCTGACCCTGGGTTGGAATGACTCTCCTCCCAGTCATAAAGCTTTGCTGCTGGGTTAGAGCACTTATCAGAGTCTCTTTTCTTTCTTGATTGTTTATTTACTCTGCTACATTGTGAGCTCCTGCCTTTTTCGTCTTATTCTGTATCCCTCGTACAGCCCAGTGCAGAGTAATAACTACTGTATTGAATGGACTAGAGGTTTGAAGTACAGAAGACTGGCAGGAATAAGAAAAAGACACAGTCACTGGTGTTTGTATAAGAATTTAGGCTCGGGGCGCCTGGCTGACTTGGTCCATAGAGCATGTGACTCTTGATCTCAAGGCTGGGAGTTCAAGCCCCACGTTGGGTGTAGAGATTACTTAAAAATAAAATCTTGAAAAAAAGAAAAGAAAAAGAGGGGCACCTGGGTGACTCAGTCGGTTAAGCGTCCGACTTCAGCTCAGGTCATCATCTCATGGTTTGTGGGTTTGAGCCCCACATCGGGCTCTGTACTGACAGTTCAGAGCCTGGAGCCTGTTTCAGATTCTGTGTCTCCCTCTCTCTCTGCCCCTCCCCTGCTTATGCTCTGCCTGTTTCTTAAAAGTAAATAAACATTTGAAAGGAAGGAAGGAAGGAAGAAAGGAAGAAAGAAAAAAAAAGAAAGAAAAGTAAAGAAAGAAATTTGGAGCTCCTGAGTGTCTTGGTTGGTTAAGTGTCTGACTTTTCATTTAGGCTCAGGTCATGATCTCAGTTTGTGAGTTCAAGCCCTGTGTTGGGCTCTGCGTTGCCAGTGCAGAGTCTGCTTGGGATTCTCTCTCTCTCCCCCACCTCAAAATAAATAAATAAATTTTAAAAAAGAACTTAGACTCAAAGATAACACAGGTAGAATATTTTTATTTTATTTTTTAATTTTTTAAGCAAGATTATTTTTAAATGTGTGACACAATTTACAAAAATATATTGTGCAAATTCTTGAGGCTCAACTCATAATTTCTACAGTCTGTGTGTCTTTTTTAAAAAAAATGTATTTTTACAGCTAGAAAAAAGGATAGACTCATTTAAAGACTCACTTAAGCTTGCTTTCCATTTTATAGAAGGGACAGTAAGTTCTATTAGGTTTATTAAAATATACTTTCTTTATATTATAACCACTTCTTATATATATTAAAGGGTAGTGTTTTTTTAGTTCTTGTTTAGGAATTTAGAAGGTACTGATTAAATAGTGTCTGACTGCATACTCAGTTTGAACGTATCAAAATTACCAATATATTTGACTCTTCAGTTTGCACAAAGACTATGACCTAGGATGTTGCTTCCATGCAGTATCCTCTAAAGGGAAGCAGGTACATGTGCCATACTGTGGAGAGAAAATCTCCCAACAACTTCTGAATTGTTGGTGCCTGCTTTGAAGCTGTTGGATGGAAAGGCATCCATTTCAAAGAAATCCATTACAAGCCTGGGACACAGCTACCGGTAAAACAGCTAGATAAGGAACCGTGTCACCCCACCCATGAAGTTCCCCAAATTTTGAGCACCCCACTCTTGAATCTTAATAGAAGGAGCTCCAGATAAGCACCTGTGGTCTTGCCATGTGATCTTGCTGTGTGGCCTCTGGGAAGGTATGCCATGCACCCTCCAAGACTTGACAGTAATAATTCTTGTTCCTCCAGATTCCTTGATGGTTTTGTTGAGGTGTGTAATCACTGTGCAATCACAGTTAAGAACCACAGGGCCCTGGCTAGTCACAATGTTGGCCCTAGCGGTGAGGGGAAATCTTCTGTAGGGCTCACTGTGAGTAAGTATGCCCGAATAGGAGGCTCAGGTATTTCTAGGCAAGGACATCACTATCAATAGCATGAGAAGACCCAACAATTTTATTTTAAGTAACTTCAGATGGAATGTTCCCTGGTGCCCTGAAGAAGCAAATGCAAATGAGTTCCTAGAGAGTGTGCCCTCAGGGTAAGGCCTTAGGCAATCCTCACAGAGAGCACAGCAAATTTAGGCTCATAATATTAAAAAAAAAAAATCAAAGAATATTCAAGAAAATAAGCCACCATAAATGAGAGGCAGCAGAAACAACAAATGGATAAAAGCAAGTCCATAAAGACCTCAGATGGCTAGAGGTGGCTGTTTTGAGTCAGGCATTCTACAGTCTTTTATTTTTTAATATTTATTTTTGAGAGAGAGAGACAGAGCATGAGTGGGGGAGGGGCAGAGAGAGTGGGAGACCCAGACTCCAAAGGAGGCTCCAGGCTCTGAGCTGTCAGCACAGAGCCCTAAATGAGGCTTGAACTCTTGGACCAGGATATCATGACCTGAGCTGAAGTTGGACCCCCAACCAACTGAGCCACCCAGGCATGCCCCCTAAGATCTTTTTAAAAGAAATATTAATTAAATTTACTTTATATGTTAAAATTCTAAGAGTAATCACCCAAATAATAGAAACTGAATGTATATCCTCCAAATAGATAAAGGGCAGAAAAATGGAGTGAGAAAAAACACTGTAATCGATCCAAAGGAGACAAGAAAAGGAAAAATATGAAGAAAGAAAAAAACAATGCAAATAGACAGCATATAATATATGCAAAAAGAGGAGGGCAAAAATAAATGCAAATAAATCAGTAATCATAAAAAAGGTCAATGACATGAACTTTTCAGTTAAATGTCATAGACTTTTAGGCTTCATAAAAAATTAAACTCAGATATGGGCTGTTTTCCAAAAAGATAACAAAAACAGCAGAACAGAGAAAGGTAAAGAATAAAAGACTGGATAAAAAATAAGCAAGTAATGAAGGGAGGTGGGTGGGGGTTGGGTAAGGGAGTGCACTTGTCGTGATGAGCATGGGGTGAGGTATGGAAGTGTGGAGTCACTATGTTGTACACCTGAAACTAATACACTGTGTGTTAGCTAACTGGAGTTTAAATAAAAACTTAAAACAAAATCAAAGACAACCAGGTAAATACCGACCAAGAGAAAGCTGGTGTAGCTATGTAAATCACAGTCAAAACAGGATTTTAAAATGTTACCAGTAAGTTATCACTGAATGATAAAAGGTTTAGTCACCAGAACATAAAAATTCTAAATGTATTGTACCTAATAACATAAATATAGCTTCAAAATATATTAGGTAAAGGTTGGCAAAATTAAAAGGAAGAATAGCTATACCTACCATTATTGTGAGAAATATTAACACATACTTTTCTCAATAATTGCTAGAGCAGATAAAAATTTCTAAGGAATATTAGAATTAGAATTAATTGTCCCACGCAGTCAGCTTGCTGTAACTATTAGACATATTAGAACCCTTTACTCAACAACTAGGGGAAACACATTCTTTCCCTAAACACAGAAACACTGTGCATTAAGGAATTTGACCTTACCAAAGAGAGGACTGACTTTTTTCCTTGACTTATGAGAGATAATCTAAGTCATACCTCATGGGAGTGTCTTTGTTTAGGGTAAATGTGACTGGCCACGCCAGTGGTCTTAGATTAGGGACTAGTCATGCCAGAAAGACCAATCATGGGATATAGAGTGTGGGGCTTTGGGTCACACAATATAGGAGACTGGATTGAACCCTGTGGGCAATCAATCAACCAATCAGTTGTGTGCACAGAGGAGGCCCTAACTGAAAACCCTGAATATTGAGACTCAGGTGAGCTCCTCTGGCAATACTCTGCACACACTGTCACAAATCAACTCCAGGGAGGTAATGTGTCCTCATCCTTTCAAAGATGACAATTGAAAGTTTTGCATGAAAACAAAAAATAAAGGTCCTTCCCCTCTCATATGTTGGGAATTTTAAAATCACACTAGTAAACTGCTTATGGATCAACACAGATCTTCTAAATGAAGACTTGTAGTTAGTTTTCTATCTATGTATTTAAAAAGGGAGAAAAATGCAATACCTTACTTTTGGTTTGCAAGATCAATTCCAAGACACCAGAGAAGATGGAAAGAAACTCACTAGCTAGATCTTTAACCAAATATGTGTGTAATTGGTGGATGTGATAGGAAATGCTTAGTAAGAAACTCACCAAACTCCATACCCGAAAAACAAATAATCCAGTGAAGAAATNATGCTTAGTAAGAGGAGCCGATGATGCATTTTTCCCCATTTGATGTAAGAATCTTTGTGAGTTATCTTATCAGCTGTGACATACATTAAAACCCAAGTACTGGGACATGCAGATTAATGGAATAGAATTGAGAGTCCAAAAATAAACCCATACACTTATGGTCAATTCATTTTTGGTACCTTGACAATTCACCAGGCCAAGAATAATATTTTCTTTTTTATTTTAATTTTTAAAATTTTTTATTAAGTTGTTTTAATGTTTTTATTTTTGAGAGAGAAAGAGAGAATACAAGCGAGAGAGGGGCAGAGAGAAAGGGAGAGAGAGAATCCGAAGCAGGCTCTGGGCTCTGAGCTGTCAGCACAGAGCCTGACGTGGGGCTCAAACTTGTGGACTGTGAGATCATGACCTGAGCCAATGTCAGACGCCCAACCAACTGAGCCACCCACGTGCCCCCTAAGAATAGTATTTTCAACAAATGTGCTGGGACAACTGGCTATTCACTTCAAAAAATGAAATGGAATTCCTACCACATGCCATGTGCAAAAATTAATTCAAAATGGATCAAAGACCTACACCAAAGAGCTCAAACTATAGAGCACAGATGCAGAGCTTCACAAGCTTGGTTTAGGCAGTGGTTTTTTACATACGGCACCAAAAGCAAGGGCTTTGGAATCAGAGCTGTGTTCTGTGGTCCTTGCTGGATCAACAATCTTGTTCGTGTTGTTTTATCTCCTCGACTCTGTTTTATCATCTGTAAAATGAGAATAATCCACCTCACAGTGCTATGTTAGAATTAAATGAAATACGTTTGGAAGCATTTTAGCATAGTGCCTACACAGCATAGACATTCAGCTGCAACCATAACCGTCACCGTCAACATGGCAAAGAAAGGCGGACAAAGAATCAAAGTGCTAAGGGCTCATCTGACCATGAACCTATGGGAACAGCTTGAAGGACTTTGTAATTTGTGGATAACCGATCACAATGCAGCATAATTCTTGTCTTGGATACACAAACTCTGTCCTGTCTTTTCGCTGTTTGGTTGACTTTCTGCTCCATCCCTTGTGGGGTAAGCCTCCAGTTGCCTGTTCATTTTTATATGGCTGATCTCTAAGCAAGAACACTTTGTTGTATCTTTAAGTGGTTAAATTGTATGGTTTGTGAATTATATCTCAATCAAGCCATTAAAAACCTTTTTTTTTTTTTTAGTCCCCCAGCACTATTTAGCATGAGTCCATGAAAGAACCCAGGTGAGAGCAATTCAAGCCACCCTTCCAGAACTGGAGCTAGCTAAGCCATAGGCCCCTGGAGGGAATCCATAAGTACGGAGCCCAGGGCTCCTAGGGGCATCTGGTTGACCAGATGGGGCAGAAGGCAATGGGGCAGAAGGACTTCACAGGGGACAAAATAGATACATGGCCAAGTTGGGTCCTAGTCTATGTCCCAGACCAAAAGGGACAGACAGAATTTCAAGGAAGGCACTTCAAAGTGTGGGGGCTGTAAGGGGTGGGGCTCGGATACAGACCCCTTTAGCTAAGGTACCACTACCAAGAAGATGTCTCTTTCAAAACTGCTTGCCTTTAGCATTGACTTCTGTGCATATATGCTGATTAAATTAGAACTCTGAGTACAGCAAAAATAAAGATTGTTTAAGTCTGTACTGTAAAATCCTTACCTTCACTGATCCCTTGGGTCCTTAACCTCTAGAGAGCTTTCACACTTGGATGCTCTGGGGTCTTGCCTATTTCTAAACCCTCTTCCGGGAATCTTTGGTACCCTCAACCGATGAGAGTCTCCTGGAAGATATCCTTCCTTGCGTCTATTATTTCCATTTCCAGGAAGTGAGGTACATCTGCATTGCAAAACAGCAGCCATGCGGCCTTCTCCCTCCCCAGCTGGGGGTAAATGTTATTTTCCTGACAAGCAGTCTGGATACCTTCCAACCCCCAAGGCTCTGTGCATCAGTCTCTATGGAAACCTTTTTCCTTTCCAGACAAGCTTGTCTCCTCCGGTACAAAATGGAGCTTGCACTCTTTTGCCCCAATTCAAATCGCCTCCCCACGCCGCTCTCTAGAGTCGCAATTCTGCAGTTCTTCCAGCAAAGATGTTGGTGAATAAACCGCTTCTGGCCCCGCCAAAGTCATCTTCTTCGCACACCCACACTGGGTAATTCCCTTCTCTCCCTGCCTCCCTCCCTCTCGGTCCTGTTCTTGCCTGTGCCTGTGATTCCACGCCCCAGCCCCAGCCCCTCCCCATTTAATCACCAGGCTGGGTTAAAGTACCATCTACCCAAAGCATATTGTGGCCATTTGCCTTTCAGAAGAGTCTAAGAAAAGAAGCACAAAGTTAGCCACATGTGAGTAGAGATGTCCAGCTTCAGCCAGTGCATCAGGCTGGCAGGTTGAGGTGGAAAAGATCACAGCTTAGTACCCAGCCAGCTGCTGATCTTCGTAGTTGGGTATTAAAAATAATAATAATTTTGTTAACAAGGCACAAATTATATGTAGAGGGATGTGGGGGTGGGGGGAAAAAGAAATAAAACATTGCCTTTTCCAAGAAATGTGTTTGGAAAATTCCTGCAGGTAGAACTCTCAGAGCCTGAGTGTTTGGGGCCCGTGGGCCTCCCACCATCCTAGTGGCCTTTCATGGCTCCACAATCTTCCTTTCTTTGGGGGGTGGGGGCGCTGTATGAGGAAAAATTTGAAAATTTTCTGTAATCTTAAATTTTTTTCTGTTTTTTTAAATGTTCTATTTATTTATTTATTTATTTATTTAGAGACAGTGTGAGCAGGGGAGGGTCTGAGAGAGAGGGAGACACCGAATCTGAAACAGGCTCCAGGCTCTGAGCTAGCTGTCAGCACAGAGCCCAACACGAGGCTCAAACCCACGAACTGTGAGATCATGACCTGAGCCGAACGCTTAACCAACTGAGCCACTCAGGCGCCCCAGTGTCTGACTCTTGATTTCAGCTCAGATCATGATCCCACAGTTGTGAGATGGAGCCCTGTGCCAAGCTTACACCCAGCATGGAGCCTGCTCAAGATTCTCTCTTGCTCTCTCTTTCTCTGCCTCTTCCCCACTTACTCTCTCTCTCAAAAAAAANATTATATAGCATAAAAGAGGTAGTTTGGTACCTAGAAACAGGCTGTCTGGGTTTGAGTCCTGTCTCTGTCCTTTCTAGCCATGTGACCACAAGGGAGTTCTTTAATGTCTTTGTGTCTCAGTTTCCTTATCTGTAAAACAGCTTATTGGATTGTGGCTAAGCTTAAATGGGCTAATATGTGCCAAGTCCAAAGACTGACACACAGTACTATATGTGTCAGCTATTACCATTATTACTTATTGCTGATATTAGGTACTTAGTATATATAGAATAAAACAACAAATATTCTTCTTATGCCAAGATACTATTTTTAGCAACACCAAACCACCTTAAAAGAAGAATTTCAAATCTAGGCATAATTATTTCTATTTCTGAGAAAGATATAAAGGAATCAAAGCACTCTGGGAGATGAAGCAAACCTTGATAACATATGAATGGATCTTTTTCTATATGTTCTAGAAGTCACAAACCCCTTTCCAGTGGAAGGATAAAGAGGCCATCTAGCCTCGCCTTCTAAAGAGGCTAGATGAAAAGAATCCTTTCTACAACATAGCATCTTCAACACTTCCAAGAACATGGGGGAGTTGAATCTTCCATCAAGCGTCTCTTTCTACCGTAAATCATGTCAGGTCTGAGAATGTTCTTCCATTTTTGCTGACTAAACCATTGCCTTCCAACTTCCATCCATTGAACCTGCTTCTGCCTCCTTGAAGCTACGTAGAAGAAGGTCGTTCTTTTTCAGACAACAAGCTTCCAAGCGTTTTTAGATGGAGGTCATGTGTTATTTTGTCTTCCGTGTTCCAAGGTTGTACCCATGCTTTTCATCCATGCTTAAGGACCTGTGACGCACAGACTCTACACCAACCTGATCTTTCTCCATGGGGCACAGTCTAATGCCCCTCAGACTACTTGGCTCCCACAAAGTGCTGTGCCCTGACCAGGCAGGGAGCCCTGACACATCACTGCCTTTGGTCTGGGTACCTGACTCTATTAACAGAAATATAGGTTGAGATTGCTCGAGATGTTTTGTCAGTTTTGTTATACTGTTGGTTTATACGATATTAGTGATCAGCTAAATTCTCTAGGTCCTTTTTGTATAAAAAATTATCAGGCCGAGCTTTCTTCATCGTTTACTTCTATAATTCATTTTCTAAACCTGAACGTAGGACTTTCCCGTAGAATGACTACTTCACACCTTACTGCTTTCTGCTCAGTGTCTTTGCCTATTAAATCTTGATTTTCTTTTGGCAATCACATTCGTTTTCCCAACCTTTACCACCTAAAAACTTGGCGAGCATACCTTGTCTGGCTTTATCTAAGTCATTCACACACATCTCGCCTAGAGCAAGGTCAGACCACTCATCTAAGGGATTGCCTCTGGGTTGACATATTTTTTGGATACAGTCACCCAACCAGTTTCGAATGTGCTACTTGCCATCATTTAGCTCAAATGTGAGCAGAAAACACTTTGTAAGAGGCTAATTCAAATCAGCATTTAGTTTGTCTAGAGAGGCAGTTTGCAAACCAAGATGCCTTTCAGAATCACCTCCCTTGAAATACAGCTACCTGGGCCCCACCCAGGGAATCTAAGTCACTAGATTCTAAGTTCTGAAAAGTAGTCATTTTATTTTTTTAAAAATTTTTTAGTTTATTTATTTATTTTGAGAGAGAGACAGAGAGAGCAAGTAGGGGAGGAACAGAAAGGTGTGGGGGGAGACAGAATCCCAAGCAGGCTCTGCACTCAGTGTGGAGCCTGATGCAGGGCGTGAACTCACGAACTGTGAGATAATGACCTGAGTTGAAATCAAGAGGGGTAGGACGCTCAACTGACTGAGCCACCCAGGCACCCCAGTTAGTCATTTTTAAAAGCACACCCAAATCATTCTGTATGGCCAGCACCAGGGGGTCGAGTGCTCATCCAAGTGTGGTCTGCAGGTCACCAGCAGCACCCAGGAGGGGCTAGTTGGGAAGGCAGTGGCTCCTCTCCTACCTCAGACCTGCTGGATCAGCATCTAAGAATCACCAGGTGATTCGTGGGCCATTACTCTAACGGGGAGCTCTGTCTAATCAGGAACTCTAAGCCATTCCCGTAAGTTAGCTCTTTAATTACTCAAGACGGAGAAGGAAGAGGAGGGAAGAGAGAAGGGAAATGGGGAAAGGAGAAGAGAAGTTCTACCCCCTGCATTTATTAGACAGCTGGAACTGAGCAAATTATTTCATATCTTTTACCTCAGGCTCTTTGTCTCTTAAATGCGCATGGTGCTCCTGACTACGTCACAAGGGCTTTGTAAAGATTAGATGAGCTGATGCCTGTGAATCACTGAGCATCACTGGGAGCTCTTGGTGTGTGTGTTCGGGTTGAGTTGTGTCCTCCTCCCTCCTCCCAATGTATTGAAGTCCTAACCCTTGGTATCTGTGAAGATACCTGGTGAAGAGGCAGAGACTAGAGCAGTGTGGCTGCAAGGCAAGAAACACCAGAGACCGACAGCCAGCACGGGAGGCTATGGAGAGGCCAGGAAGGAATTCCCCATGGTGTTCAGATGAAACAGGGCCGACCAACACCTTGGCTTCAGACTGTAGCTTCCAGACTTGTAAGATGATCCATTTCTATTTTTTTAAATTTTATTAATTTTTTAAATGTTTTTAAAAATTTATTTCTGAGAGAGAGAGAGACAGCATGAGCAGGGAAGGTTCAGAGAGGGAGGTACAGAATCCAAAACAGGCTCCAGGCTATGAGCTAGCTGTCAGCACAGGGCCCGACGCGTGGCTCGAACCCACAAACTGTGAGATCATGACCTGAGCTGAAGTTGGACGCTTAACTGACTGAGTCACCCAAGCGCCCCTAAGACGATCCATTTCTGTTGTTTGAAGCCACCTAGTTTGTGGCACCTTGTTAGGGCAGCCCTAGGAATGACTATAATATCTTAGATAAAATTACTGTGCTTGTTACTATTAGTACTACCCAATGCTGGCACTGTGGTGAACAGGACCCAGTCTTTGGAGGGTAGTGATAAATGGCTTCATACCCACTGGGGGGCCTCTTCCAAGAGCAGGACCACACAGAGAGAGCAGAAAGACTCCCTACGGGAGATGTGATCTCTGGGACCGGTCAGGCAGGAAGGAAACTAGGCTGCATCTGCTGTTGTAGACGGAGGGACAGTAGCTGAAGACCACTGAGGGGAAAGAGGTGGCCAGTAGCACCTCTGAATCCCAGCTGCCATCTTGTCAGCCTTTGGTCTGTGGGTTGTCTGAAGATGGCTGAATGAGTGCTTTTCAAATGGCCACGTGTCCTCAGCTTTCCTTCAGCACCCGGAGCATCGGGCCCCCTCTTTACAGTGAGTGCTCTTCACACCCCATCTGAAGACTCCTGTTGGAAAGAAGACCATAAAATGGTACATGAGTGACCCTCAGGTCCCCTCGTTAGCCTTCCTCGCTCTCGTCCTGCTGACACAACCCTTCTGTCCAGTCCACTGTTCCCACTCAGCCTGGCTTACCGCCTCCCTGCTAACCTTCCGATAAGGCTGTGTCCGTTTCTGGGATTTGTCCTTAATTCAGCAACACAGCTTGCCTCTTCTGGGTTTCTGTTGTGCCTGTTCTTTGAGAAATGTCCCCCCATCAGAAAGCTGCTTACATGGCCCCTCTTCTTTTCTCTAGGACTATTGAAAAATTGCTTTTATTCTCATTGTACTCACTTGCAGTTTTATTATTAGTATTTTTGTTTTTAGAGCCTTCCATCCCTGTTAAACATATTATTCTCTTTGGGGGTTTCTAGCCATAGACTCCTGTCTGTCTTCTCTATGAACTTACAAAAAATTTTACTGGGGCACCCAGGTGGCTCAGTCAGTTGAGCGTCCAACTTTGGCTCAGGTCATGATCTCATGGCTTGTGAGTTTGAGCCACACGTTGGGCTCTGTGCTGACAGCTCAGAGCCTGGAGCCTGCTTTGGATTCTGTGTCACCCTCTCTCTCTGCTTCTCCCCTGCTCTCTCTCTCTGTCAAAAATAAATGAACATTAATAAAAAATTAAAAGAAATTTTTGAATAGACATACAGTGTATGTTAATTCCAGGTATATAACGTAGTAATTCAACTTCTCTATACAGCATTCTGTGGAGCTACCGTCTGTCACCATACAACACTACTAAGCAGTTTTAAAATTTGTTTTCCTGAAGTGGAAATATATTTGTTCACTCATTCCATTAACATTTATTGAGCATCTCCTGTGTAACAGGCACACGACCACTGAACAAACGGTCCACACACTCATAGAGCTTGCACTCTAGTGAAGGTAAGATTGGGTTATGCATTCTTTTTTTAATTTATATATATTCTTAAGACTGGGAACTCTAAAGTGACACAGAGTCTTTGTTCCTATCTCGATGGAGAAGAAGCAGGGTGCTGGGGTGCTGTCATCAAGGACACTCTAATGAAGGGATTTTTTTTTAAATGAATTTATTTTGAGAGAGACAGACACAGCATGAACAGGGGAGGAGCAGAGAGAGAGGGAGAGAGAGAGACTCCCAAGCAGGCTCCTTGATGTCAGTGCCACACCCAATACAGGGCTTGAACCCACGAACCGCAAGATCATGACCTGAGCTGAAATCAAGAATCAGAGGCTTAACCAACTGAGCCACCCAGGCCACCCTAATGAAGGGACTATTTACAAAGTTATGGGTGGGCTTAAGGGAAGCTAAGGGCTCCAATCCACAGGACAAGACACAGTCACTGCCCTGGCGTCTGATAGGCAAAGAGAGAAATGTGGTGGAAGGTCAGGGCCATCAATAGAGACAGTGGGAGCCAGTACCCACATGCAGCCTGGCAGGAAGGGCCTTTAGTACTGGTAGTGGTTAATCATGTGTCAGCTCAGCTAGACCATGGTCCCCAGGTTTTGGTCAAACAGCAGTCTCCATGCTGCTATGAAGGTACTTTGTAGGTATGATTAACATTTGAATCGTTGATTTCCCTCCCACGCCTGAGAGATACAACCAGGCTGGGGGAAGGGGGCTGATGGACACCATCTGTGGTGGTCAGAGGGCAGGGGGGAGGGCGGATCTGGAGGGGCAACCGGGACTCCCAGGCAGGGCCGGCTACTTGCCCTGAGTGCCGATCTGGCCAGATTACTCAGCCTGAGACCTGTCGCCACCCAGCTGTCAGTATGTCCCTGCCCACCAGGCTCTCCCCCCTCCCCCACTCCCTACTCTGTCCCCATGGCAATTCTCCGAAGCACTTCTAACTGCGAACGCCGAGGGGGCTTTTTCATGCTGCTCTGCCTCTCTGTACACACTGCTCCGTCTGCCCAGACTGTCCTTTGCCCCCGTGCACTTGCAAATTCTCGCTTATCCTGCCAAATCTGACTCATGTGTCACACGCCTCATGAAGCCTACCAAGACTGTTCTGTTTGAGGGGCCCCAGAGCGGCCCGGCATCCTCTCCCTTGCTTCCGCGTGACACACAGAAGTCCAGTTATTTATATAAAGGTCTGCTTTCCTCCTGCTCCGTCAGCAGCATGGTCCAGAAGTATCCCTCTCCCAATGGGCATCCAGAGAGAGGTGAAATGAGAGAGATCCTCTGGATTCTTGCAGATGCCCCAGACTCTTGGGGACAGCCTCAGATGACAGCTCTAGCTTTTTTAAATGCATGCATCCTGAGCGTACCCGCGTTTCCTCGCTTTACACATTTTGGGGCGGGCTGGGACGTGTCCTGGAGATGGATGTCTTGGCGAGTTTCTGATGTCAACCTCACTCCTACCAGCTACCCACGGTGTGTAATGAAACACACTGGGCTACAGTCTTCAGCAGCTTCTGGCAGAGTGAAGGGCATAAAAAGCAATTCAACAGTGGGACAAGGCTCTCTTGGTTTATCTCGTCGCCAGGTCTCAGCACCAAAGCAAGCTGTTCTAAAGCCGTTTGCAAAATGGCCTCGTCACTTGTACAGGCAGGTCTCTGTGTGCCGGAGGCACACGAGGGGAAAACCTAAACATGTGCATTCAGTGCACTTTTTGTAGTGAAACCCTTATTCATGTTTCCTGGAAGTAAACGACCATGTTCAGTTTCAAATCTGTGTCCAGAATGGCTCTAAGCATAACATGGAATTCCTCACGGCCAGTAAATGCTGAAAGGCTGTATTTCAAGCTGAAGTTCATTGCAGACACCACCCCACCCACCAACAATGAGTCCCTTTTTGAATGCTTAGAAAGGCTGGGGTCCAGAATGGAATGGCTGATATAATAACATCGTGAAGGAGAATAATTCAATTAAACGCCATCCTACTGGATTGGGCCATTTCATATAAGTTTAATGCCTGGAAAGCACTATTCTACAAACACATGGTGACGTACATGTGCAGGGCATAGGGCTGCTGATGAGAGGACGCTCACTGAGATGAGGTCCCCACAGTACATGGGGGCATCTGGTGCCTCAGTCAACTCTAACTTAACCGAGGGCAGGGGAGATTTGCTGGGAGAAGGCCAGAGAGCGTGGCAGAGACAGTGGGCATGGAAGCCTTGAAAGATGGTAGAGAGGGGGGAGAATGTCATCCTAGGAAGTGGGAGCAGGGCGGCTCACAGCACAGAGCAGCTTATGTGTGTAGTCCCTTCATTGAGCAGTGGCTGTGGGACAAGGGACTAGGGGGAGAAAAGTCTCACAATATGGCTTGGGAATGAGATCTGAAGGGACTCGAATGCCTCCAGAGAGGACTGTCACCAAGAGGCAGTAGGAAGCTGTGAAGAGCTCAAGCGAGGACATGGTATGAATGGCCTTGTGCTCGCGGTCAGTGACTCTGGACACAGATGGTGCGATGGATGGGTTTGTAAAAGAGAAAAGAGAAGGTCAAAGAGGTTTATCCTTGTCTTCTTAGCACCTTACTGCTTAGACTGTATAGCACATTATACATTAACAGGTACCAGTTGTGTGTGTCCTTCTTTCTTAGGTCTGTGTCTCTCAGCTGACTTATTCCTTCACCCTCTCATTAAGAAGACAATCTCTACAATTATAATACAAGTGGCTTCTTGTATGCAACTGACTTGAGTTTTTTACTCCTTCTAACAGGGAAAGTGTGTGCTGTATAATATTTAGCTATTTGCTTAAAATTAAAATATGAGCTCTATTTCAAAATATGTAAAATTGGGGTGCCTGAGTGGTTCAGTCAGTTGGGTGTCTGACTCTTGGTCTTGACTTAGGTCATGATCCCAGGGTCATGAGATCGAGCCCCACATCGGGCTCTGCACAGAGCATGGAGCCAGCTTAAGATTCTCTCTTCTCTCTCTCTCTTTCTCTCTCTGCCCCTTCCCCCTCTATAAAACAAGATTAGGGGCACTTGGATGTCTCAGTCTGTTAAGGATACAACTTCAGCTCAGGTTATGCATGATCTTGCAGTTTGTGGGTTTGAGCCCCGCATCAGGCTCTGTGCTGATGGCTCAGAGCCTGGAGCTTGCTTTGGATTCTGTGTCTCCCTCTCTCTGTCCCTCCTCCATTCACACTCTCTCTCTCTCTCTGAAAATAAATAAATAAAACATTAAAAAAGAAAAGCTTTAAAACAAAATTTTAAAAAATCCAGATGATGGTACCCAGACTCTGTTCTTTCAACTCTACTTTTGTTTCTGTTGGCCCCTGTGCCCGTTACTGGCAGCCTCGAGCTTCTGATGCTCTGACAGCATCAGCCTCCACTGAAGGGAGACCTTCATCTTCTCAGTACTTCCACAGATGTTCCGGTCACTTTTCGTTAGTACCATGCACTTCACTGTGGCCACAGGCTGAGAATATAGCCAGTACCTGTGGTCAGTGGTGCTTGCAGCGGGATGGGGTGCCAAGCCTAGCCTCTGCGGAAGGAACCCCATGAACAGAGTCATTTCCCAAAGGAAAGTCGAGCTTCTATCACCAGTTAAGGAGGAGATGGATTCTAGGCAAGCAAAATAATAGCTATACCTCCTTTTGTACCTCCAGCCCCTTGCCGTGTGCCTGACATCAAGTGCATAAGGACTCAGTACAGCTTGTGGGATGAATGAAGGACCAGCATAAGCTGTTGCCTTTCTTCCCCACAGAAAAACACGAATCTTCCCTGATTCTGATCAGCTTGGTGGGCTCCTGACTCATGTTTTCTATGACCGTACATTCTGGCTCCAACAGGTTTTTGAATAATTGGCTTAATCTTAGCTACTAATAGAAATTTGAAGATGCTTTTATGAAGTCATTTTCCTCGTCAGCTTTTATAATACTTTCATCTTCTCACAGTCAAGTGAGAGCTTCTCTTGAATTGATATAAAATGAGCATGGCTGTTGTGGCTCTGACGTCCATTCCAGGCACTCCAATGAACTGATTTACGCTTTATCTTTGAAAGACGGTGTGGGAAATTGTCCATTTAAAATACAGACTACTATACTTAATGATTGCAAAGCTCTTTTGCTAGCAAAGCAAAGAAAGAGAGCAGCAGGAATTCTATCACTCACTACTCTGCTTTAATACAGGTGAGATGCACATTTTTGTAATTTCCTAGTGATTGGGCTTCTGTCTTTTTGGTTTTGTTTTGTTTTGGTGGTTTTTTTGAGAGGGAGAGAAAGTGAGAGCAAGTGAGCAGGGGAGGAAGGTGAAGAGGGAAAGAGAGAATCCTAAGCAGACTCTCTACCCAGCACAGAGCCCTACATGGAGCCTGATCCCACAACCATGAGATCACTACCTGAGCTGAAATCAAGAGTCGGATACTCAACCAACTCAGCCACCCAGGCTCCCCCAAAAAGGTATTTTTATTAAAGTACAGGGATGGGACCTGTGGGCAGAAAGAGCTGTCAGGACTGTAAACACCATAACTTTTTAAATACTCATTTACTGATGGACAATTTGTTTGTTAATCTTTTGATACTTCACTAATAAGGACTTTCCACTTCTGCTGACACAATGTTTTTGCTTTTTATTAAAAGGCCAATTAAAAGGTATCACTGGAGAATACCCCAAAGAATAAATAAAAATAAAAACTTTAAAAATTCTAAAGCCACAGCATTGGCATAGTAGCACTCTCTACTGCCCTGTAAAGCCCAGAATGCCTTAGTTTTCTTGGAAAATGGTACCTCTGTCCTCACACTCTATTCGTATGACTCTAGTTGAGTGATAAGGGGAGAGGTATTGGATTCTTGCCTTAAGTTATTCCCAACCTCAAGTTCTGGAGCCCTGCTGCTCCTCAGAGTAGACCCTGAAATCTCCGATTCAACCAGACTAATGTCAAGCGAGCTCTTGCCACACTCCTTCCATCTCAGGAGAGGAAGCCTAGGAACTGCCACCTCATTCACGTAAAGATTTGGGGGATCTTTGACCTCTTCTTGGACACATCTAAGGGTCTTTCTCCTGAGGGCTTATTCAACCCTTTGCTAACCAATTTACAGATTTTCCTCTACTTCCTATGCGGTTCCGTCCCAATAAACCCATTGTAAATTGAAAATATTGTAAGTCGAAATGCATTGAATATACCTAACCTGGAGGACCCTATTGCTTAGCCCAGCCGGCCTTAAATGTGCTCAGAACACTTACATAGTCTACCCACTTGGGTGAACCATCTAATACAAAGCCTATCTGATAACAGTGCTGACAGTCTCGGATAATTTACGGAGAACTCTCTATGGTGAGAAACAGGATGGCCGTGCCGGTGCAGAGTGGCTGTCAGCGAGTCGGATGTGGACCCTCGTGACGGCGGGCTGCCTGGAGGCTGTGGCCCTGCATCACAGGAGACGATTTCGCCAGCCCGGGGAACAGATCCAAACTCAGAATACCAAGTGTGGTTTCTACTGAAGCGTGTCACTTCCGAACAATCGTCGAGTTGAGAATTCATACTATGAGCCATTATAAGTCAAGGACTGTCTGTACTTAGCAGTAGGGTCCCATCATACATATCTTTAACTTAAGAATTCTATCATGTGTCCTTATCAAAAAGAGAAAGAATTCAAATAATGTGGGGACCGGCCCTTCTCCTCTACCAGAGGAGTGTGCCCCGGGGAATGGGACTGTGTGCCTGAAGCCAGCACCGCCTGCGGACTGAGAAGTTTGGAAAGATCGTGTGAATGACTCCAAGGGTTTGATCCAAAAAGCAAAACCATTTCTCCTGATGGCAGGCATGAGAGTGGTAATAGAAGAAAGTAAGGAATTCAGGAAGCACAGTTAATGAAGGCTTGGAGAATCTGGTAAAAGTATTTTCACCATCGACCACACCAAATCATGCATTGGAACTGTACTTGGTTTTGTATTTGAAGGATTTTCAAGGTTACTGTTGACTGTATGTGAACCACACCCCTAACGTGGCTAAACTTAATCCACACTAAATATGACCCATCGTATCTCATCTGAGCTTCTGTGAGGCTCACAGAAGTAACGTAGTAGCCAAATTTCTCAAGCCAATAAATAAGTGACAAGAATCCAAACCGATGCTGCCAGCAAAGCCTAAAGATATATGTGGTCCTGCTCTTCCTGCATCCTCATCTGTAGTTCTGTCACATAACCAGGAGAATAAGGTTGGCTCTGGGCTGACAAACCAACTGGGCTTACCCAATACTAAAGGACTTCCTGGGACTTTCACTTTTAAAATTAAGACAGTCCCAGGAAAATTGCGGTGGTCAGTCACCCTATTGGGGTTTTGGAAGGCTCCGAGTCACATAACGCGGTCATCCTATTTCACTGATCTTTCTATCCTGAATGCTTCCTCTGATATTCCGTGTCTGGGCCTTATTCTGAGCGATGGGTCCAGGAATAACGCACTGAAGGTTAAAACAGAGCCTGTGGATAAAGTAGGTCCATGAGACTCTTTGAGTCTTGAACGGTATTACAATCAGTCCTTTGATAGTGCAAGTAATCACTGAGTGATTCAGGTGCTTTATAAATCTGTTTTCGTGACATTCTAGAAGCTGTGGATTGCAAAAAGATGAATAAAGCCAGTGATGAAGTGTCATGTTACAATACCTTTTCCCATGAGAGGGAAAACAGAAGCAGATAAGAAACAAGGGTGGATAGGAAGCTCTCCAAAGAAGATTTACAAATGTCAAAAAGCTCATGATGAGATGTTCAACATCATTAGCCTTCAAGGAAATGCAAAGCCAACCACAATGAGACACCACTTCACACTGTTGGGACGCTATAATAAAGATGGTTGAGAACAAGTGTTAGTGAGGGTGTGGAGACATTAGAACTCTTGCACCACCAGTGGGAATGTAAAACAGTGAGGCCAACTTCAGAAAATAGTCTGGCAGTTCCTCAAATCCTTGAACATAGAGCTAGCACGTGACCAAGCAATTCTACTCCTAGATGCATACCCAAGAGAAATGGGAACCATGTCTACACAAAAACTTGCACGTGAACATTCATAGCAGCACTACTACAATAGCTTAGCCAAAAGGTGGAAACAACCCAAGTGCCCATCAGTAATGGATAAAGAAAATGTGGTTTTTCCATACAATGGAATATTATCAGCCATAGAAGGAAGTGAAATATTGATGAATGCTACAACATGGATGAACCTTAAAATATTATGCTAAAAAATGGAAGAAGTCAGACACAAAAGTTCACATATTGTGCACATATAGGCAACTCCAGAAAGATTCATGACTTCCAGAGACTGGAAGATTGGGAATTGTGGGGTGATGGCCAAAGAGTGTGGAGTTTCTTTTGGGGGTAGTAAAAGTGGTCCAAATTTGGTTCTGGTAGTGGGTATAGAGCACAAGTTTGTGAGTATACTAAAACCCACTTCATTGTATACTTAAAACAGGTGAATTATGGTATGTGAGTTATACTTCAATGAGACTATAAGAAAAAAAAGGAAGGAGAGAAAGAAAAAAAGCAGAGAGAGATTTTTCAAAATCTCTCAAAAAAAAAGATGAGAGATTGTTCAAAGCTTTGCTTCTATCTCAAGGCACAGCCCAGTCCATGTTGCAAACCTTCTGACCTTCAAGGAGGTTAAGTCTGAGTCAAGCTCAGCAAATTCCTCTGTCACTAGCCTCTCCCTCCAGGTTCAGCTGGAAAGATCTAGGGATTTTAAGCCTCTTTTACTGTAATTAAAAATAAGTGATCAGATCCCCACCCTCCTACCACAGACAATAGAAGGGCTAGAAAGGACTTCTGTTTGTTGAGCTTTCACCATTTTCCATCCTGGCCAATAGGAGAGAGAGTTGATTTATGATTTTAAAATAATACTTAGTCTATTCCCTCTGCCCTGGAAGCTAGCATGGAGAGAAGACCCTCACTAAAATGCTCTAATGCCAGTTTTTATTTAAAAAAAAAAAAAAGAAGAAAAAGGAGAAGAAGAAGAAGATGATGACGACGACAATGACGACGACAACAATGACGACGTCAAGATCCTTCCTTCGCATTCAACTGATATGAAATTTTCTGATTATTCAGCCTGGACAATACACGAGACAAAACTGCAAAAAATGTTGTCTCCAGTTTGCTAAGCAAATTGGCATTTTGAACACACCTTCAAGGATTCATTAACCTTGCATAAGAGAAACCATCATTCCTGAACACCAGATGAATGTGTGTGAACAAAGCCAGTATATATGAGTGCCCTTTCCCTAGTCACGTTTCTGCTGGGAAGCATGACCCAAGAGCTGGGCATTAGTGCTCACTGTTGGAGGTATTTGAAAAGAATTAATGAAACCCATTTCTTTTAAAGCAATAAGAAAACAGTGATAGGGTCTCTAAAACCATTAAAATTCCTCTTTTCACTTATGCAAAATTACTTTTCTCCTGCAAACTCCAAGCCTAATGAGCACTATTCTGTGTAATCAGTTTGTAAAGACAGATTTCATGCACAGGCATGGGTGGGGTTGGATTTATCCTTGTTGGATGGCCTGTGGGCCATACTCTGGGTTTGAATCCTGGCTCTGCCGTTGACTTAGGTACTCAGCCTCTGTATGTCTCATTTCTTCTTCTATAAAACGAGCAAAGCAATATTACATGCTTCTTGTTGTGCAGGTTAGGTAAGTAAGTTAATATATTTAAAGCACTTATAATAGTTTCGAGTGCTCTGTGTGCATTGGCTTCATTGTCATGACTTAGCCAACTAGGCTTTGGGCCTAAAACAACACATTAATCTTAACAGCTCAGCCTCACTTTGCTGCACCACCCTGGGAATCTGGATTTGTAAAAAGAACTCAATCATTAGACCATGGGTGGGATAAGCTAATGTTTTTCAGCAGAATTCTAATATGAAGAAAGAGGTCCGTGGCTAGGCGGATTAAGGAATAGAGTAAATAATTTGGACTGAGTGGGAAAATATGGCTTTTAGGCAGGAAAAAGTCTACAGAATCCAGTAGATGATTTTTTTCTGAACTTACTTATAAAGAACACTGAGAATTATTTTGAGAGACCTTCTTATCTCCATCATTTTTTGGGATCTTTGTGTCTTGTGTGAATCTACTACTTAAGTCAACATTGCCAGGCATGTAAGGTGACACATGAGTTAAAATAATTACTTCTTATTAGAATAGCTTTTTAGGGGGCACCTGGGTGGCTCAGTCAGTTAAACTTCCAACTTCGGTTCAGGTCATGATCGCACAGTTCATGAGTTCAAACCCCACGTCAGGCTCTGTGCTGCCAGCTCAGAGCCTGGAGCCTGCTTCAGATTATGTGTCTCCCTATCTCTCTGCCCCTCTCCTGCTCACACTCTGTCCCTCTCTCTCTCAAAAATAAATAAATGTTAAAATTTTTTAAAATAAATTTTAAAATTATTTAAAATAAATTTTAAAATTATTTTTGTAAGTTGATTTCCCAGGATCTCATTTTTGTTTTTTTTGTTTTTTTTTTTAATTTTTTAAATGTTTTGCTTATTTCTGAGAGAGAGAAAGAGACAGTGTGAGCACTGGAGGGTCAGAGAGAGAGAGAGAGACAGAATCTGAAGCAGGCTCCAGGCTCTGAGCTGGCTGTCAGCATAGAGCCTGATGCAGGGCTCGAACCCACGAACCATGAGATCATGACCTGGGCCGAAGTCGGATGCTTAACCGACTGAGCCACCCAGGCACCCCCCAGAATCTCATTTTGTTAAAGCTGTCTTCACTCCTCATGATGTGGTACCGTTTCAGGAAGGAGTGCAGACCGCTGGTATCACAGCTTTGGCCTTTGGGAGTTCTCTCAGGTGGGCTCCTGGGCCTTTAACACGTCCTCATTCTTTTTTGTTTTTGTTTGTTAGCACTTCCTTACTGTCTGGTGCCACGAGATGCTCCAGCCTCCTTTTGTCTTTTTCCTGCCCTAGACCAACCTCTTCCCCGTGGAACACTGGTTTCCATGAAATGTCATTCATCAGAGAATGACATTTAGAAAGCAAGGTCTGGGTGCTAGGTGTGCTGATCGCTACTGTAACATCCATGCTTTTAGACTCTCAGTGGCCGGAGCTGGGAAATATAAGCATGCACACTAACACATTTGTGCATGCACATCTACATTTCTGTATCTACTGATAGGTATACACAGGAAAATCCCATGAATTCACACTGGTATCTGTTTCCCCCCCAACACTACCAGTGCATTCCCCTCTCCTCCATTTGTAATCTTTTCTTCTCTGGCTGAGAAAGCTGGCTTTCCTTACCTGCAATATTTACTTTTTGTTGAAACCTAATACACATATTGAATGGTTTCAGAATTGCTACCCCGTATTCCTCTGGTAAACAAACTTACCAAGTAGAGCACAGCATCTATCTGTATTCACTTCCTTCTGCCTTCCCGCACAGGAGCCAGTCAAAACACTGTTTTCTAATGTAACTTAGGGTGGTTCTTTCCTTTACTACCTTCCTCGGTATAGTCATGTTATTCATATTTATGCATGTTTTTTACTATTTGTATTCCATTTTGGATACCCTGCACACTTTTTTTTTTTAAGTTCACATTCAGTAAAATTTATTCTTTGTAGTATACAGATCTTTAAGTTTGACAAGTGCATAATCAGGTGTGTATCCCCACAGTCACGGTATGGAATAGTCAGAACAGCTCCATCATCTTCCAAATCCCCATTGCTGCTCTTCAGAAATCACACCCTTCCCCCAACCTCTGTCTCTGGCAACCACTCATCTGTGTTCTAGCCATGTAGTTTTGTCTTTTACAAAATGTCTTTTTTTTTTTTTTTTTTTTGGGGGGGGGGGGGGGGGGGGGGGGGAGAAAAAAAAAAAAAAAAANNNNTTTTTTTTTTTTTTTGAGGGAGGGGAGAGAGAGAGAGAGAGAGAGAAAGAAAGAGAGAATGTGACTGGGGGAGAGGGAGGGAGAAAATCTCAAGCAGGCTCCATGCTCAGTGCAGAGCCCAACGCGGGGCCCCATCTCATGACCCTGGGATCATGACCTGAGCAGAAATCAAGAGTCAGATGCTCAACCTACTGAACCACCAGGTGCCCCTAGAAAATGCCTTGTAAGTAGAATCATGTAATAGATAGCCTTTTGGATCTGGCTTTTTTCAGTTACCAAAATGCTTTTGAGATTCTCACAGGGGCGCCTGGGTGGCTTAGTCGGTTAAGCGTCCGACTTNCATCTAAATTGTTTTTAGTTTGCGGTTATTATGAATAAGGTTACTATAAACATGCATGTACAACTTTTTGTGTGAACGTAAGTTTTAATTTAGGCAAAATTTTAGGAATGAGATTGTTGGATCTATGGTTAGTATATGGAGATGCATCTTTATTTTTAATAAGGTTCTTGTTGAAATATAATATACATAGCATCAAATGTATGATTAGATGTTACCAGTTCATCTGTTTGTAATATATTCATATATCAAATCTTGTTGGCCACCTAACACTTATACGATGTTACATGACAGTTATGTCTTAATGAACCAAAACAGGGGCACCTAGGTGGCTTCATCGGTTAAGCTGAGCCACCTGATCTGACTTTGGCTCAGGTCATGATCTCACGGTTTGTGGGTTCGAACCCCATATCGGGCTCTGTGCTGACAGCTAGCTCAGAGCCTGGAGCCTGCTTCAGATTCGGTGTCTCCCTCTCTCTTGGACCCTCCCCTGCTCACTCTGTCTCTCTCTCTCTCTCAGAAATAAAGAAAACATTAAAAAAAAAGAAAAAGAAAAACCAAAATAAGCCAACACCACTTCCTTGAGTTAAACACTTAAAAAAAAGTGTCATTATGGAGCACCTGGGTGGCTCAGTCAGTTAAGTGTCTGACCTCGGCTCAGGTCATGATCTCATAGTTCATGGGTTCAAGCCCTGCATAGGGCTTCCTGCTGTCAATGCAGAGCCTGCTTCAGATCTTCTGTTCTCCTCTCTTTCTGACCCTGCCTCCCTCCTGCTCTCCCCCCTCCAAATGTCATTAGTACCATCACAGAGTCAGGCAACCATCACCACTATGCAATTTTAGGACATTTTCATCAGCCCACACAAAAACACATTCCCATCAGCAGTCACTTCAAGTCCCCACGACCCCAAGCTCTTGGCCAGCACTAATGTACCTTCTGTGTCTATGGGTTGTCTGTTCTGGACATTTCATACACATGGAATCATAGAGTATATCATCTTTTAGAATTTGTTTCTTTCACTTAGCATCATGTTTTCAAGTTTCATCTGTGTTGTAACAGATATCAATGCTTCATTTTTGAATGGCCAAATGATACACCATTATATGGATGGACCGCATTTCATTTACCCAATCATCATCAGTTGATGGACTTTTGGATTATTTCCAAAATTTTGGAACTATTATGAGTAATGTTGCTGTGAATATTTATGTACAAGTTTTTGGGTGGATATTTGTTTTCATTTCTCTTTAGGATATAACTAGCAGAGGAATTGACTAACCATTTGAAGAAATGCCAGACTCTTTTCCTAAGGGCTGCCCTACTCTGCAGTCACACCAGCAATGAGTGAGGGTTCCAGTGACCCCATTGCCTTGCCAACACTTGTTATTCTTTGTCTTTTTAATTATAGTTATCTTTTTAAAAATATGTTTTTATTTTATTTTATTTTTGAGAGACAGAGCGCAAGCAGGGGAGGGGCAGAGAGAGGGAGACAGAGTCTGAAGCAGGCTCCAGGCTCTGAGCTGTCAGCACAGAGCCCGATGTGGAGCTAGAACTCACGGACTGTGAGATCATGACCTGAGCTAAAGTTGGACGCCCAACCGACTGAGCCACCCAGGTGCCCCTATTATAGTCATCTTAATATGTACTGGTATCTTACTGTGTTTGGTGACACAGTTTTTTTTCCCTCCATTTAAAAATTTTTAATTGAAGTATAGTTGATGCACAATATTACGTTGGTTTCAGGTGTACAACACAGTGACTTGGCAATTACGTACATTACAAAATGCTCACCACAATAAGTATAGTTCCCATCTGTTACCACACAAAGTTATTACAACATTAATGACTACATTCCCTATGCTCTACTTCTCATCCCTCGACTTATTTATTATAGAACTAGAAGTTTAGAACTAGAAGTACCTCCTAATTCCCTTCACCTATTTCACCCATCAGCCCACCCCCATGATACATTTTTAAAAAATTGAAGTAGAGTTGACAATGTTACAATAGTTTCAGGGGTACAACATAGTGATTCACCAAGTTTATACTTTCTGCTCTGCTCCTGAGTATAGCTACCATCCAACCACACACAATGCTGTTACAGTCTCACTGACTCTATTCCCTGTGCTGTGCCTTTTATTCCCATGGCTGATTCATTCCATAACTGGAAGCCTGTGTCTCCCACACCACTTCACTCTTTTTGCCCAACCTCCACCCCCTTCCCTCTGGCAGTCATTAGTTTGTTCTCTGTATCCACGGGCCTGTTTCTGCTTTTTGTTTTGTTTTTTAGATTCCGCATATAAGTGAAATCATATGGTGTTTGTCTTTCTCTGTCCAACGTGTTCCACTTAGCATGATACCCTCTAGGTCCATCCATGTTGTCACAAAGGGCAAGGGCAAGGGTAAGTATTCTTTTCTTCTCTTTTTTCTTTTTTTTCTCTTCTTCTTTTCCATTTCTTTTTCTTTCTTTCTTTCTTTTTTTTTTGTAGCTGAGGAAATTCCATTGTGTGTGTGTGTGTGTGTGTATGTGTGTGTGTGTATCACATCTTCATTATCCATTCATCAATGGATGGGCACTTGAGTTACTTCCATGTCTTGGCTGTTGTACATAATTCAATAAACACAGGGGTGTGTGTACCTTTTTGAATTAGTGTTTTTGTTTTCTTTGGGTAAATACCCAGTAGTAGAATTACTGGATCATATGGTAGTTCTATTTTTCTGTTTTTAATATTTTGGGGAATTTCCATACTGTATATTACAGTGGCCAGTTTACATTCCTAACAGTGCAAGAGGGTTCCTTTTTCTCCACCCCCTCACCGACACCTACTATTTCCTATATTTTGAGTCTAGCCATTCTGATAGGTGTGAGGTGGTATCTCATTGTAGTTTTGATTTGCATTTCCCTGATGATGAGTGATGTTGAGCATCTTTTTGTGTCTGTTTGCCACACAATAGACTTTTGATTTAAAAAAAAAAAAGAAGGAAAGGCATGGGATTAAAATAAAGAGCCACCGACTTTGAAATCCTTCAAAATGCACAAAAGGTTTCTTAGATTTGTTGCAGCTCACAGCTTTTTCACCTACTCTAACTAATTGACCCTCCTCAAGTCCCAAGCATTCAAGTGAAGAAAAGAGTGATTTTTGGGTTTACACATTGTATAAAAAGATTTCTTCTGCTTTAAAATTCCACATGTACCAAATTTCAGGCCCGTTACTGATTGAATAGATTTTCTCTTGGGGGCCAGTGACCAGAGGCCTAACCTGGGAACCTGGACACAGTATGTAACTTTGTGTCTGTTCAAAACCATTCAAAGTTGCAAACAACTGAATAGTAAGTAAAATGTGGCATAGAATCTTTTAGTAAATTAGGAATTCTCTGAGGTTAGTCTTTGGGTGAGAATACAAACCAGATGTTATCTTGAAAGTGCCAAAGCAGCCCCCATGCTTTCCCGGTGGAAACCAAGAATTGGTTGAAGTCATACTGTGAGCCCCTTTCTCCACCATCGATCCTGTTGTGGCGGCAGGGGGGGGGAGCCCAGCCGGGACCCTCC
>NW_027528640.1:6409472-6478768 GCF_008692635.1 Crocuta crocuta
GAGCCAAGCCGTGACTCTCCATTAGCCCAGCGCCTCTGACCAACAGAGTCAGAGCTCGAAGCTGAAAGGGACACAACATGTGTTTCTCAGAGCAGAGCTTATCCAGAATCAGTCCTTTGTTCACTCTAGTGATCATGGATTAAATGGAGAAGATTTCCCTGTTTTGCCAGATCAGTTTCTTTTCTAGTCATTGATGACCAGGAATCAGAATTACATTAGCCATTAACATGGACTTGTGCTAAAGGAACACATTTTGTATCTTATGCAGAACCAAGAGCTCTGTGCCCAGTGTTCCTGGCTGGTAAAGGATATATGCTCCTTTTTGAAAGCTAAACAGCAAAATCTCTGACATGTGTCAGAGGTTATTATGTCTCAGTATTTTTGCGGAAGAGCATAACTGTATAGAAGCCATCACTAGTGATCTAGCTGACAGCCTAATTAAATAATTGGATGCAAATTATTGTGATGTCAGGTGGAGCATGAGCAGAAGAAACAGATGTCATCTGTAATAAAATAAAATGAACAGAATTAGGGGCACCTGGGTGGCTCAGTCGGTTAGGTGTCCGACTTCGGCTCAGGTCATGATCTCACAGTTTGTGGGTTCGAGCCCTGCGTCAGGCTCTGTGCTGACAGCTCAGAGCCTGGAGCCCCTTTCGGATTCTGTGTCTTCCTCTCTCTCTCTACCCCTCCCCCACTCACACTCTGTCTCTCTCAAAAATAAACATTAAATTTTTTTTTAAATGAGCAGAATCAGAGCAAAGTGAGAAGGGGCAGAAACATTTCACACAGAATGTCTTTTAAAAAACCACACCTCAAAGGAAGCATAGATTGATATGTTCTATAATAAACTTTTGTTTAATAGAAACTGCAGTAAGTAATATAGGCTACCATTGGCTGTAGCTACCTGCATGATAAGCTGAAAATGCCACCAATTTTCCATATTTCGGAGTCTTCAGATTTGGGGTGGGATTCAAGTCATTTCTATTTTATACCTTTAAAATCATGAAATAAGCTTGGAGGTTATAAAGAATTTCCTAACAATCTTGAAACCCTGACTTGTCACAAATGTAGAGGCAATTCTTTTTCTTTTTTAGGTTATTTACTTTGAGAGAGAGGGAGAGAGTACGTGCATGTGCATACGAGTGGGGAAGGGGCAGAGAGAGAGAGGGAAAGGAAGAATCACCAACAGTCTCTGTGCTGTCAGCGTGGATCCCCCATGCAGGACTTAAACCCATGAACTGTGAGATCATGACCTGAGCTGAAGTTGGATGGTTAATCAGCCGAGCCACCCGGGTGCCCCAAATGTAAAGGCAATTCTAAATCATGATGCTCGATTCCATTCCGTTTGGTAGATTTATTGGGCATTGGTTGGTGCCATCCTGGGAATCTCATGTTCCTTCATGTAGTTTTCACAGTGGTCCACAGAGGTGGTTTTAAATAAGTCAGGCCTATTTTGCTCCCAAGAGAGACCACCCAACTCAGATTATCTTAGTCAAAGTAAACAAGTGTATTTGTTGGAAGGCTACTCTGGTAACTCACAGGCTCACAGGAAGAGCCTCGGGAAGCCGGGAAGTTCTGGGAGACTTGAGGCAGAGCTAAGAAAGAACCTGATGCCGTGGGGTCTTCTCCCCAACTTTTTGTCATTTTCTAGGTAAGACTCCTCCACGTGGGAGTAGATGTGGCCGCTAGCATTTCTACACCCTTCCTAGCTGGAAAGGGGACCTTCACAGCTGGAAAGCTGTGACAAGAAAATCCTGGTCAAGGACTCAAGTTGGTCCCAGGCTGCTCTGGGGATATGCTCAGCCTGGAGCCCATGCCCGCCCAGCAGAAGGGAATGGCTAGACTAACTAAAAGGTATGAATCTAGGTCTTCTGACTCTAAGCCTAGGATCCTTTTGGTGTGTCCAATACATCACTCTCATGGATGAGTTCCCTTGCATTGTAGCTCAGAGAGCTGGCAAAAGACCATTTGCAGGTAAGAGCTCTGTCCAGACTGACCACTCTTGGATGCAACTGAGCCCCCTCCCAGAAGGACTCAACCTGCCTATGATTCCATTCTCCAGGTCACTGGCTCTCAAAGTGTGTCTGAATTCCATTTGTAAGGGGGGAAAAGGGAATGTAACTTTATTAAGTAAATAAGTTTTTAAAAGTTACTGAATGCAATAATCTATAGCACTCCTCTAAAACAAGAGTGATAGAAGCGGGTAGGATGGGAAATTCCATTTATAATTCCTTGGGGACGTATGTACATATGCATGAGCATGAAGAAACCAGAACAGAGGAGCGTACGGGTGTTTCAGTCGGTTAAGTGTCCAGCTTTGGCTCAGGTCATGATCTCATAGCTCATGGAGCCTGCTTTGGATTCTGTGTCTTCCTCTCTCTCTGCTCCTCCCCCGCTCACACTCTGTCTCTGTTTGCTAAAATGAATAAACGTTAAAAAACAAAAGAAAAAGAAACCAGAACAGAGATACTACATGCTAAAGAAGAAACTTGACCTTCCCATCGATTCTTCCCACAATGAATGTATAATTGTTACATTATTATTATTTGTTGTTAACAATTTAATAGCACTCTATACAATTTTGGGGGGCAGAAAAGGGGCTTAATAAAATAATTCATTAATTAGTCTGGAAGAGCAAACCAGCAAGGAAGCAAGTTATAATTTGTAATTGAGCTGCTTCTCCAAGGGTATCCCTGGTAGGGTGTCACAGGATTTATTACTCAGTAATTGCCGCGGGAGACCTCCGCCAGCTAACACCGCATCCCGGAGGGAGCGCCACACACCAACAGACAAATGGGTAAATTATTCATTGAATACTGTTAGAAAAACAAATGATACAGCAGGACAATATTTTAAGTATGAACTGGTTTTTACACCTCATATTTCCCCATTCAGACCCTCTACCATTCAGTCAAGACCATTCTGGGCTCAGGATGGAAAGCAGAAAACTGAACTAGATTCTTTGCCTTGTTTTAAAGCCTAAAGCCCATAGAGAAAGAAAAAGAATTGTGAATAANTGGTGACCAGTGGGCTAGATTCCCGGCTCCCCGCCTGGCTGCAAAGCAGACCGGGCCCCAGGGTGTGACGGGCTCTGGTGCAAGCCCTGCCCGGAGACCTGTGGACCGAGGAGGAGGGAGGGCAGCCCAGGCAGCTGAATGTACGATTTTAAGGCTTTCAGTGTGATTTTAACAGAATTTGTAAAATCTATTTCCTTCCCGGTTAACACTGTAAGACATTTTATTCCCAGTGTGGGGATGGTTTTTAAGAATGTTACCCAAGGTTGTCCCCCCAGCACATCTCTTTCTTCTCATTCTACTTACTTTCTAAATTTCCTACAACAAATTAAAACGTGTGGCTGAGTTGAAAGACCTGTATCTAAGGCAAGGATCTGCAGAACTGTGGTCCCTGGACCAGCAGCAGCAACGTCACATGAGAACTCGTTAGAAATGCAAATTCTGTGTCCTACCCTTGACATCTGAAGTGAGAAACTCTGTGTGTGGGAGTGGGGGGTGGGGGGAAGCAGCCATCTGTAATTTAACACAGGTGATACTGATGCACCCTCCCCTTTGAGAATCAATGAATCTCTTAAAGAGAAACCTTTATAAACTGCTGATGCCTGGGACCCACCCCCTGACCTTGATTTAATTAGTCAATTGTGTGGTTCCTCAGATGGTTATAATATACAGTGAAGTTTGAGAACCATTAAAGCATCAAATATATATATATTCTTTTTATTTTAGAGAGAGAGTGAGAGTGTGTGTGGGAAGAGGTGCATAGAGAGAGGGAGAGAGGGAGAGAGGAAGAGAAGGAGAGAGAGAGAGAGAGAGAGAGAGAGAGAGAGAGAGAGAGAGAGANGAGAGAGAGAGAGAATCTCAAGCAGGCTCTATGCTCTCAGTGCAGTGGTCAATGCAGGGCACAATACCGTGACCCAGACCGTGGGATCATGACCTAGGCCGACATCAAGAGCCAGATGCTCAACCGATTGAGCCACCCAGGTGCTCTGAGAACCTTGAGGGCTTCAAAAGTACATCCCCCTGTCAAGAGAATTGTCTTCCTAAACTAAGAGGGAAGAAAAGAAAAACAAGTATGTGTGTGTGTGTGTGGGTGGGTGGGGGGTGTAATTAAGAAAATACAGGGATTTCAGTGTTCGAGCATAAGTTTGTTTTAGCAGTACATATAACAATTTGGGCCAATATTTATGATTTTTTAATTTTTTTTTATTTGCTCATTTTTAGGAAGAGAGGCAGAGAAGGAGAATCCCAAGCAGGCTCCCAGGGGCTCAAACTCATGACACATGACATCATGACCTGAGTGGAAATCATGAGTCAGGTGCTTTACCACCCAGGTGCCCCGTATTTATGATTTTTATTAGAAAGGGACTGTTGCCCCATTTTTCTCTAGGAGACTGATTTCTCCTATGATTGTACCTGCACTTTTAGTATTGAAAACATGATGATTGAAAATATTCTATAAAGATCAGGAAATGAATGTGATAACATTTTAAATGGGTTTGAATTTTATTCTTTTTTAAAAGTTTATTTTGAGAGAGAGAGAGCACAAGCAGGGGAGGGGCAGAGAGACAGAGAGAGAGAGAGAGAGGGAGAGAGAGAATCTTAAGCAGGCTCCACACTGTCAGTGCACCATGAAATCATGACCTGAGCAGAAATCAAGAGTCAGAGGCTTACCCGACTGAACCACCCAGGGGCCCCTTGAATTTTATTCTTTACTGCAGCATCTAAATACATTTGAAAAATAACAATGTGTATGTAGAACTAGTACTTTTTCAGAAAATGCTTAGTATCCATGAAAACTCTCTTATAATACTGTAAGGAGTATATATACAGTATGATACAGTATATAATACTGTAAGGAGGCCTGAAGCCTGTAAGTTAGGAGGCGTACCTGTCTGGCTCAGTCAGAAGAGCGTGTGACTCTTGATTTTTGTTTTTTGAGTTTGAGCCCTACGTTAGGTGTGGAGATTACTAATAAATAAATAAATAAACTTAAAAATAAATTTAAAAAATTAAAAGAGATGGAGAGACCAAGAGAATATGTTGATTTTTTTTTACAAATAGTTTATTGTCAAATTAGTTTCCACATGATTTTTTTTTTTACTGCGTATCTTTACATGATGTGGCTGTCCAAATTTACAAATCCTTCTAGAAGGTTTAGGGCACACTAGAAAATGAAATTATGCTCAACATATTATATTCCAGTTATTTGCAAATTAACTATACATTATTCCCTAGTAATTATAATATTTATTATATCACCACATTTCTCAGTTGTGTTGGAAAAGAGAACACTTACCATGTCTCCATAGAAGTGATTTCTAAGGATTAAAAAAAAATTTTTTTTTAATGTTTATTAATTTTTGAGAGAGAGAGAGAGACAATCTGAGCAGAGGAGGAGCAGAGAGAGAGAAGGAGACACAGAATCAGAAGCAGCCTCCAGGCTCTGAGCTGTTAGCACAGAGCCCAACGTGAGGCTGGAACCCACAAACTGTGAGTTCATGACCTGAGTGAAATCAGGTGCTTAACCGACTGAGCCACCCAGGTGCCCCAGAAGTGATTTCTAAATGGAAAACTTCTGCCCTTTCATAATTAAAGACAGATGTCTAAAAGTGTAACTAATTTCTCTGAATATGTCATCTTTTGTGATTTTTAAAAAATTTTATTTAATATTCATTGATTATTGAGAGAGAGTAAGAGATATAGGGGCAAGAGAGAGGGAGACACAGAATCCAAAGCAGGCTCCAGGCTCCTAGCTGTGAGCACAGAGCCTGATGCTGGGCGTGAACTCCCAAACTGAGGTTGTGACCTGAGCTAAAGTCAGACGCTTAACCAACTGAGCCACCCAGGTAACCGTTGTGATATTTTCTTAATTTTAGGCCAAATATCACAACCTCTGCTTCTTTTTGTTCTTTCTTTTTATTTTCTTCCTTCGCTCCTTCCTTCGTGTCTTAAATTTTAGCCTAGTTGGACATGTTTCTAATAATTTAGTTTAAGGTACATAATTTGTTAATGAGATAGTCAATAAATAGTTTAAGTTCAGTTGAACATTTCTCTAACAATCTAAAGCCTCTCAGTGACATGGATTACATTCCCTTCTACCTTGCTAAACAAGTTTTAAAATAAATGGTTGGAGGCTGGACACTCAGCCAATTACCAAATGTAACTTGTTTTCACTGGATTTGGGAGTGAATTTCCCTAAATAAGCATTTCTATTTTGCATAATGTGTGCATGTGTACTTATAAAGTGTTTCTTTTACAATCAATATGAAGAGTAGAAAACACTTTTGTCCAGATTCCACCTGAGACATGGCAGAAGGCTGTCACTTTTGCCTGGGGGTATGGGTTTTTCCTCTGTGCGCAGGTTTTTGGGGGCGAGTCTGCGCTGCTGTGCGCCCTGGCTGTGTGCTGCTTTGCTCTGCTCTGCTTGGGTCTTTAGCGAAGGCTGGGGCACATCTGGAAGGAGGTCAGGGAATGGCGGGGTGGAAACAAATGTTTTGTGCGGCAGGAATATCAGACTAGGCAGCTAGGACCCTCAGTCGGGTGACAGATCCCCAGTCTATCTGGCTTTCTCATATCCTTGAAACTCATGTTAAATGATCACAGCCCATGAGAATCTCTTCATATTCCAGCAGTCATTGCATTGGGAGGGGGGAGGGGGTTCTTTCCCTGTTACTTTGACTATGCCTTTATGCCAGCACTTATCATGTTCTCTTGGAATTGTTTGTGTACATATCCACCTCCCTCACCAGACCGTGGACTCCTAGGACAGTGACTTTTCATCCCTGGACACAGGAAGTGTCCTGTAATGACTAACGAGCAAATGGAAGACCAGCCATGTGGCTGATGTACCCTGATGAACAGGAAGAAGAGAAGTGTAAAATCACAGCGCTGCCTGATTGCACATGGTGCATTGTCTTACAGCCTTCTCCTGCTCCTCTATTTTTTTTAAGAGAGAGAGAGAGAGCGCGCAGAAGCAGGAGAGAGGAGGAGAGAGAGAGACTGAGAATCTTAAATAGGCTCCATGCTCGGCACAGAGCCCAATGCAGGGCTCAATTCCGTGACCCTGGGACCATGACCTGAGTTGAAATCAAGAGTCTGATGGATGGATGTTCAACCGATGGAGCCATCCAGGCGTCCGGGGGCACTTAATGCAGTTTATAAAATCCCAAACTTGACTTTGTTGAAAATGCCTACTGAGCCGTTTCTGGAAGTCCTATCAGCAGACCCATACCACAGTAGAACCCTTTAGGTGCGCATCAAAGATGAGTGAAGTGCACGGCCAAGGAACGGATCATTTTTACCTGTCCAATTGGGGATTGTGTTGAAATGATTAGGACGGATGCGGGAGGCAGTTTGTCGCCTTTACTTGAGTGTGAGTTTCTTGAAGACAGAGACATCTTGCTTGTCTTGGACTACCCGTGCCTAGGAAGACTGTTTGGGTCCTTTAGAGGACTTTTTCTAAGGGCCCCTTGACTCAGGGAAGCTGTTGTTGCACTAAGTTTTTGTTCAGGGGGGTTTCAAGTTAGGTCTTTTTTCTCATTCATTACAGCCACTAGGGGGCAATGTAGCCGCATTCTTTTGGAATGGCCAGATCCCCTAAAATGCGATGAGTGCCCCCCCACCCCACCCCTGGAAAATGTGTTGGAGAACCTACTGCGTAAGATCTCACCATCGCTGTTGTTTTTTTTTTTTTTTTTTTACTCAACACTTTTGTTCTTTGCAAATGTATTTCCCTTGTTTATTTGTGGGAGCTGATTCCATTTTTTTCTAAACAATAAAAGGACCAAGTAGGAACACCAGCTCATTAATTATAAAGCCCAGCCAGTTCTGGAAGGAAGAAAAGTAAATAGAAAAAAGAAGAAGAAAAAAAGAAAAAACCCTCGTACACATTCGAGTAAGGATTACAAACTCGTGCAGTGTAGTCCACAGTGATTCCCATTGGAGTCTTGGAGGGAACACTACTGAGAAAGTGAAGGGGACTGTGTCCATATGAATGACAGACTTCAGTCCTTCTCTGGAAGGAGTTTTTTCAGCCCTAACGGGCTGGAATCATTAACGCCAAAAATTAAGCTACCATCTGCCCATAAGGAGGCATGTCCTTTATTATTATTATTATTTTTTGTTTTATTTATTTCTGAGAGAGAAAGAGAGAGAGAGAGAGCAGAGGAGGGGCAGAGAGAGAGAGGGAGACACAGAATCAGAAGCAGGCTCCAGGCTCTGAGCTGTCAGCACAGAGCCCAACGTGGGCTCAAACCCACAAACCGTGAGATCATGAACTTAGCCGAAGTCAGACGCTTAACCTACTGAGCCACCCAGGCGCCCCGGCATGTCCTTTTTTAGAACTAAGATGGTAGTGAGATGAAAAAGAATTCAAGACATTGCCTTTAAAAGAAAAACAATAACAACAACTGTGAAAGTGAAAAAGAATGGTTATTTTGCTTTTGAGTGAGTCACCATGTTGAATTACAGTGAAACTGATGCTGTGATATTCCAGGGTCTTAAACAATGCAGCTCGGGTCCAGGGTTGCTGAGTCCTCCTATTTCGAAGGAGCTGCTTCTGCAGAAGTAGTAAAGCATATCTATTCCAAAGTACTGGAGAATTAATTATATCTAAAACAAGATAAATAGTCCAGTTTATAGTCTCATGGAATCCTGAAATTGCTGACCGAGAGAGAGGTCTCCCAGGACGCTGAGGGAGTCACTGACCTGGGTTTCAGTCTCTCCTCTGTCCCCTCCCCCCAGCTGGTGGCGAGGGTCAGACTCCCTGTCTTTGTCAGTACTAGGTTCACACTGCCCCTGTGAAATACAGGGACAGGACGATTGCACAAAGGAACTCAAGACCTCCCCCAGGTCTAAACAGTCATATATTCCTTTTCCGTGAAGTAACCCTTAGGGACTTGCCCTTTACCTCCGTCTGTTTCAAAAACACCGCTATCTGAGAGGCAACATGAAAAACAACAATTATACAAACTGCTATTTCTCCATCCACAATTTACCTTTTTGCAGAGGGCAGGATCCAGCAGGGTTCAAGATACGGTTGGAACGGATACAGGAGGATCTTTCCAATGAAATTAGCATGGATATTACTGTTTAAGCCATGTAAGTTCAGAGTGTTGGTGTTTACAACAAAAACTCAAATCCAGCATTTGCCCTCCAGCTGCTCACAGTTGAAGTGGGTGGTGAGTGCTTATTCAAACCGCGTAAGAAAATAAATACACTGACATTTCAAGACCGTACAAACATGTAGGCTGCCTCTGGAGTTTTTGGCTTCTGACATTTTTCTTTCCCACCTTCCCACAGAGAAGGAACAAACGCCCAGAACTTCAGGTGTCTGTCCCGAAAGCTGGTGGCCCTCCAGAAGGATGATTAGGTATGAAATAAAGTTCCACCTTTCACCTCTTTAGGAGATAGAACTTCTCCAGCCCTTTTACAGAAGGAATGCAATGAAATGAGCTACGCGTTCCTTGTGTATTTTCATGGTTCTTTCTTGGTATCGTGTCTCTATGACTTGTTGGTGGCATTTGTGAGACCCAGTGATTGCCCTCAAACCGCTTGTCAGGAATTACAGCTTCCCTCCTCCTTACATCTCTGCTCCTCACAGATGGTTGGGTTAAGAGGGGTGGCTGGCCTCATGCTGTCTTCCCATAAAATCTGATAAAAATCTCAGGTGTCCTAGGGTCTAGGTCATAAGCCTTCTGGAGTTGGGCCTGGTTTTGCTCTTCGCCCACACTGCCCATCCACACAGAAGTACTAGAGGAATACTTGGGGAGGGGAGGGGGCAGAAAACATTGGCGCGACTACCACTGGCCATTTTCTGGGGCTGCCCTTGCTCCCTAGACTTTCGGGGCTGGCCCATCTGTAACACGTAGACAACACGGCGAGCTCAGAGGAGTGAGTGCACGGAAAGCCCTTAGCACCGCTCCAGGCGCAAAGGCGCAGGCGAGCACTGGGCTCTCCATTTTAGCAGCAAGCGTCAGGACGCTGGTGTAGAAAGCCTGGACTGCGGAGGCCGACAGCGTGGATTTGAATCCCCTGCCTTAGAATGTACCTTCGGGAAAGTCTGAAAGCCTCAGTTGCTTCGTTTGGGAGAAAGGAGGCCTTGATGCCCTCGCGGGGGCGCGCAAAGCANGGAAGTGCGACGTGTCTGCGGAGCCCTTTTATACCTCCTTCCCGGGAGCCGGGCCCCAGCCGCCGCCTCCGCGCTCCGAGCGTCCCCGCGCCTCCGCTCCCGGGAGCCGCGCAGCGCCCAGCCAGCCAGCATGTCGGGGGTCAAGAAGCAGAAGACGGTAGNACGTTTCCTCCCTTCCCCGAGAGCCTCCCGGGACCCGCCTTTTCTTCCGTGCGGTCTCCGCGCCGCTCGGGTGGGCGGTGGGCAGAGCCCTGCCCCGTTCCGCCAGGTCGGGTCGCTGGGCGCACGTCGGCGACAGTCACTGGGGTTTGGTCCAGGCAGCCTCCTCGGAGTGGACTTTAATGACAGACCTCACGGAGGAGGCTGCAGCTGTCTACACCCGCAGCACTTAGCCCTCCAGCTTGATAGAGCTCTCTTTTGGCATCGGTTCCGGGCTCGGAGGCTCCTGGGCTCAGTGGGTTAGTTGCTTTCAGAGGCTCGGTTTTGTCCGGAACTAATCTGGGCCATACCCTGTATGGGAAATAGAGGGCTTGGCCAAGAGAAAAGTTGCGTTCTCACTTGGCAGTAGGGACTCCTGTTAATTTTGCATCCTAAAAATGGCAGCTGCGATCATTGACTCCCGGACCTGGGAGGAGCCTTGCAGACAGCGTTTGGGCCACACCAGGTGGTCTGCAAGCCTTGCGTTGGTTCAAGCCCGCAGTCTGACGGCAGATCCTCCGTCCTCACTGCACTGCAAGCCTGGGGTTGATGATTATGGTTACTGCATGGGTTGACCCCACTCACATAGTTAGACGTGAACTTGGCACCTGGTAGGCGCTTAATACATGTTTATTACTATGATTATAGACTGCCTGTTACTGAACTATCTTTGAGGTCTGTTCCTGGCGGGCTGGGAGGAGAGATGAAAAACCAAGAATTGGGGAAGGAGCCTGATGGGGCGAGTCAGGGGCTGCAGGTGTGGGTATGAGCCTCCAGGAAAAGGGGGTGGGGGCCCCCTGGTTTCAGACCACACCCACCCACCCCCGCAGGAAGGTCCAGGAGCAAAGTGGCATCTACTTCAGGAGGGAGAGGGATGGGGTCCAGCTGCCTTTTATGGGGGCAATTTTAAAGTGGGGAGACTCTCAGTATTGTAATATCTCTGAAAATATTAAGTGAAAATCACTTGTGTTTTAGTCCTATTTAGTTTGATTAATTTCTGTAAAACTCTCAGTGGTATCTTGTAAATGATGAGCTGCTGTGGCACTTGGTAGCTTTTCAAACCAGCGGGGTTTTAATTCTTACCTCGCTGCTTCAAGAATTTCTCCCCTGTTCTGACAGGGAGCCTCGCGTCAGGCATTAGCAACGAAGGGTTAGGTCATCTTTCCCTTCATGTCTCCACTGAGCCCAAGCTCCTGGAGGGAGGGGGGCGTTGAGACCAGGAGCTTTACAAACTGGTCCTGGGAACTGTGTGGTCAGGGAGAGTGAGAAATGTGAGGGCCAGAGGCTTTGCTTTTTCTATTTACACATTTTGAAGCTTCTATTTTTTTTGGAGGTGTGTGTGTGTGTGTGTTCTGTATAGGATTCAGTTAACACCTGAACATGCTGCAGGACTTCTGAACTTTTATTTAGCTAACACAGTTCTAGTCCAGGTGCCAGCACTAGTGCTGAAAGGGCCAGGTAGATGCAATTGGGTCAAACAAGCCAACTTTAACGCATATGAAATCTCTCAAGCTTTAAATGTTAACTCAAAATGTATTCTGAAACCTTGCGGTCCAAAGCAAAAGATATCCACGTGTGTGGCCTCTGGAATAATCATTATTTGAGAAGTGCTGATCTGGGAAGCTTTCCTAGAGGTGAGGCTGGCTGGGCTGACTTTTTCAGAGGCTCATGGGAACCATTACATTATTTTCTGCATCATCAACAGAGGATGTTCAATAGGCAGTCACCTGCAGTGACTTTAGATATTTGTTGAGCCCCTACTGTGTGCCAGGCAGTATCCTGGGATGAATACATCTTTCCCAGGCTTTTTTTGGCCACATTTTCCGGATGAGAGACTATAGGATGATTTTCTTACAAGCTTGACCAAAAAATAAGGGGAAGGTAGCACATTCCTTCTGTGCTCAGCCGTCCTTACCATGAAAACCAAAGATAGCTATGTGTCACATGCTTCCCTCCATCCCTTGACTTATCTCCAACTCTGACCACCAACAGTCCCCCCCTCTGCCGCCCCCCTCCCACATACCCAGGAGAAGGAAGGAGTCAAACTGGTCCAGGGGACTGGAAAGAAAAGGCAAAGGCCTGATTCTTTTTTCTTGCATCATTTCCTGGATTAGCATTTTTCAAGGCAATGTTATTATGTTCAGACAATGTTACTGTGTCCTGGAGACAGACAACAAACCTGAAGAGGACAACTGAGATAGTAAAATATTTTTCAAAGGACCAAACCAACCAGTGGTTGGGAAGGGGTGAAGGGGCATGGGAACCTTAGAGCTATCCACAAATGTAACAGATGATCTACCTTTTATTATTTTATGTAATGTTTTCAAGTTTATTTATTTTGATGAGAGAGAGAGCATGAGTGAGTGGGAGAGGTACAGAGCGAGAGTGAGAGAGAGAATCCGAAGCAGGCTCCACGCTGTCAGCACAGAGCCTCCCTCGAGGCTCCATCCCACAAAGCGTGAGATCATGACCTGAGCCAAAATCAAGAGTCAGACGCTTAACTGACTGAACCATCCAGGCACCCTGCCTTGTATTATTGTAGAGATTCTGTTCAATAGGACGTTGTTTTTCCAATAGTAGCTACTTTTAAACTCCTTTGGAGATGCTGCCCAAGGCAAGACCTGAATTTTCAGATGAGTAAGCCGTGGAAGGAGGAATAGCACTCCCCAGAGGCCACACCATATCTCGTTTCATCCGCACAGCAGCCTGCACCCCAACAAACGGAGCCTCATCTCTAGGGGAGGAGAATGTCAGGAGCAGGTCAGGATTCAAATTCAGGCTCCTGCTCCCTCTGCATCCCTGGCACATAGCACCCCATCTATAAAATGGAGGTAATGACCACTCACCCCTTCCAATTCTGGTGAGGAGTGAGTAACTCCTAAAACAGTATCTCGCACAGCTCGAGGCCCGGGGTGAGCACCCCAAATGTGGCAGCTGTGATTACTACGCTGTCCCGGTTGGGCAAATAAGGAGCACAAAGCACAGGTCCTGCTGTTCTGATGCTGAGTACGTAAGAGCCGCCAGAATGTTTAATAAGAGCAAACAGTTGCGGAAGTATAGAAGTGATAATATGCTCCCTGACTGTGAAAAGCTGGACAGAAGACCACAAGGGTGGTAAGTAGTGTGGACACACCAGAGTAACCCGGACATCAGCAAGGTTTTGCCAGCCACCTTGGCCAACAAAGAAAGGCCTTCTGTCAGTATTGGACTAACTTCTCTCCGCCCTTCCTGTGCCTTCAAGTGTTTCCAGATCTACCTTACAATGAACTCCAATTCATGCCGTTATTCCAAACTCCTCTGTGTGGACTTTTATAGTTGAAGATAAATGCAGCTCACTCTGACAGTTACCTTTGTCTTCTGTCCCTTTGCTGTTCATGCCTGTGGCTCTGGTTTGATGAGGGGCTAATTAGGCAGAACTTGAATGGGGAATGGGGGCCTGAATGGATGATGTCAATCTCCGTTCTCTGGGAGAGAACTGTTTATTTCAAGATCTATCAGTAAATAGTCAAGGGCACTCCTTAGTCTTTGTGTTTGGAAGTCTTAGGAAAACACAGACACCAAAAGCAAATGGACATATAAGTATAATGGCATTTCAACTCCCCTTCCGTCCCCTGGGTGACTTGTTCACGTGATAGCTGAAATGGCACGCATGCCCAGCAGCCTGGCATTGAACCTAGCACAGACTAGCTGCTCAACAAAGAGTTGTTGCACAAATGGCTACAGAATTCATTACAGGATGAATTCGCTTTGTGTGATCTGTAGTCTTCTGAGATTTCCCCTCCCCCTCTCTTCTCTGCACGTCCTTGAGCGCTTGCTTATTTTTGCCTGGGTATTTGTCATGACCACTGAAAAATGACTTGTAGGGAGTCTTGGGGGCTCAAGGATGAATGGCCTTTGTCTTTTTTGTTTTTGTTTTTTTAGGAGAGAATTTGCTTTTGTTTCTGCCGGTGTCTGGGACCACTTTAACCTAAATTTACCACTTGACGTGTCTCAGACCACCCAGGTGAGGTGAACTAGAGCTGCAGTTTTGCACACAAGGGCCAGCTGTAGGACACAAGTGCTCACACCCACCCCGCCCCCTTTACGGATACTTCTCGTGGCACCGCACATTGGCCTCCCAGTCAGTCTCTACACGGGAGGTGGGTTTATTCTGATGCACTCTTAGTTGTCCGGGAGGACCCTGAGGAGCCCCGACTGACCTTGACAAGGGCTTTTTTCATTCTTCCCACTTGGGCATGTTCTGGGCTTCAGCTTCTGTTTCCTCTTCCTGTGAGGCTGTCAGAATCCATTCACACCTGCCCTTATCAGGGTAAAAGCAGCTCCCTGCTTGCTTGCCTCTTCCTGGCAGATTTTAACCTGGTAGTTTCTTATTCTGTTGTCAGCTTTTTGATGTTTCCAATGAGATAATTTTATATTGTAACTTGCATTTTAAATCTGTTTCCCTGGAAGGAAATGTCTATCACCAATGATTTTCATTCATTGCTGGAATGAAAATCTCTGCCTCTTCTTGATTCCTCCATGTCCGTAAGGTTTCATATCATTTACCTTCCATGCTTGTATCATTCTTATAAAGGGAGGAGTTTAAAAACAAGGGGCGCCTGGGTGGCTCAGTCAGTTAAGCGTCGGACTCGATTTTGGCTCAGGTCATGATCTCACAGTCTTTGGGATCCAGCCCCACATCAGGCTGTCTTCTCTCTCTCTCTGCCCCTACCCCCTTTCTCTCTCTCTCAAAATAAACATTTAGAAAATTAAAAAAAAAAGTGCTTTAAAAACATAAATCAATTTGCTAATCAGAAATATTTAATCCTTTTCCCCTACAAAGTACTAATGTCGAGTAGGGGGTGCTTACCTTGTCTTGGTGGCTCTGTGTGTGCAGCGTCTTTTGAGACGTATGTGATCCTGTCTTGTCCTTAGTGTTGGCCCAGTTCAAGTGCATTCTGGTCTGAAAGGCCCCTCCTTCTTCCCCATGCCCTCCTTGGGTACCCTGAGGTCACTCGCTGCCCCCGGGGCGAGGCTGGCTAAGTTCCTTGCCATACTCCCCACCCTTCCCAGGAGTGTGGGTACTGGACTCTTCCCCTGTGTGACTGCTGGCACCTTGAGGAGCTCTGGGGGCTGCGGGATCAGGAGCACGCCTGAGGCCCCATGCTTTCAGAGCCCCCAGAGCTGCTTGGCCCCCCTGTCCCTGAGCCCAGCACCAGGCACAGGACACCAAGCCCTTTCTTAGACTCACACCAGCATCTAAGCACCCCCTTTGCTTTCAGTAAATATGAAATAAAGCTTTTCAGGATGGTCAGTTAACAATAACCTTCAATTTGGACAGATTTAGTCTTCTTGTTCCTCTTGCCTGCCTTTTCAATCTCCAAATATTTTTTCAGTTTAGAATAAACTAGTGCACAAGATGGAAGTATTTCTCCTCTCTGCAAGAGGGCCACTGTTTCAAAACCTAAACCAAAACTTTCTTCTGATAACAACACATGGCATATACAGTGACTTCCATCAGTTGGCTCGTGTGACTTCCTTTGAAACCTTATCAGCACGTGTTTCTGCATTTAGATTTACTCCGGAAGTTGATTTTGCTATAACTGGTATTGAGAAAACATGGCAAGTTCAATCTGTCTAGCACCAAATATTAACCTTTGGCAATAAAACTATATAGCCTGTGACCTGTTGTAAAGCCTTTCTAAACGTTGCCTCAATATATTATATCAAATGCTACATCATTAAAGGTGATCATTTGCTTTAAATATATAGTTAATATCTGCTTTATGTGTTGTGTTATGAAAAATATTGCTATTTATCCACCAAATGTCCATGGCCAGTCTAATATAACAATTACTTTTTTCTTCTTTTTAATTTTTACATCTTAAAAATTTTTTTAATGTTTATTTATTTTTGAGAGGTGGGGAGGGGCGGGGGGGAGAGAGAGAGACAGAGACAGAGACAGAGACAGAGTCTGAAGCAGGCTCCAGGCTCTGAGCTGTCAGCACAAAGCCTGATGCAGGGCTCAAGCTCAGGAACTGTGAGATCATGACCTGAGCCAAAGTTGGAATCTTAACTGACTGAGCCACCCAGGTGCCCCTTTTCTTCTTTTTAATATATACTGAGTTTGTGCTTTGAAAGCCCTTTGCAGACTTTACTTGGAAACTTAAATCACCTGTGGTAAAGTCTGAGCTGTTATCTCCATAACCTCATTCATCTATACCCTCCCCAATCATGATTTATTTATGGACAATTTCATGCCTTCCCAATTTCGAGCATAATCAGCAACTGAAGATGTTGCCGTGATTTTTATTTTCTTGTATTTCCTACTGTTAAAAACCTGAATTCACTTTTTGGTCCTCTGTGTGTGGTCCCCTTGTACACTATTTTGTTTTCCTTAAGGTCTCTTAAAATCTTTCCCCTTTTTACTTCCTGTCACATCCTCACATATGTATCTGTGTACTCAGTGTATTCAACAAGCGTTTACTGAATAACCTAACCAGGTTTTGGTCTTGGCATAATTAACTATAGCTACTAAAGCCTTGTATTTTCCAATTACAGTTTTTTAGTCCATTCAAACTCTGTCATTAAGTCTTTTCTAAACACAGCATTTACTTTTTCTAATTGTAACACCCCACCCACAACCTTTATATTCTTTCAACCTTTTGCCCAGTCAGTACACCAGTGCCCTAGGCCAAAATCCACAAAATTCCCAACTAACTTCTGATACAATTTTTTTTCTTTTTTTACTCATATAATTTTAAAATCTCTTTCTCTCCTAAGCTAAACATTTTAAATTATTTGCTTTTTATTTGGGCTGCTCCTACTTAAATTACACACACACACACACACACTCATACATATATATTTTTTAAGTTTATTTATTTAGAGAGAGGGAGAGCTCGGGGAGGAACAGATGGCGGGGGGTAGGGGTTGGGGGAGAAAGAATCCTAAGCAGGTCTGGGCTGCCTACACAGAGCCCTGCTTGAGGCTCAAACTCACAAACCGTGAGATCATGACCTGAGCCAAAATCAAGAGAAGGATGGGATGCTTAGCTGACTGAGGCATCCAGGCACCCCTTAAAAAAATATTTTTATTTATTTCTCTAATTTTTTTTTTTGAGAGAGAGAGAAAACACAAGTGGAAGAGGGGCAGAGAGAGAGAGGTCTCCACAGAATCAGAAGCAGGCTCCAGGCTCTGAGCTAGTTGTCAGCACAGAGCCGGACGTGTAGCTTGAACTCAACTGTGAGATACATGACCTGAGTCAAAGTCAGACGCTTAACTGACTGAGCCACCCAGATGCCCCCTAAAAAAATATGTTTAAAAGAACCGTAGCATTTTACTTCTGGAAGAAAAATTCAGAGCTCATCTTAATAAGCCCTGTATAATTGCAGTTGATAACACAGCTTTTAAGAACTTTACCAAGGCTTATCGCCGCCTTCCTGACCAGCTGGTTGGTGACACCACCATAAAGGTAGAACTCTGTCATCACTCACTGCACACCCAACACTTCTTGTCTTAATCACATGCTCTTTGGAGGAAGCCCGACCCATTTTTCTGCAACTTGGTTTCTTCTTTTATTGACTAGGAAGCATTCTCTATAGATTAAGGTAAAAACCACTCCCAAGCTGATTATCAGTGAGTCATGATTACACCCTGATTTAACTTTAGCATTTTGTTTTGACTTTCAGGAGATAGAAAATACAGACCAAAGAGCAATGTTCAAAAAATGTAAGGTTACCATTTTCAAACATTTTCTCATTAGCTGGTTTGCTTCTTGTTAGAAAATTCAACCTGTTCCCCCCGCCCCCGCTCCGAGCCTCACACGCTCTTCCTTAAACCTTCTCAAACGGTCTAATCATCTTATCAAAAAAAGAGAGAGTGATGCAAATGATTACATGCTGTGCAGTGCAGATAAAACTGTATTTGGTAGAAGTTGGACCTTGTCAGTTACACATGAAGGCCCCAGTTGTCATAGTTCTCAGAATTTTCAGCTTACCCTCAAAGTCCATCCATGTTAATTTTTCCTAAGTTCATGACCTACCATGAAGTCTATTACAATGATTGTGGGGTCCTGCCAGGCAAATCTATCTGGATGGCTGAGTCCCAGGAGTCTGTTCCTAAATTATACAAGCAGTTACAGGTCTTGGGCCATTGGGTTAGTAGTACCACAATGTTTTGAGTAGTTACTAAAAAATGAGAGAACATTTTTTATATTCACCCATTGTGTTTAATCATGAGTAAGGAAAGAGCTAATAAAACCTAGACATTAGAATTCCACCTGAGGGATTTGCATACTCATCAGGACTTTTGATGTGTAGAGCACTTTGTCTTAGAAAATTCCTCCTCTGTTGTGACTTGTTTATCTCCAGCACTGAACATTTATGCGGTTGGCATCTGTCCAGAGCTTTCCTGGGCATTAACTCATTTAGGCCTTAACAGCTCATGAAGCAAGTTTGTGAACAAATAGTCAGAAGGGAACTCTTTTCGCTGAAAGAAGTCTTTGGAGAGTTCCCCACAGGAGAGGCTAAAAATCGTGTTAGTGGTGAATAGGTGTTTATTTCACAGAAGGAATGAGATTCAGCACGAAGTAGCAAAAGCGCAGCTGGGTTGGGTAACTAGTATTACTGTTTCACTTGTAAAATATTTTGGCAGCTGCCTAGTGCTAATATCTCAAGATGATAATGGATTCTACTCAGAGATATTCCCCAGCACTTTTTAGAAAAGAGTGAGTGGCAGGTGTGTTAGCAAATGTATTGTACCTTCCCCATCACACGCTTTTCTCCCTTTTGGTGCCATGAGGTAAATAATTAGAAAATGAATTTCCTTTGTTTTCAGACACCACAAGTATGGGCAATAGTTTTTGTTTTTGTTTTTTTAAAGAGAGCTTATTTTACAAAAAATTTTCAACTCTTATTTATTTTTGAGACAGAGACATAGGGCACAAGTTGGGGAGGGGTGGAGAGCGAGCTGGAGACACAGAATCCGAAACAGGCTCCTGGCTCTGAGCTGTCAGCACAGAGCCTGATGCGAGGTTCGAACTCCCAAACCAGGAGATCATGTCCTGAGACGAAGTTGGGCTCTTAACGGACTGGGCACCCCCTGCCCCCAGCCTGGCACCCCTGTTCCCCCTATGTCGGTATTTAGCAAGTGTGAACAGAATGCTTTGTTTCCACTAAAGCTGCTAATACTTGAGCCAACTAGTAACTGTGATTTCTAGATGGTAAAAGGAGGCCAGCAACACCTAGAAGCTGTGAGATTATAAAAGGCACATTGCATGATGGTTGGAAGAAACATTTTGGGAGTTGCCCCCTCCTGTCATCAGGAGGTCAGTAGAGCCCTGGGCCATCTCCTCAGTGATAAGTGACAAAAAGCCTGGATTCCAATTCAAGGAGGCCAGTATAGAGGAAGCTCGAGCCCACCCTCATGGTGTGGAGGAGCGCGGCATTGGCTGTGTGTACTTCTGCAGGGGCGGGGGGATACTGAACACCTTTACCTGAGCGGACTTACACTATTTCAATGAGGAGAGTAGTATGGAGACAGTCCAGAAATCCCAAGAATCCACATCTTCACTGTGCCTTGGATGCAAAGTTCCATCAGAACAATGTGTTGTATCTGCACAGGTAGCTTCTGTAATAAATGGAAAAACCAGAGTCATCGTGACTACCTGGTTTCTTACCTTTTTTTTTTTTTCAGTGTTGAGTCTGCCATTTAATAAGCCTTTTAAACACCATGCTGTGATATGAATCCTTGATTACATTATGAGTCTCCCTCAGGGGTTCAGAAAGGTATCTCGTTGATCCAGCTGGGTTCCCTAGGCAGAGGGAGGGAGCATGCATCCGCTCAGGGACTTTCCACAGTCTTATCTCACCTGAACCTACTAGGTACTTGTGTTCTCGTCCAGTTTATTTTATTTTTTTTTTTAAATATTTTTATTTCTAGGAGAGAGAGAGAGAGACAGCGTGAGCAGGGGAGGGTCAGAGAGAGAGGGAGATACAGACTCTGAAATAGTCTCCAGGCTCTGAGCTGGCACAGAGCCCGACGTGGGGCGCAAACCCACGAACCACGAGATCGTGACCTAAGCGAAAGTCGGACGCTTAACCGACTAAGCCACCCAGGCGCCCCGTTCTCGTCCAGTTTATAGTCCAGAACTGTAAGGCGTACTGAGGTTACATAACTTGCCTGAAGACATGCGGCCGTAAGTGGCTAAGCTGGGCCAGGAGTGTTCTCAGAACAATCATTCTTTCGTGTGTTACTGTAACAGATAGACAGATACTAAGACTGTCCAGTGAAGGTTATTCCGATTCTTTAATTACCTGTAGATCTTGTCTTTGTGGATGCAGATGAATGCCGTGGAGAAACTAACAAGATGCTGCCCTCCCCTGGGAAGGGAGTCTCCTCTAGCTTTCTGGAATGTGGTGTGCTCTTCAGATGATGTGGATTTTTAGCAAATGCCGTTAAAAGGCAATAAATTCTGGTTCGGCTGAGGCTGTGTGGCTGGCGTTAGGAACAGTGGTGTTTGGAACCCAACCCTGCGCCCTGCTTGAGTAACACAAAGCTTGGGTTTTCTAGGGGGCCAATGCAGCCATCAAGAATGAGCGTCCTTAGAAATAATTGCAGTGACTTCCATGTAACTCTGGCCCTTGCCTTGTTCCTTATGTGAGCGCTGCCCAGACGAGCTGTCACAAGCGACACGTCCCCAGAGCCCCCAGGCTCCGTGCCTGTCCTGCATGTACTAGAGGCTTTGTGACGTTTGCCTGGTTCAGCGCAGAATTTTAATCTTTCACCATCCGAGGAGCCCGTGTCCTAGGCACAGCTCATTACCAGAAGCAGTTGTAAAAGTGTAAACCAAATCCAGAGGGGTAATAAATCACAGGCTGCGGCCGACTGCGTGCGGGGCCAGTGTTCGGAAGGGCGACTGAGGCGTGTCGAGCCCTGGAACCGCGCGGTTTGGGGCATCTCCTGACCACAGTCACACGTTTCGGGGAGATGGGGGTTGATGTGTGCTGTGTTTGCATGGGGTTGGGGGGTGACTGTCATATCTCTGATCTGTAGGGGCCTCCTCTGGGCCATGCCTCACAGTTTCTTGCATCACACTCTTCTCACTGATGCTAGCAGCTCTCCAGAAGGGGCAGTTAGGAGTCCTGCAGATCACATTGGGGGACGTGACAACGAGATGGGGTGGGGGCAGGGCGCAGGGGGGGCTCAGTCTGTTAATTGTCGGACTTCGACTTAGGTTCTGATCTCATGGGTTGTGGATTTGAGCCTCGCGTTGGGCTCTGTGCTGACAGTGGGAGCCTGGAGGCTGCTTCTGATTCTGTGTCTCCCTCTCTCTCTCTGCCCCTCCCCTGCTCACGTTCTGTCTCTCTCAAAAATAAATAAATAAGCCTAAGAGACAGAGCCTTCTCAGAGCCAGTGTCATACTAGCAGCAATCCCAGCTCCCAGGGCCCCTCACATCTCATTTTGTTTCCACAGACAGAGGCTTGGGGACAGCCAAGTGATTATTTCAATGAGTTTGAACATTTGAATTCTTCCTGGGATTGTACGGACTCGCTGTGTGTCGTGAGGCCCTACGTGGTCTCGTTTCCATCGAGAGAGCTTGGGCTGTAACAGCCGTAACATGGATTCAGTGATTCAGCTGATTATACATGTGTTTATATATCTCTCCAAGACCACATGATCCTGGACACAGAGAAAGATGTATATTCAGAGTTACTACCACGTGTGTATGTGTATTTTATTTTTTAATTTTAATGTTTTTCTGAGAGAGAGAGAGAGGCAGCATGAGCAGGGGTAGGTCAGAGAGAGAGGGAGACAGAATCTGAAACAGGGTCCAGGCTCTGAGCTGTCAGCACAGAGCCCGATGCTGGGCTCGAACCCACGAACTGTGAGATCATGACCTGCGCCGAAGTCGGACGCTTAACCAACTGAGACACCCTGGTGCCCCTGGGTGTATGTGTATTTTAATGAGGAGGCTAGGAACTCAACTACTTCTTTGCTGCTGATTCTTCCTGGATTATGCCTGTTTCCATGGAGCATAAAAACTCTGCAGGTGTGGCTCTTCATGGTGTCATCCTGGTTGACTTTGTGAGCTGGTGCCCATAAAATGCAAAAATGGTAATTATCTCAAAGTGACCATAGATAGAAAGCTTGAGGAAGGAGATGGATGGGTGTCAAGGAGATCTCTGGGTGGGGGGGTACATGACCCTGTGTGTTAGGAGTTAGGAAATTACATCCTTGGCCCCCAATCCAGCCCCGTCCCTGTTTTGCTATAACTTGTAAGCTATGAACGGTTTTTACATTTTTTATATAGTTTGGTTAAAAAAAATCAAAGGAGGAATTATATTTCATGATGTGTGAAAAGTATATGAGATTTGAATTCCAGTGTCTATAAATCAGGCTTCTTTGTAACTCAGTGACGCCCATTCGTTTACGCATTGTCTGGCTCCTCTCACGATAGATAGGAGTCTGCATTGGACGACTTGGACGACGTGGCCTGTGAGGCTGAAAATACTATCTGATCCTTTGAGAAAAGTTTGCCATTTCCTGCTGTTGACAGTGGGGGTCAGCGTGCTGAGTTCTAACGTACTCAGGTCCCGGGTCTGTCAGCATCTCCCTCATGTCTGGATTCAGAGGGCTGAGGGCTCAGCCTTCCTTCTCGAGCCCCCCAGTGAATTGTGTAAATTGTGTTCAGTATATTGCTATTGCTTTTTTTTAATTAATTTTTTTTTGATGTTTATTTATTTTTGAGACAGAGAGCAAGTGAGGGAGGGGCAGAGACAGAGGGAGACACACAATCTGAAGCAACTCCAGGCTCTGTGCTGACAGTTCAGAGCCTGACACTGGGCTTGAACTCACGAACTGTGAAATTATGACCTGAGCTGAAGTCAGATGCTTAACCAACTAAGCCACCCAGGCGCCCCTACCATTGCTTTGATTTTTAAAAAAGCTACTTTAAAAAAGATTCCAAGAAACTTGTTGTCATTTCTCTGTAATGGTACTATTGAGGTTATTGTTCATTTATTATGACACAGGGTATTCTCTTTACAGAGAACCATGGAAGAAATTTCTATCTGATCAAAGTACCGGAAAGGTTCTATTTTTCTGATGTGTTTGATTGTTTTGTTTTGTTTTTGGCATCATCCTTTGGAAACTGTAAGTTGTGCAACTGTCTGGGTTTTTACCCTCAAGAGGCCTGCCAGCAAGCTCAGAAGTGAATCTGAGGCTCACTTCCCTTTCTTCTTTGTACCAGATTTGTGTTTGGGGCCATTTCGCTGTACGTCCTGTGCTGTTTCCCCCTTTCTCTGTCTCCTCCATCTCCGATTCATGAGCTTTTGGTATGCTTTATGTATCTTAGAAGTCACTGTATATTCTCTAAGGAACCCTGAAAGAATATTAAATTAAAAATAAGATGCATTTGAATTTTCCAGAAAATCATGGAGCTCTCCTTATGGTCCCGCCTCAGAGAGTGTGTCACCTTCTCCCCATTATTTTGCAACTGTTCAGGGCTCTGTGTCTGCATGGCATTAGCCAGCAGTCCCTGAAGTGTTCAGTGGGTGCTCTGGGGTCTGATGTTCTGCCTTTCCTGGACGCTTATCAACAAACCACTTCAGGATGGATAAGGACATAGAACCGAGGTCCTTCCTCTAGAATCCAGAGAACTCAGGACACTTGTGAGCAAGGATGGGGACAATATATTTTATAACCTACAACAGAAAGTATTGCTTCTTTTCAGGAGGAACCCACACAACAAACCCAGTAACATTAGCAGTAATTCTATTATGTCACTAATAGAAAATGTCACAGACATTTTTGTATCACATTAGGTTGCTGCTAACATCACATACAAATCTGTGTCTTTTACTGCTGCAAAATTAAGACACTTGTATGGCTGTCTAAAGAACTACATCTTGTTACTTAATCCGTTGATAAGGATGGTTATTTATTACTGTATTGTAATTAAAAAAACACTTTTCATAGCTGCAATTCATTTTTTTCTTTGCAATCCTTTGTGATTTATTATGTGCTTTGAAAATTTCATTTTGTTTTTTTTGTTTTTTTTCTGAGAAGGATCTATCTAGCTTCCATTACAGCTAGCTACCGAAGGGGTTCATGGGGTGGGTACACTCATGCACACACACAGCCTCACGCCGTTTCAGAACATTCTCGGACCTCCTGCAGGGCCTGGGACTAAGAATATATGCCCTAGTGACTAGAATTCAAGACAGCGGGCCAGGTGCCCTAGGGAGGGTTTCAATTTTGTTTTATTTTTTTAAGCCTCCATTTGAGTGGCCCGAATTCCGTCTTAGTCACGGTATCGGTTCTGGCTGTCGTGATTGGGTGTCTTCTCTTTCCTGCATAAAACTAGGAGTGTATATGTCCCTATGAAACTGTTCTCTTGGCTTTTGCCCTATCAACTCTTAGTATTTTCCAGTGAGAGATTAAACACCTACTTTCACACTCTGATGTGTAGTTTGTATTAAAAAGAGATTTGCGTCTCTGACTTTTCAGAGCTTGATACGTATGTATGTCATAAGCTTGGAATGGGATAAAAAGTACCAACGCCACCAGAAGTTAATGACATAATACCTTTCGTGTGATCCTGGGCTGCAAATGGTTCTGTTGTTTTTATTCAAGAATATTTATTGTTCATGTATGGGGAAGCCAAGTTTCATTTGAGAAGATCGTTCCTTGCTAATATCTATGTGTTGTGAGTCTGTGGTTAGAATTCTCGTTACACTTGCCCTTGTTTTATGTGGTCTCGTGTTCTGTCCATTATGCTGATTCTGCCGGCTTCCCTTAATAATGAGACCTGGGTGCCACCTTAGAGACTATCTGTCTTGCCTAGTATTTTTCAACTCTAAATTTCACTCCCATAGCATCCAAGTGAATTGGGGACTGTGTTGGTTTCTTTAAAAGCCGGCTAGAAGATTCCATAGTTCCGCCTGCCCAGAGAAGTGTGGCCTGGCCTGATGGGGAGCATTGTGACAGGCCTGAGGCCCACCAGCTAGCTGGTAACAGATGGGTTTTTTTCCACTTTGGAATGATACTTGCTCCTTTCAGATTCTTTTGTCTTTTCCAGGAATGTTAAGCCATTTCCCAGCTAAGGCAGACTTCTGTGATTGCTGCATTCCTCATGGAATATTTAAGATGAACTTCTGCAGCTGCCAGGCTTGTCCTGTTTTACCATTACCTAATGAGCAGACAGCTTTCTGGAAAAACCTGGAGAGCATTGTCTTCATCAGCTGCTCTTGGCTTGTGGTGACTGTCTATCCTTGGAAAGTTGCCCTATTGGCCTCTTCTCACATTGCAATCAAGAGACTGGCCCATTCTTGTAGGTAGCTTGTGATTGTTGAGCATGGAAGTTTCCAGACCTCACTGTTGAACCTAGTGGGTTCTGATGGGAATAAATCTCAAAGAACCCCTTTGTCACATTTGATGGACTTGCATCATAAGAAGCCACTGGGGGAGAATTCTCCAAAAATGCCTTTGCTCTGTGACTTGTCACTGTAAAATTAGCATTTCTGGTAAAAATATATAAGGACCTCATGGGCAGAAATACTGTCCATTTTATATTTCATGCCTATCTTTCTGTAGCTGATTTATTATTATTTTTTTAATGTTTACTTATTTTGAGAGAGAGAGAGAGAGCAAGCGAGCAAGCATGGGAGGGGTAGAGAGAGAGGGAGAGAAAAAGTCCCAAGCAAGCTCTGCACTGACCCAGTCTCGAACCCATAAACCGAGATCATGACCTGAGCCGAAAAGAGTCAGATGCTTAACCAAGTAAGCCAGCCAGGCACCTCATTTCATGCCTGTCTTTTAAAATTACTTAGAATGAATCAAATTAATTTATAACCGTTGTGCCTTTTCCACCCAAGTTAATAGACTTCTTGCCTCAGTTTATCTGAGAGTTTTGATATGTGGGTTTTGATCAACTTTATTGATCTCATTATGTTTAAAAATTAATAAGTTGCCACATCCAGCACTAACCTTCACAGAGATTTATTCATTCTTGTTTTCTTTTTAATTTTTATTTTTTGAGAGAGGGAGAGCACAAGTGAGGGAGGAGAGAGAAAGAGGGGGACAGAATCTAAGCAGGATCCACACTCAGCATAGAGCCTGGTGCGGGGCTCCATCTCAAGACTGTGAGATCATGACCTGAGCAGAAATCAAGAGTCAGATGCTTAACCAACTGAGCCACCCAGGCAACTTGAGATTATTCATTCTTCTTGAAGTAAAAAAAAAAAAAAAGTAGACTCTCATTTAATACAGATATATAGGTTCAAAAAGATTAGATAACTCAGGCTCACGCAGTTCTTACACTGATGGTAGGCTTTCTGATTTATACTTGGGTTCCTTAGAATGGCAGCTTTTTCCTACGGTCTTATTTTTTTTTTTAATTTTTTTAACGTTTTATTTATTTTTGAGAGAGAGAAATAGAGGCAGCGTGAGTAGGGGAGGATTCCGAGAGAGAGGGAGACACAGAATCTGAAGCAGGCCCCAGGCTCTGAGCTGGCTGTCAGCCCAGAGCCCAATGCGGGGCTCAAACCCACGAGTCATGAGATCATGACCTGAGCTGAAGTCGGATGCTTAACAGACTGAGCCACCCAGGTGCCCCGCTTCGGTCTTATTTTGAAGTGAATTTGGTTACAACTGTTTTGAAAACTATGTGCCCATTTATATTAAACTTAAAAGAAATTAAAAATGATCCTTTTACTATAAATCTCCTGTACAACTATCAGGAGGAAGAACAAATTTCACCTGTAGCAGGTTAGGATACCTTGGGATCAAAAATGAACAAGGACACACAGAGCTTCCTTGAGGAGGAATTCCCCTGACAGTTCTCTGTGCTGGTTCTACACAGGGCTGGTGAGAAGACTTAGAGTCAAATTTCCTAGTCTTTTATTAAATTTTTTAAATGTTTTATTTACTTTTGAGAGAGAGAGAGAGAGAAAGAGAGACAGCGTGAGCAGTGAGCTACGTTATAGGAAAGGAATTCTAAGATTAGGGAACTTGAACCTTTTAATAATGGGCAGTAGGGACATGGGCCTTTGCCCTGGAAGGAAATGCCATCTCTGTCATCCAAGGCTGTTTGTCTACAGACATCCTTGAAAAGGTGGTCTGGAATAAATGGCAGTCAGCACCCTCTCCCCGTGATGTGCAGAGACATGGGAGACCCGTGGAGAATTTATTTCATTGTAAACTTGGACACGCGTATGCCTGTAGGAGATGGGAAGGCTATGAGTAAGTCCTGACGCTTTGAGGCTTTCCCCCAAGGGGTGTAGAGAATGAACTCACCAGTTGTATCAGTAGGCCTGACTCTGATGTTCCCCAACTCTGCTTAAATCAAAGGTCATTGTGGCCACTCCACCCTTGCCCCAGGTCCACACTCTGCAAGACAGGTAATTGGTCTGGAGGGGTCCCAGCACACAGCGAGAGCATGAAGGAGCCCGCAAGTCATTCTCCACGACTGCAGTGAGCAAGAGTACCCACCATCTTGGGCACATGTGGTATCTCGGAGCTGGGAATTAGACCCACTATTTTCTTTCTTTCCTTTTTTTTTTCTTCAAAGATTTTATTTTATTTTTTAAGTTTATGTATTTATTTTGAGAGAAAGAGCAAGTAAGGAAGGACAGGAAGAAAAGGAGAGAGAAAATTCCAAGCAGGCTCTGCATTGTGGAGCCCAAACTCCTGAACCGTGAGAGACCATGACCAGAGCTTAAATCGGGAGTCGGATGCTCAACTGCCTGAGCCACCCAGGCGCCCCAACTGTTTTCTTTAGCTCTGGAGTGAGTCTTCCTTTATTTGGTCTCCTTTAACTCTGTTTCACACTGAACAGGCCTGTGCTTTGCAAGCATGAATTGAAAATGGGCAGGGTCGGGTGGGTGATGGTGGCCTTCTTGGTTTTGGCACCTGGATGACAAAGTACCGGGGGAACAAGCTGTCATTCATCGGTGGAGCACACTGGATTTCTGTCCTGCAGTACGGGGTGGCCCAGAAGGAGTCACGGTGGAGGAATGAGTTAGCACCCCTGTTAGAAGGGACCACGCCCCTCCGGAGTTACCTTGAATGCCCTCATTTCTGCTGTAGCAGCAATGGCCCGTGTTTTTAAACTTTCTTTAAGTATAATATACATACAGAAAAATTTATAAACCTTACCTGTAGTGCCCAGTGAATTTTCATAAGCACACCTGTGTAACCAACACCTAGACTGAGAAACAGGTGCTAACCGAATCTCAGCAGCTCTTTCCAGTCTCTCTCTTTCTCTCTCCCTGCTCTCTCTCCCCCATCTCTCTCTCCCCACCCCCAAGATCACCAGCTGATTAGTTTTGCCAGGTTTTGAAGTTTATGTAAGTGGAGTTGTGTGTTACAGATTCTCTGTGTTTGGCTTCTTGTGCCCAAGTTATATTTGAGAGGGTTATCCATTTTGTTTGTGTGTGGCTGGTATTCATTCATTCTCTTTGCTGTGTGGCCGTGAGTCTCAACCAGGGCTGACCTGGGCCCTCCGGGAACATTGGCGATGTCCAGAGACATTTTCTGGTTGTTACAACCAGGAGCAGGGAGAAGGTTGCTGCTAACTGTCCTGAAATGCACAGGCCCATCCCCCACCACAAAGGATCATGGTGCGACGGCTGAGAAACTCTGCTATATAGTACTCCATTGTGTGAACGCACACAATTTATTTACCCAGGGGTTTCTTAGAGCCTCAACTTTGGCACTCAGGAGCATTATACAGCTCTGCCCTAGCTCCGAAATTCTTGAAGCCACACTTACCACAGTCTCATCAAAATAAAGAAACTACCAAACGGGAGATATTTTTCATTTCAGGTAAAAGTTAGAGTCAAAGTGAATTATTATGTACAGTCTTAGTCGTAAACAAAAATTGTATATCTTGGAACCACTACAAGAATCTGAAGAGATTCTGAGTGAGGGAATGAAATGGGCTAACTCGGGGTTTTTATCAAACAACGAAGACATGTAAGAATGTTGTTAAAAACAGTTTTCTTGAAGTATAATCTACATATTGTAAACTATTCTAAATTTACATATTGTAAACTCGCCCAATTTAATGATGCAGTAACGTAATATTTGAAGAGTGTGAGAATACTTACAGTTGTGCAATCATCACTTCAATCTAATTCTGTTTTTAAAATTTTATTTATTTTGAGAGAGAGCACACAAGCAAGGGAGGGGCAGAGAGAGAAGAGAGAATCCCAAACCCCAAGCAGGCTCCATGCTGTCAGCACAGAGCCTGACACGGGGCTTGAACCCATGAACTGTTGAGATCATGACCTGAGCCAAAACCGAGAGTCAGATGCCTAACCGACTGAGCCCCCCAGCCACCCCTCAACCTAAGTTTAGAACATGTCCCCCACACCCAGAACATTCCTTGTGCCCATTTGCATCACTGCTGTTCCCACCCTGAGTCCCAAGAAGCCAGCCATCTACTTTGTTTCCAAAGATTTTCCTTTTCTAGATGTTTCCTGTAAATGGGATCATACAATATACAGTCTTTTCTGTCTGGCTTCTCTCACTTGGCGAAATGTTTTCAAGGTCAATCCATGTTGTAGCACGAATCGTTTGTTCTCTTTTTCTATGGCTGAATAGTATTCCACTGGAGGGATGGATGTATCCGGTTGGTGCTGATCTCTTCACAAAGTGAGGGACACGGGGGTTGTTTCTAGTCACAGACTCTGTGGAGAGCAGAGGGGAAGCACTATGAAGCAGAGCCAGACAAATGGCTACCACGAGTAGGCCCCTGAAGTAGGGACATGGCTGGGCCAGATGATACATGTCATTTTTGAGGGTAATTTACACAATTAAAAAAAAAATAGGGGAGGGAAAAGACCAGAGAATGATACAAGGAGCATTAGGCTAACAGGGAAATGAGACCTCAGACATTTACCTATATAGGCCCTAGCATTTCAGAAGGCATTTTATAACCAAATTGCAAGGCAGCAAAACTCTGCCTTAAAGAGAAGGAAAATGTATCACCAGTTCCACTAGGAGAAATCATTGAAAATGCCACACTTTTTAAAATCACGTTTTGTTATGTCAGTTCAAAGAAATCCGAGTTTATATCTTTATCCAGGTTCAACAAATGCCTAATATAAGAAAGAGGAAGGAAGAAAGGAAGGAAGAGGAAGGAAGGAAGGAAGAAAGATGATGAGGGGAGGAAAAAAGAAAGAAAAACTAAAGCGTCTGCTCACCTGATCCAGGTTTCCATTTTGGTAAAAGATCTTCCATAAAAGATCTCTGTTTGCTTAAGGTTTGCTAAGTTAGCTTCTTTCTTCATGTCTACAGAAGAGCAAAGCATAACACTCCACCCTGTGCCCCAGCCTCACCCACACAAATCAACAGAGGGATGACTTGTGAGGCAGACACACAGAATCCAGTCAGCTCGGCCTTGGGGCTGATTTTTCCAGTTGGACCAAGGAGACCCTTGTTTCGGAGGACAGAGTTAATAACCAACATTCAAACAAGGCGTCTTTATAATGTACCTTGAGGGGATATCGTAGGGATGTGAAACCACCTTAACTCCATGGGAGTTGTCCATTCTTGAGTTGGAGCTTTAAGATTGGGTCCTTACCATGGAAATGTGTGTTTGGTAACCATGCAGGATATTTGTATTTGAGAAAAGTTAGAAAGCATGCATCTAAAGAGACGTCTGAAAAAGAAAGACAGCAGTGACTGGAAGGAAGCATGAAATGGTACAGAAATGAATTGTTTCATCATCCATGTCAGGCCATCTTTTTTTTTTTTTAATGTTTATTTATTTACTTTGACATGGGTGAAGCAGAGAGAGGAAGAGAGAGAACCTGAAGCAGGCTCTGTGATCCGTGTGGAGCCCAATGTGGGGTTCAATCTCACAACCCTGAGATCGTGACCTCCTCCAAAATCAAGAGTTGGGGGGTGGCTGGGTGGCTCAGTCGGTTAAGCATCTGACTTCAGCTCAGATCACGATCTCACAGTTTGTGGGTTTGAGCCCCACGTCAGGCTCTGTGCTGACAGCTAGCTCAGAGCCTGGGGCCTGTTTCAGATTCTGTATCTCTCTCTCTGACGCTCCCCTGTTTATGCTGTCTGTCTGTCTGTCTGTCTCTCTCTCTCTCAGAAATAAAACATTAAAAAAAAAATCAAGAGTCAGATGCTAACTGACGGAGCCACCCAGGCCCCTCCAGATCAGGGCATCTTATCAAGTGAGGCTATTGCTGACAGCGTTGATGGCAAAGGTGTGCCAAGCTCAGAAGGTGGCTACAGGCACTGGTAACAGGAGGGGGCCTGCCTGTCCTCAGAAGGAGGACGGACATAGAAGAAAACCTGGGCAGATTGAGAGGCTGAGCTGAGCCCGCCTGCTGTGCTGACAGCAAAGGGGAGGCGTCTAGAAACCTCTCTTCCTCACCCAGGGAGTGGGGAGGCTTTTAAGCCCATAGATGCAGTTTGTTTTCCCCATAGTCCAGAGGCTACAGCCGAACATTCCAAATTGTGTAGCTTCTCACACGCCCAGAAGCACACTAGTTCAACAGCGGGGGCTGTGTGTGTGTCTGAGGGAACGTGCCTCACGCTCACCGTGTTCCCATCGCCCCACAAGAACCTGGCAGGACACGAGAGCACAGAGCTGCTCCATGGTGATCTTGCAGGATTGTGGTGGTACACGTGTATCCTCGTGTGCACCTGTGCGGGGGCATCAGGCTCGCTCACGGCTGTCGTGAGCATCTTCTGCGTCCTCAGAGGACGTACCTGCATATACTCCCCAGGAGCCGAAAAGCAGGGAACAGGCTCGCAGCCTGCACAGCCACTCTGGATCTGTTTATAGTCACGTTGTACCAGTCAGTGCACATTGTCCACGAACTGCAGCAAAATTCAGGTGCGTGATGATCTGATGCACAATCCCCAGAGATGAAGGCAGCCTTTTAGGTTAATCCTGTTTTAAACAAACAAACAAACAAACAAAAATCCTGGAGCACCTGGGCAGCTCCATCGCTTAAGCATCTGCCTCAAGCATCTGCCTCTTAATTCCACTCAGGTCATAATCTCCTGGGCCACATTTCTCTGGCTCCCCGCCTGCTAGTCCCTGTATGCATCCTGGGTAAGCGGCCCGCCTGTGACCTGTCAGATGTGGGGTACGCAAGCTCAGGGTGGCCGCCCTGTCTTTGAACACTATAGATCCTGTTGCTTTGAGCTTGACCTTGTGTTTGAGCTTTGGGTAAACGCAGCCATACAGTATGTGCACTCTCAGTGCTGCGTTTGCAAGAGCTACCCTATCGCATGTCGTTGCACGTTTGTCCATCCTCCTTGTGTGATGACACTGTGACTTAGTTCCCAGACAGCTGCTGAGTGACAGCTGGGTGCCTTTTTATACTGGTAACAGTCCTGGGAGGTAAGTGCTATTGTTGGGTCCATTTTGCAGATGGGGAAACTGAGCCTTGGAGCAGCTTTCACATTTATTATTATATTTACTATTATTATTATTATTATGACAAGTTATGCAGGTCACTTGAGACTGAGAGCCCATGCTGTTCACCATCCCTCTTTTCTGCCTCAGTGCCTGACTGAGCTCTGTAGTGAAGCACTTCCTGGGTATGATTGTCTTCTGTCCCCTTTAAAGGGTTCAGTTGTGATGCTGTGGCAGTGGGACCGAGAGACAAAATCTCTGTCACCGGGCCATGTGGACCCGTCCCCGCCTCCAGGACTAAGCAGGAGAGTTACTGCGCTTGGATGAAAAGCTCTCCGAGTGGTCCCACTGATCCACCTGACTGAGTCCCCACGTAATCCTGTGCAGGCTGCCGCTCGGCTCCCCTTTGCAAAGACACAGTGAAAAGCAGGATTGGCTCTTCAGAGTGGGGGCAGCAGGTCTGTTTTGTGGGCGCCTCTTTGGCTTGATAAGTGTTTAGGCTCCACTTTTGACAGGCGGGACATGAAGAGATGTTGGACTGTTTGGATTGTTATTTTTTTTTCTCTCTCTCTTGTTTCTCCTGTATTGAGGAATTCTTTTTCCTGTATGGAGCTGCCTCTGGCTCTTTGCAGGAAAAGAACTATCAACTCACATGTATATTTTTTAGAGAATTTCCACACATGCATTTTTCTTGCTCTTGCCTCTCAAGTTGACAGGACATTCAAGGAGAGGTGACCGATTAACATTGAAAAGAAAGATCAATTTCCCAGCCTGGGGTCAGGAACCCAGAAGCTGATGGGAAGTCAGATCTTGGCATCTCCCTGGGAGGAAATGGTGGCGCATAGAGAGGGCCACCCATTCCCAAATTTCCTCATCGGGAGGAAATGAGATCTCCCGCTCCTTCGTCCTCCTCTGACCCTTTTAGGACAGGGAAGGGGGTTGCTGGATCTTTGGTGAGATGATGGGCAGAGACTCCACACCCAGGAAGGCCCATCACTCCCTTTGCTTCCTGCTCTGGAGAATAAGAAGTAACATTGGCCGCCTTCAAGTCTGGATGGAAGTTTCTGTTTGTTACTTGGTTGTATATGTATATACAGATAGGTTAAAGCCAAGTTGTTTTCTAAAGGTATTTTATTCAAGTTAAACATGCAGGCTGTCTTCTGTAGAACTTCATCCTTTTCTTCCAGACATGTCTTTCCACCGTGGAAATCTGAGTCTTGTGAGCCAGGAGAGTGGCAGTCCCGCCCCCCCCAAAAAAAAAAAAAAAAAAAGGTCATTTTATTCATTGGTTGACAGAGAGGGAGAGTGTAGCCACTTAGGAATGTCTGCGTTCAGTTGTGGATCCCGAGGGTGACTTCTCTTCCCCACAATGTCTTCATAGAGTCTCCTCATGCCTTGCTTCACAGCCTTTCTGCACCCCCCACTTCCTGTTCCGTCCCCCCCACCCCTAGCCCACCACTCTGCTCCCCACCAGTTTCCAGGTAATGTGTGAAATCTGCACGTTCTTAATATAGGCTGTAAGTCTTGCTGGAAAAAATGATCTAGACTAAAAAATAGTGATGTCTGAAATTTCAGAACCAGTAAAACTTAGTCTCTTGCAATGACACATACTGTTTTCTTACAATGCAATTGTTTCTAGCAGCTAACAGTTTGGAACCAGGACTTTTTCTTTCTTTCCTTTTTTTTTTTTAATTTTTAAATGTTTATTTATTTTGAGAGAGAGAGAGGGAGAGAGAAAGAGGGCATGCACGATCAGGGGAGGGGCAGAGAGAGAGGGGGAGAGAGAGAGAATCCCAAGCCTGATTTGGGACTCAGTCCCATGAACTGTGAGATCATGACTTGAACTGAAATTGAGAGTCAGACACAACCTACTGAGCCACTCAGGTGCCCTTAAGACTGTCTTACTTTAGATTTTCACTGTTTTAGTTTACTTACTAGAGTAGCCCACTTAGGTAAAAGAACTAGAATGTAAATACATGAAAGTTTACTCCCACTTCAAAAGGAAGTAATGATTGAATAGGAAATTGCACGTAGTCTTTTCTGAATTTGATGTAAGTCTTTTAAATGATCTGATTTAAAACTGCCCTAGTAGAAATAATGTCACCTACCTTCCTTCATACACTTGTTTATTCTAAAGTTCTAATCAAATGATCAAGGGGAAAATGAATGACACTACGTAGTCCAGTATAACCTGGAGACTTACTATAAAATCAAAATTATTGTAGGTTTAATCTACATTATTCTAAGGAATTTATAACTCATTATAAACACTTTCATTTACAATAGCACTAAATAAAAAGCTAATGCACATATATTTTTCCAGTACATTTTTCCATTAGGCATGTGAAACTTCTCATTGTTTATTATATCAGTTTGTTTTATTGTTTTTTAAAATAGAATGATAAAACACAAGTACATTTAACATAAGCATAAATTTATCAAACCTCAGGATTGCAAGGACTTTATACTATTTACCATGGAGGTTATAGATTTTTTTCTTCTTCAGTGGAAAATCTTAAGAATGATAGAAATTTCTAAGGAACAAAAACCCAACCATTTTATTCAGACTTTTTTTTTTTTTTAAGACTGACCAAACCAACTCTGTATTTTGTTCTTTACTTACTTTTCTTTTCTTGCCTGAAGTGGTACTCACATTCAATCCCACCAGTTGTGTCTAAGCTGTAGTATAACCAGAAAAATTGGAGTCCCGATTGAAAGAAAAGATTGATCAATTCTGCTACACTGCAAAAACTTCCTCTATAGTGAGCAACATCATAAGCAAAGTCATAAGTAACACCAGTCACAAAGCCAGGGAAAAAGAACCAATGGGGAAATTGCTGCAAATATAAAGAGCTCCTGTAAATCCCAATTAGCAGAAGACCAAGGATGCAGTAGGAAAATGGTGGAGGAGTATGAATGAAAGTTTAAAAAATAAATGATTAAAGGAAATACAAGCAAGCCTAAACATAAAAGGTGTGCAGTACCACTCTATTCTAAAATAGAAATTCAAAGTAAAATCCTATTGAAATACCATTTTTTACCCATTAGATTAGAAGAAATCCGAAAGTCTTGATAACATACTCTGGTGTCAGTGCTGTCAGGAACCTGGAAGGTGTGTATCAGTAGTACATGTGGAGCTTGGTATACTTTCCAGAAGTATAAATCTTGTTTATATAAATAATAAAACCTTCTCTGGAGGGTAGTTTAATTATATGTATCAATATTACAAATGCCCATATTGATTGACCTAGTGATCTTTAACATTTTAAAAATGTTTTTATTTATTTTTGAGAGAGACAGAGCATGAGCAGGGGAAGGGCAGAGAGAGGGAGACACAGAATCCGAAGCAGGCTCCAGGTTCTGAGCTGTCAGCACAGAGCCTGACGCAGGGCTGGAACTCATGAACTGTGAGATCATGATATGAGCCGAAGTCAGACACTTCGCCAACTGAGTCACCCAGGTGCCTCAACCTAGTGATCCTACTTGTAAGAATTCATCCCATCAGGCATAGTTTCACATGGGAGAAATTAAACACATGGTAATTCATTGCCACACTATTTACACTAGTAAAACATTGGAAATGTCTATCAAAAATTAACCACATTATGGTATATCCATACAGTGGGACAACTATGTTGGGGTAAAATGAAGAAGAAAACTCTGTATGGATGTGGAAAGATTCACCAAGATAGGGCTGATAAAGATGTGTAACAGTGTGGAAAGGAGGATTAAACAATTCAATTAAAATCTGCAGTTTCTGTTTTATTTCTGTTTGCATCAAGACACCGACAGGATATGTGGAACTAATAGAAGGGGTTACATATCTTCAGAGGTGGAGAGGGCGGCAGGTGTACCTTTTTTGTGTAATAGAAAGTTTGTGAGTCGTATGGGTATTACTTATTTACCAGTTCAGTATTAAAAATGAAGAATGACATTGCGCATGGACCCGGAAGCAAGAGACCCCTTGGGCATTAGGGGGAAATTCTGGGGTTCAGGCTGACAGGTGTGTAGAATATGGAGGGAGAGGGTATGCAAGGTGAGGTGGAAAGATGGAGATGTCACAGCAGAGGGCCACCACTGAGCTGTGTAAGGGTCAAACCAGGTGAGCAACGGTGGTTTCTAAGAAGTTTTAGAATGAAAAGCCAGGGCCAGAGGACTCATTGCCAAGGGAGAGGAGAATGGTCCATGTGCCTGGGAGTGGATCTGGGGTAGAAATGCCCTGGTCATTTCCAGGAGCCAGATCTAAGTAAACAGGAGTGGAGGATCAGAATAAAGATTATGAAGTAAACAAAACATATGTGTTGTAGATCCTGGACTGTATCCTCTGGGGGAAAAATGGGTTCTTTCAGGCAGCCTCTCTGCCTTCTTGGGTTTTGTCATTCAGCCCCAAGCACATCTTTGTAAGGAAGCTGTGGTAACTTCTGACAACTCGTTTGCCCCTGTCTTATGACTAAACTGAGTGTGTAAGATCCTCAAAGATTGCTCAGTTTGGAGTAAGAAGACTTGGACTTCAGATTCTGTGTGACCTCGGATCAAACGCTTGACATCTTGGAACGTTAGGTGTGAGGCTTTAGAAACTCCTAAGTCTCTGTGGCAGGTAAGGGACTGACCACTGAGATTTAAAAAAAAAAATTTAATGTTTTATTTATTTCTGAGAGAGAGAGAGAGAGAGAGAGAGAATCTGAAGCAGGCTCCAGGCTCTGAGCTGTCGGCACAGAGCCCGATGTGGGGCTCGAAATCACGAACCAGGAGATCATGACCTGAGCTGAAGGTGGATGCTCAACCGAGTACCCCAGAATGCCCCTGAATTTTGAGGGATATGGTTAGATTTCTTTCTATACTACATGTCTCATGGCATGAGAGGATGGAGTAGAGGGAAGCCCTTGGCTGTCTGGATAATTAGCTATGATTGGTCACTTAATTATTGTGATTATATTGTAATTTTATTAGTAATAATAACTATTTTAATTATTATTAATAACCATTTTTCTTACTGTAGCTAACATTTAGGGAGGGCTTAGCTGGGTGACTGAGCCACCCAGGTGCCCCTCATTCAGTAAATTTTAAACCCCTGCAATATTCCAGACACATGGATTCCAGGACAGATGTGAGTAGAGCAGACCCTACAGAGCTCTTAATCTGGGGAAGCAGACAGACCTGTCAGCAAATAACCATAATTAACATCAATTCTCTTATATCCGTTAGCATTCCCTAGGTTTGCCTATGCATTAAAATCATTGCAGGCACTTTCAAAACAAACAAACCACAGTTTCTTGGGTTTTACCCCTCACCAGTTGAATCACAATCTCTTGGGGTTAGTCTTGGGAATCTGTATTTTTAACAAATGCCCCCTGAGAGTTTTGCAATTAAGTTTGGGAAAGGAGATATCGGTAGAAACAGGATACAGTGGGATCCGAGGCAGAATCCGAGGCAGAAGCTAACTCCGTCTGTGGACAGGAAGAGTCGCCAAAGGCTCACAGTGATGTCTGAGCCACATCTGCGGGAGGGAGTGAGCATCAAATATGTAGAGAAAAGGACATTTCAAGCAAGGAGAATGTGGGGAAAGCCCAGAAGCTGTCAGCAGAGTCTGATAGGGGCTTGAACTCCAGAATTGTGAGATCATGACCTGAGCGAAAATTGAGAGTCGGATGCTTAACCAGCAGAGCCATCCAGACACCTCAAAGCCAAGGGATTTTAAACAAGAGACTTTTACCCTGATGGCAAAGGATGGACTGACCTGATGGAGGGAGAGGCCGGGAGTTCAGTCTGAAGGCTGGGAGGGAAGGTCTCCTGAGCGATTAGCTAACTAACAATAGTGGGGTGGTTTGAATGGCTAAAATGGACAGTACTTAGTGATAACTTGTTTTTGTAGTTTGTTTGTTTGTTTTAAGGGGGAAGGTACAGCAGGGCAAGCTTAGCTAATGGAGAGAGGTGAGGTCATTGCGTGTGGCAGAGGAGCCGGGGGTGATGACAGGGAGATGGGTTCTGCCTTGATCCTGCTGACTTTCAGAGGCTCCGGGGGACCATATGTCCTAGGCATTTGGATATGTGAAGATAGAGATTTGGAGGCCATGGCGTAATGACCGTAGACAAAGGCTTGGGAATTACAGAGAGCCCCTCAGGGTGCATGGGGGAAAGGCAGAAGGCTGACTGGGGAGCATGGTGATAGTTTTGGCACCCAAAGCCAGTATTTCAAACCCTTTACATGCAGCTATTTATTTTTTTTATGTAAAAATTTTTTTGATGTTTATTGCTGAGAGAGACAGACAGACCGAGCACAAGTGGGCGAGGGCCAGAGAGAGAGGGAGACACAGAATCCGAAGCAGGCTCCAGGCTCAGCTGCCGGCACAGAGCCCCGACGCAGGACTCAAATTTACAAACTGTGAGATCATGACCCGAGCCAAAGTCGGATGCTCAACTGACTGAGCCACCCAGGTGCCCTCCGCGCAGCAATTTCTTTAATCTGAATCTCCCGGTGGGCATCAAAGTCCTGTGGCAATGGGTCACAGTCCTGTACTCCTGATAATGCAGTGAGCCTGGAGAAAGGCATTCGTCTGGCTCTTTCCTGGACATCTCTGGCTTTGCTCTTCCCCACTGAGGTAGGTGCCTCTTGGGCACACTCTTACGGTTGATGGGGACACTGTGCCTTCTGATCTCAGTTTCTGTCCTGAGTTCTCTTCATTGCATCATCAAAAAATTACCACTGTACTATACATAAAAAAGGAAGACTTGAGCTGGGCAGGAATGACCACATGAAAGCTGGAGGATTGTGTTTATCTCAGAGCCTGATGAGTTTAGCGACCTTTCCTATCCTTAGGAATTGACCTTTCTTATTCTTAGGAATTGGCCTCACCCAGCGCCGAGGGCAGGCAGTGGGGTGGGTGAAGTTTTAATGTAATTGTGCCAGAGCACAGAGTAAGCAGCCTTCATGTGTGCAAGCCTTTTGATACAAACTTCTCAGAATGGCGGCTTCAGGGGATTTCCAACCAGGGACTCTTTTAGTTCACAATAATATACATTTTAGTTGGCAATCTTTGCATTATTCATTCTGCATTTGTGGTGGAAAAACAGTGGGATAATCCATGAAAGGGAGTGCTTAGAAAATATGTGGCCCATTTAACTTACTCAAGAAATGCCTTAAATTGAGGTCCAGTTTAACATTTTACTGGGTTTGGGGGATGGTGTGGATTTCCAGCACTAACTGGAATGCATTCGGTCCCATCAGCTTAAATGAGTCTCCGAAGATATGGGAAACTCACCAGAAGCCACAATTGCAAATCATTTCACATTTGATGCAAATTAGATGCAGATTTCAAAGAACGGATGAGAGATTGTTTAAGGATATCCGCTTCAGTCCATCAGCCAACAGAATATTTGTCAAATTTCTGTTATTCATTCAACAAATATTTACTGAACACTTAGTGAAGTCCAAGTACTCCACATTTGCTACCTCCTTTTGATCATTGCAGCAGTTACCAAGAATTATAATCCCACAATTTTGTAAGATTTAGAGAGGTCAGGCTTAGTTTGTTCAAGGTGCTGGTGGAGCCAGAATTTTAACTGAGTATGATCTGTCCAACCTTAAAATCCATATCATTTCCTTTTAGTTGGTCCTTGTCAGGAAATTAAAATACACAAGCCATGGCTTCCCACACACAGGGTGACAGTGAAGTCTAACACCTAAGACTTCCATCTCTAAGCGTGTAAGGCATTAGGTCTACGTGCAGAAATATCCAAGTAAGTGCTGTAGGATCTTACGGCTGCAGTAGTTTGGGGAAGAGGCATCAGTGAAAGTGATCCGAGCCACTTGATGAAGAGACAGTATGTGGACAGATGGAGGGTACAGAGAGACTCTTCCGGGAGGGTGAGCTACAGGAGAAAAGGTGCAAGACCAGCAGGAGCAAGCTGTATTCAGGAAGCCTTGAGCAGACATCCCACTTGGAGCAGAATTTCTGCAGCTGAGAACAGAAAGTGTGGTTGAAAAGGTCAAATGGAGTCAGCTAACGGAGGGCTTGAAATCCCAAGCTAAGAGCTAGGAAGGACTTTATTCTGTGGGTGATAGGAAGCCACTGAAAGTTTTTAACATGAAGGTAACATGAGGGGCACCTGAGTGGCTCAGCCGGTTGAGCGTCTGACTCTTGATTTTGGCTCTGGGCATGATCTCATGGTTCATGACCTGGAGCCCCGTGATGGGCTCTGCGCTGACAGCAGAGGAAGCCTGCTTGGGGTTCTCTGCCTCCTTCTCTCTCTGCCCCGCCCCCACTCATGTGCACACACGCTCTCTCAAAGTAAACATTTTTAAGGGAATATGATTAAAGGGTGTTTTAGAAAAATAATCTTTCAGGGCGCCTGGGTGGCTCAGTTGGTTAAGTGTCCAATTTCAGCTCAGGTCATGATCTCATAGTCTGTGGGTTTGAGCCCCACGTTGGGCTCTGTGCTCACAGCTCAGAGCCTGGAGCCTCCTTCAGATTCTGTGTCTCCCTCTCTCTCTGTCCCTCCCCTGCTTGCTCTCAGTTTATGTCTCTCAAAATAAAGACGTAAAAAAAAAAAAATTAAAAATAAAAATCTCTCAATTGGATGAGGAAGTGATAGAATTGGAAATCAGTAAAGGGGTTCCAAGCCAAGAGAGATTGGTATGATGGGTGCTTTACAACCCCAGGGAGACCCCAAAAGAGCATTGTCCATGGGGGGCTGTGTCCAGGAGCAAGGTGCAAACAGCCACATGGGCCCAAGGGGGCGGTTTCTTCACAGCAGCCTGAGGGCAGCCATAGTGAGATTCCGTATCATGGTCAGGAAGACCAGTGAAGGTCAGGGCTAGAGAAGCAGTGCGTAGCCTCGGGAGGGTCTGACATGTGACATGGCTGTCCCTGAAAGCCGGACGGGGCTCCAGAGCCAGTTCGGCTGCAGGGCAGGACAGATGGGCAGGTGGTTCCGGACCGAGGCCGGAGACCTGCGGGAGACCTCCTCACCACGCCGTGTGAGCACAGGCGTGCGTCCGAGAGCAGAAGCGGTGGGAACCAGGACAGTAAGGGTCTAAGTTAGGGTGTTGACTGTGGAAACTGGGAATAAAAAAAAAAACAACAACAACTTACCTGAGTGATATCATGAAGGAAAACAGGACTTGTGGACCGATGATATGTGATTAGAAGGGCATAGGAGCAGTGAGACCTGCCCGTCCACAAGGAGACTTTAAAAACTTTTTTTTTAAAGTTTATTTATTTAGAGAGAGAGAGAGAGAAAATCCCAAGCAGGCTCCACACTGTCAGCACAGAGCCTGATGCAGGGCTCAAACCCACAAACCATGAGATCGTGACCCAAGCGGAAGTCAAAAGCTAGAGACTGAACAGTTGAGCCCCTCAGGTGCCCCTGTAATGTTCTTAAATGTCCACGAACAGTGTGGCTATGTGCACACTTATTATTTGCATGCTTAACAGGTCACAGTGTCTTGTCCCTTTAGTTTTGTGTCTCTTCCTCATCCTCCATCATGTGCTTAGGAAAGGAGTTCTTTGATCCTTAAATTAGAAGTAAATTAATGGAGTTTGCTATTTTAAGAAGTAGGATCAGGAAAGGTAAAGAATCCAGCCAGTGAGAAACTAAAGTGATTTTGAAATATTTAGGTTGTCACGATTTTTGTTTTGCTAAATCTTAGTAAAATCCACTCTTAAAAAAAATAGGGGTGCCTGGGTGGCTCAGTCAGATAAGTGTCTGTCTTCAGCTCAGGTCATGATCTCACAGTTTGTGGGTTTGAGCCCCGCTTATAGCTCTGTGCTGACAGCTCAGAGCCTGGAGCTGCTGTGGATTCTGTGTCTCCTTCTCTCTCTGCCCCTTCCCTGCTCACGCTCTGTCTCTGTCTCTCTCAAAAATAAATGACATTAAAAAATTATAAAATAAGAAACATAGACTTTACTTTTTAGGACAGTTTTAGTTTTATAGAAAACTGAGATGTCCAGAGTTCCCAGATATGCCGCCGCCAGTTTACCTTGTTACTGACTTTTACACTTGGTACAGTTCATGAAGCCAGGATACAGTATACTTACCTCAAGTGCATACTTCTTTCAGATTCCCTTAATTTTTACCTGAGAGCATTTTTCTGTTCCAGGATCCCATCCCACATTGCATTAAGTTGTCATGTCTCCTTAAGCTCTTCCTGACAGTGACAGTTGCTCAGACCGTCCCTGTTTTCGAGGACCTTACCACTTTTGAGGACTACAGATCAGATACTGTGTGCAGAGCCCCTGGGTCGGAGTTCCGGGAGTGTTTTTCTCATGGTGACCGGGGAGGAACATCAGGCCTGTGGAGGCTTCTGCACGGGGCCCAGGGTATGCCTGCCGCCGGAGTGGTGACTCCTAGCAGTGTCCCCTGGTGCTACCTGGGGGGTTATTTTCCTCAGCAAAGCATCTGAATGATACTTGGAAACCGTCCAAATGGCCATCGAGGATTTCCTAACGATTTGCATGTTTTTCAGATGCTCTGGGGGAAAAATACTATAAAATATTTTAATAAGCCTTAACTGTGCTCTCCCCTTTTACTCCTATAATTGTCATTTCCCCCCTCCCCCCGCACNCCTGGGGTTTATTCAGCAGTAGTGGCTTCTAAAAGTCAGATCAACTTTTGACTCTAAGGAGTTATGTTTTCCCCATGGATTACCTTCTTTACAGCATTAGCCTATTCACTAAATCCTTCTGTGGTGGCAAGTGGTGAAAAAATGATCATTTTATTGGTCTTAAAGAAGCCTTATGTCCATCACAAAACATTTTTCACTGGATCATAACTTTAATTTAGAAATTCTAGATTGGCATCATTTCTGTAATGTCCAATAATGTTTTTTTTTTAATTTTTAATTTTCAGTATTTATTTATTTATTTATTTTTGAGAGAGAGAGACAGAGACAGAGTGCAAGCGAGGGAGGGGCAGAGAGAGAGAGAGAGGAAGACATAGAATCTGAAGCAGGCTCCAGGCTCTGAGCTGTCAGCACAGAGCCTGACACAGGGCTCGAACTCACAAACTCTGAGATCATGACCTGAGCTTAAGTCACATACATGTTCAACCGAGTGAGCCACCCAGGCGCCCCTGGAATTGGACCTTATGTCTAGTGAGCAGGGGCCGCATCAAAGTTGAGTTAGCATGGCCTTGCCCTTCAGCTGCCCGCAGACTTCTCTGGTATCATTAGGACAACTCTGTCTGAGAGATTTGCATGAGGGGACTACGGCTGAATGAGACTCTGCCTTACTAACCAGAGTGGATGGAAGAGCCAGCAGGGGTTCCCATTTGTGAGACCACCTTCCAGAAGCTCTATATCCTGTCCATGGGCGTTTTCTCTGAATGAAGGAACTAAAGGCCAAAACCACCACTGTGGTCAGGTAGAATGGGCCGCACTCAAGGCTGTGTGTGAGAGGCTACCGTACTCCATCATGTATTTGAGAGAGACTGGTTGTCTTCAAGGCTTCTTACTCCCAGTCTTGGGGGTTGTGGTTCTCTGACTTGTTGGCTGGGGCTGCCTGGCATTCTGATGGCTGCAGTCCACCTCAGGGTTTCTCATGTCCACACATCTGTTACCCCTTGAGCATCAAACCATTTGGTGTGACCATTTTCTGGTTGAGACCTGCTTTATATTTTAAATGCATATTCACTTCCAAAGTTAATATAGAAAAATCAGAGAAATAATTACCTAGAACTCCCTAGCCCTCAAGATGATTACTAGTAGCATTTTGTCCTAAATTTCCCAGATTTTTTCTTTGTAGCCTTATAATTGTAAATACATTTATTTTAATAAGATTAGCATTAATTTACTCTGTAATCTGGACATTTCTCATGATATTTTTAGGTCATTAAATATAGATGTGCAGACTCATCATATAATTGTGTCATATCAGGGCACCTGGGTGGCCCAGTTGGTTAAGCGTCTGATTCTTGGTTTCGGCTCAGGTCACGATCCCAAGGTTGTGGGATCAAGCCCCACATCAGGCATCAGGCTCCGTGCTAAGATTCTCTCTCTCTCTCCCTCTGCCCCTCTGCCCTGTTCACATGCTCTCTCTCTTTCAAATAATAATAATAATAATAAATGTTTAAATCTGTCATATAAAGGAGACTACCAGGTAAAATTGGAGTGAGACATCGAATGTTGTGAATAAAACCTGAATAACTACATTTCCATGGAGGAATGTGTTTTAGAATAAATTAAAATGGAAAAAAATTTTAAGAGCTTTTGTCTTTAAAATTTTTAAACCTGTCACAATGACTACACTGAAAAAAAGCCTCCACAGAAATTCATAAGACTACATAAGTTATGAATGTATAAGAATCATAAGTACAGAAGAATGCTAGAAACAAATTCAAACTGTTAAAATTTTTTCAAAGTAATAGGTAAATGAATTATAATTTCTGATCCATGGATATAATTATAGAAAGAATAAAGTTAGAAATTAATATACTTTAATCATATAAAAATAGATACAAGTCTGAAGAGTATGTTTGGCCCAGCTATAATGACCAAATGGAAGTCATCAAAGACAACAGAATATTTTTACATATTCTTAAAATACCATTTAGTATGATATATAGTATAATATGTGATATATATATAATACATGTGATATACAATAAAGTACATATCAAGAGGAAAGCAAGTGAACAAAAAGTGTATAATTAATAAAAATTTTACTATGCAACATACAGAAAAAAGAACAAAATATATTTTTTAAAAGTGAGTGAGGTCATTGTCCAGATTATAGTTAATAACTACGGGAAGAGACAAACATGCAAATGTCATATGTAACTTATTACATGGAAATTCATGGTCTTACTGGGAACTAATCTAGGAGGCAAAAATAATAAAATTTGAAACACAGCAAATGACTTGGGTTATTTAGAAACAAGTATATGGCAGCCCGGTCACTGGGTTTTGTCTTTCTGGAAAATGGATTGGCAGTACATAATGAGACCTATGAAATAGTTCATCACCTTTAATACTCAACCATTTCATTTTGAGTTAATGTCCCAAGGAAATAATCTGAAAGGAAAGAAATATAAATATGCATTGATAATTATAAAACATTTGAAGATCCTCATATTAAGTAATGCAACAAAATGAGATTTTTAAATTTATTTTATTTTTATTTTGTTTTTAGAGAGAGAGAGCAGGGGAGGGGCAGAGAGAGAGAGCAAATCCTAAGCGGGCTCTGCACTGACTGGCTGGGTCCCACAACCCTGGGATCATGAGCTGAGCTGGAATCAAGAGTTGGATGCTCAACGGACTGAGCTACCCAGGTGCCCAGAGAAAGATTTTTAAATTATTTACACTTTTACATAGTATCAAAAGCCTGAATATGCATTATCTCATTTAGTCCTCAGTGATGAAGCTGGTGACACAGAAGTCACCTGGCTGGGACAGGAAATGTGGGGTTCTGTGTAGGCAGAAGGCAGACCAGGCCATGGTGGGGCAGGCTGGCTACGTCTTCCAGGTGTGGGGCTTTGGCCAGCAGCTCCTGCACATCTGTGAACAGGTCACAGTGCCCAGCTGGCTGAGCTCCCGGGTTTTGCGTGATCCATGAGGTCATGCATGTGACCTCGAGCTTCTGTTGACCTGAGATCGATAACGGGAAAGGGAGTCTGTAACCGAATCTCCAGGCTGCATGCACGGAGGGGCAGGGGCATCTGGATGGAGCACTTTCAGCCATCAGGACATCAGTTGCACCACCAGCCTGGCGGCAGGCAGGACCGGGTTCAAAGGGCTGGAGTGGAGTTGTCTTTGGGGAGTGAGGTGGCTGTGTTTGCGCGGTGTGGGAGGTGGGAGGGGGCAGAAGGAATCCAAATCTACTTGCTCATCTTTCAGTGAAGACATTACGCAGAAGTCCAAACAGCCTGGGAGCTCAGGGAAACCCCCATCTGACTCGTGGTCTGCTGCTTCCTGGTTCTTCTGGCTCCGGAACTTTCCCAACACCTGGCTTGGATGGGGCTGCCCCGCACAGCACTGTCCCCTCTCTCCCAGTCACATGAAGTCAAGGCTGAAGCTTGACCTCCCCTTTCTGCATCGCCCAGCGCCAGAGTCAGAGCTGCTGACCTGGGCTGTGACCCGGGGCTGCTGGACAAGGTCCCCAGGCTAGCAGGGGTGAGGCTGCCCTGGGGCAAAGGCCATCCTGTGCAAGTAACTGAGGACTCAGGACTGAAGCCAGTCTGGGAGCAGGGAGTGTGGGCTTCAGCGGGGAGGCTGCACACTGGTAGCTGGCAAGCGCAGTGGGGTGTGGCGTGTTTACTGGCTGGACTTTGGGTCAAAGATAATAATAATTGGAACAGCAGCAGCAACAACATGGCGTGTGAGTGTTTAACTCTTTGCCCCATGCAAACTCCTGCCCTACCTCAGCTCCCCAGACCGGCCGTAGCGTGGCCCCAAGTCCCTAGGTCGCTTCTAAGTCTGGGTGATTTAGACCAACGATCATGATTTCTCCAGACTAGACTAAATGCCACCCGGGACAGATAAAATTCACTATCTTACTCTGTGGCCCGTACTTTCTTTGATACTTTATATAGAAAATCATTTTATGTGATTTTCAGCACCCCTGGGAGGAAACTTCTTGGCCCCATTTTACGTAACAGGAAACGGAGGTTCCCGTGATGTTACTAACTTGCCCAGAGTCCCAGAGCAAGGTAGGCTAATGAAGCCGGTTTCAAACCCAGGTTTGCTGGACTCCAAACCCCGTACTCCCCCTACCCCTGTGCATGCTGGAGGGAGCTTTTCTGGGCCAGTGACTGGAAAAAGGTAGGGCTTTTTGCCAAATTGTTCTTAGGGACCCAGAACAGAAATACACCACCAACGTTATGGCTTCTGTCAAGTGGCAGTGCTCATTGAGGTGCTGAGGGTCTCTGGTTAGACACGCAGGGAAGCAAACTGTTTTTTCTCTACCATGTGTTTTGTTTTCCACAGAGAGCATTCTTTTTCTGAGAGCCCCTTTCTTTCCAAAGCTTAGAACACCATATGCTCTTTAGAAGGGAGTAAAGGTTTCAGCGAAGCAAAGGTTTTGGCTCTCCCGCCCCTTTCCAGTTCAAATATCGTTTGAAACATCTGCTTCCATTCTGTTTGCCTTTTGGAGAAAATCAAGGGAGGATATAAGATAAATAAGAAGCAAGAATACTTTCCTGTACCGCAAAGCCTGGTACCTGGCTATCTGGAAAGATTTTGTTTGTTGAAAACACGAATAAGTGATAGAAAACCCGTAAAAACACCCATGATGAACGGTCAGCTAATAAAAAACCCTAGAAGGTCGGAGGTGAACTATTAAACACTACAGTAGGAGTATTTTTCCAGTGGATTCTGCATTGTTTTTGAAAACCAAGCACTTGGTGGGGGCGCGATTTACAAGAGGGTAACAAAGTGTCCACAGATGAACAAAGCTTAGTGTTTATTCTGGATCTCCGCCTGTAGGGGAAAAGAAAACAGCCCAAAGAGCGCAAAAGAACGTCTTTGTGGACAAATTCAGCTCTGGTGGATGTTCGTGTATACAGGTGGGTGGTCATCCCTTAGGTCAAGGGTGTGATTGGGAGAAGAACCCTTTTTCAATAAAGGCAACAGCGTGGCTTTTCTGTCATCTGAGGCTTGTTAAATATTTTCTCGTTTGCTTCCTTTTTTTTTATGGTTCTATTTGTGTGTGGTAAAATTTACATGTAAGAAAGTGTCCATCTTAAGTAAACGTTTGGTGAATGCTGAAGCAAACACCTGTGTACCTCATACCCTTATCAAGACTTAAAACACTGCTCTCCCTGCGGGGAGAACTGCTGTTCTGACTTGGGGAGTGTGTGTGTGCGTGTGCGTGTGTGTGTGTGTGTGTGTGAAGTTGTACGTGTCTTTTTTGGATACACGTTTTCTCGAATCACTTCCTGTGGATGCAATTGCCGAGCGCTAGTGGAGGTTAATGTTTAGTTTTACGAGAACCTGCCAGGCATGCTTCCGGTTGGTCGTCCCACCTGCACTAGTTACATGAGAGCAATGTCCTTGTCGCCATTCGATGTTGGCAGCGGCGTCTCGTTGGGGTTTCAGTTGGAGTCCTCTCGTCACCAGTGACCTCGAGCACTTATGTACTCTCTGGCCACTTGTGTGTCTTCCTTTGAGAACTGACTGTTCAGATCTTGTACTTGTGTTCTCGCTGACTCACAAGTGGTGTTTATATATCTTCGTAGAGTATACGCATATAGGTATGAGACACTCCACCTCTTTGGGGCGTGGGGTCCCAGTTACTTGATCCTTTTGTCTGTATTTCTCCCAAAAATTATGCCGGCGATCCTGCTTTGTTTAGTAACCTATTCCCGTTGTCTAGGGTGGCCCCAGGCATAGAGTAGGAACTCATTTAATAAACATTTGCTGAAAGAATCAATGAATGAACAGATGAACTCACTTTTGGATCTGATATCCAGACAGTTTCCTTGACTGAATGGCGGTGATTAATCAGGAAATCGATTTAAAAAAAAGGCAATTTTAATGTTCTCCTTGAGCCATAAAGTACACTTGGCACAAAGGACTCAGGATACCTTCGGGGGATTTGCTCACCCAAGGGGAATACTGCTAGAATATCTCATGAATGAATCTCATTTGACCTCATTTATGAAGTCGCTCGTGCTTCTTGGGTCCTGACTGGGTTTGCTTGAACGATGATCAGAGCATCTGGCCTTAGAGGGTTTATATAACTGAAAGCAGCGGACTCCATTGTGCCTTTAGCACCTCGCTGTTGGTTCCCTCTGACTCTGAAAATGCTGGTCTCCTGCCTGGACTGCCCCTGTGCTGGGCTCCATGCCTCCCTGGTGGGGCCCAGCCCACCGATGTGCCTGCGTTTCTGAGCCCCCGAGGGCCAGCAGGGGACTGGCTATTTCCCGTTGGTCCCTGAACCATTTTCCTGGTCCTAACCAAGCTGGCTGCCGCCTCTCCCGCTGTGGAGTATCAGCATCCATTTTTGCGGAGAACTTGACCATTTACAGAGTGTGTTCACCCCCATTATCTCATATAAGCCCCCTGAACAGTCCTAGCTCTATTCTCCTTTGAGTTTTTTTCCCCAAATGAGGTGCCATAATGGAGTAATTTAATTTGCTCCAGAAAATAAAATTGCCCACATGTGGCCCAGAGTGTTCTCTCGGCCTTGCTCAAAGAATATCAATGTTTTGTTTTGTTTTGTTTTTCCCCAAAGCTCTGGTGGGTTTACATGTGTGATGTTTAACAGGCTCCATAGATTTTTAGTGCAGAGACTTGGATTACATCTGTCATTAGAAACTCAGTTATCACACCAAAGACGGATATGGGTTGTTGCCAGACTTTTAATTTCACCACCATATGGGTTCCCCCTACTCACTGCCCTGGGACCACTTGTTACTTAGGAAATGTCCACCCCAAACTGTACTTACTGGCTCATATTACCATTTTTATTCATCAGACACATACCCTCCGGAGTGTAGGATCAGATAACCTGTGCCCTTACTGGCTGATTTTATTGTGGCCAAAATAAAGACATTGGAGATTTGAATTTGCCACCAAGACTAGTAACTGGCACATTTTTGCTTCTGCAGGGCTTTCTGAAAGATAAAAAGCTCACACACTGACCCTTGGGAAAGTGGAAGCAGAGGGTAGTGCTTGTGAAAAAGCAGCCTCAAGCACTGGACCTCCACTCGGGGACTACAGTCTGAGCCTGGGGTTACCGAGATGGGTGTTGCTGACTCAGCGCTTTACTCTGTGATCGGGGCATCTCCCTGGCTCTGTAGAGAGAGGGGCTCAGCCAGCCCCTCCCTAGTACTTCCGCAGGGGCTGGGTTATCTGGGTTGTTTTCCACTGATATCCATAGCATTTGGTGAGAATGTGCACTTACAGAGACAAAGACTGTCCCCTAATCATTACCTAATGGTATACGTTAAAAATTTTTTTTAACATTTATTTATTTTTGGGAGAGAGAGAGGAGAGGGGCAGAGAGGGAGAGAGAGAATCCCAAGCAGGCTCCATGCTGGGCTTGAACTCACAAATTGTTGAGATCATGATCTGAGCCGAAGTCAAGAGTTGGGCGCTTAACTGACTGAGCTCTCCAGGTGCCCCTAAAGGGGGCACCCTAAAGGTGCACATTTTTAAATATCATGGAATCAGAACTTTTACAGTATGTCAGTAATTGTCTTATTCAAATGATACTTTCCAAGGGTCATGGTGTGTCTTCTAAAGGCAGTGTGTTTTTCCAAATTAGTGGAATTAATAAGTGTCACTGTGTATGCCAATCAGGAAAGTGGAGTTTCAGTTAGGGATGACCGTTAATGTCATCAGTTATTTTATGTACATGTTGTATTATTTTACTGACACAATACTGGGCTTGGTCTTATTTTGTAGGAGAACCAGCAGAAATCCACCAATGTCGTCTATCAGGCCCACCACGTGAGCAGGAACAAGCGAGGCCAGGTGGTTGGGACCCGGGGCGGCTTCCGAGGATGTACCGTGTGGCTGACGGGTATGTCGCGTTGGTAGATACGTATGTATTTTTTTCATTGAACATTGGCGTGTGACATACAATTTTAAGGAACTTAGTGTAATATATTACACCTATTACATGTCTGTTTTCACATCGGGACAAGGCAGAGAGTAGTGCAAAAAGCCTGGGTGTTAGCCCTCCCTCTGCCATCAGGGGAAGAAGGTGCTAGATAAGGCACCAGGCTTCCTTCCTTCTTGGTTCTGTCCTCTCTGGCAGGAAAGAAAGCGACAGGTCGGTGATGGCATCCCTTTCAGCTGCTCTAAAGGACCCTTGTGCCAAACACATTTCCTGGCAGTTAACGATGGGACCTTCCTCATTTGACAACAAGCATTTGGCTGTCTCTGATGTTTTGGATGTTGGGAGATATTCTTTACTGTTTTCTGATGTCTTCACATTGTGGGGAATATTTCACTTAAAAAAAAAAATAAGTAAGGATCTGCATAAGAAGGAAAACCAGTGACCTCCATTTAGCTGAGGACTGCCCCTTGTCAATAGAAATAACTCAATCCTATGGAGGTGACCAAATCTCCTTTCCTGTGTTTAAAAAAAATTTTTTTAACATTTATTTATTATTGAGAGACAGAGACAGAGCATGAGCAGGGGAGGGGCAGAGAGAGGGAGAGACACAGAAGCTGATGCAGGCTCCAGGCTCTGAGCTGTCAACATAGAGCCCGACGTGGGGCTCGAATCCACAAACCACAAGATCATGACCTGAGCCAAAGTTGGACGCTTAACCGACTGAGCCACCCAGGCGCCCTCCTTTTCCTGTGTTTTTATAGCCTCAGAATGTCAAAGCTTTGGGTTAGTGACAGAACAGGAATTAGTCTTGGGCTGTTACTTTATACTCTGAGTACAAGGCAGAGGAAGTTGATCCCTGGAAGTCCAGTATAGCCTGGACTCAAAAGGAAATACCGTAGACACGGTATTTCAAATAGATGCAGAGAGGTTTACCCAGATTCTGAGATCAACGTTGGTGTTCCTGTCTGCTCACAGATGCTGATTTATTCCCACCTGAAGGGAATGCCCCTGAGTGTGGCAGCTAGGGAGCTGCCTTAGACCTTTCCTTGCCGTTGAGTCTTTCCAGTTCCTGGCTCTGTCAGCCTCATTCTTTTTCAAGTTTTTTTTCCCTGGTGCCAAAGGCACTTGCCTATGGTTTCCGGGTTTCATTCATCCACGGCACAGCACGTGTTCCCAGCTGGCAGGGTGGGGACGGACAGCGGACCAGGAGCCCACTGTGACCCAGAAGGCAGAGTTCACCTATCTTGATTCCTGCACCTTCCCCCGGCTGCGTCCCAGGGACCTGCTGTGTAGCGGTAGATAAAGCACAGCTGTCTGTTCCAGACGCCTCCCCCTTCCTCCGTGCCTTCATGTGTCTATCCAGTTTTTGTACTGGGACATACATACTGAGTCCGCTTTACAGAACGTGGAATGGCCTTAAAACCAAAGAGAGGACAGGTAGAATAGGAAAAAAAAAACACCTCAAGGATGGACTTCCCCTGTCTTTTCTTACTCTTAAAAGAAGACAACCCCTCCCCCCCCCCCCCAAATGTATTCCATATTCTTCTGTTGCAAAGGTAGGCCACTGACCAGGCAGACCAAGAGAAACCAAACATTTCAAATCCAGAGACTTGGTCTTGAACCCCAGCTCCGCTTACGTTAAGGGAGTGACTGGGGTCAAGTCAACTCCCCCAGCGCAGACTTGTTTTTCTTATTTGTAAGATGAGAATCAGCACGGGATCTGCCTCATGAGGACGGAGGTAGGAACCGACCAGCAGGCACGTAGGCCCCAGGCACAGTGCCGGGCCCGCAGGAAAGCTCCTGGGAAGTGTGACTCACATAGCCTCAATGCATTAAAATACATATGCCAGCAACCGAGTTTAATATAGTCACTGTGATTTAGCTCTTAGTTTTGAGACCTGAAGCGAAAGTGGAGGGAATTTCTATTATATTTCTCCTTTTCCCATGTGAGGGAACATGCCAGAAATTCAGGAGCCCTGCTTCTCCTACCCGACATCAGACACAATTCTAAGAGAAATTTATCACCTAAGTCCCTATTCAAATGAAACTGAGTTACACAATAATATAATAGTGCCTTCAACAGTGATTTACAAAGATGGCGTTGCCTTCCTCATGGAGCCATTTCTTCTCATGATTCTCTGAAGGCCAAGGGCATGATTTGAAAACTAAAACTAAACTAAAACTAAAACCATAACTAAACTATGGAAACTGTTTACCTTTTGTATATCACCTTTCTTTCAAAGTCTTTTTTTTTTAAGTTTTATATTTTTAGTTATCTCTACACCCAGTGTGGGGCTCGAACTCATGAGCCTGAGATCAAGAGCTGCATGTCCCTCCGACTGAGCCAGCCAGGCGCCCCTCTTTCCAAATCTTTATTCCTCTCTGTCTTTTGTCCCTGTTTTTCTCTTACTTTTTTTGTCTTTTCTCTCCTTCCTCCTGCCATCTTCTCTGTGTTAATTGACCTTCTTTTCTTCCCTCCTAACTTTTCTTCTCCCACACCTGGTTGTGGCCTGACAGTGACTCGGTGCAAAGCTACACTTTTCTGGTCCAGAGATCCTTAGGACAACTGGATTTCTGGAGTGCTACCTTTCCAGGACAGTTGAGGTTTTGAGCCCTTTAAAAATTTTTTTTAAAAATGTTAATTATTTTTGAGAGAGAGAGAGAGAGCAGGGGAGGGGCAGAGAGAGAGGGAGACACAGAATCTGAAGCAGGCTCCAGGCTCTGAGCTGTCAGCACAGAGCCTGATGCAGGGCTCGAACCAGGAACCTTGAGATCATACATGACTTCAGCCGAAGTCAGACACTCAACCCACTAAGCCACTCGGGTGCCCCGAAGTTTTGAGTTCTTAAGTAATTTTGGCAGTAATCTTTCTTTTTCTCCTCATGACTCCCCTCGTATAGAAATTATAAAGTCTGCTGTCCCTGTCATTGAGCTTTGGAACCATGGGAAGAGGCCCATGGTGACTGTTCTCAGGCGGAGACTGCAGGCACCTGACAGTGTGGGACAGCTCCCGCCGCCACCACCTCCTAGCCCAGGATCACTGTCTTCATGTCTTGAGAGTCATTTTGGAAACATTTTGAAGCCAAAGGGATCTATTGTCCAAAATGGTTGTTTATCAGCCTCCGCCAGAGAGGTGGGCCTCCTGGTCCCTGTGACTGGCTGTCCCCTCCACCACAGCTGATTCCTGCTAGGAGGGAACATGAGAACTGTCGCCAGATATTCTTTTTTTTTTTTTGAGAGAAGCCAGAATCTGGATTTGTATGCACAGTGTGCTGATCTTTCAAACACCCTGCAGGCAAACTAGAACACACCAAGAACCATGTGTAACCCCCCTGGGCCCCCAACTTAGGAACCCCATCTGCTTTGAAATGCTGTGATTCTAATATGGAGCAGCCGGTTATTTCAACATTGGTGAGAATTGCAAATACTTGGCTTGTAGTAAACTATGCTTTTTTCTAGATTTTAGTGGTTTTGATTTGAGGTCAAATGGTTGTAATGAACAGGTCTCTCCGGTGCTGGAAAAACAACCATAAGTTTTGCTCTGGAAGAGTACCTTGTGTCCCATGGCATCCCGTGCTACTCCCTCGATGGGGACAATGTCCGTCACGGCCTCAACAAAAACCTTGGATTCTCTCCCGGGGACAGAGAAGAAAATATCCGCCGAATCGCTGAGGTGGCCAAGCTATTCGCTGACGCTGGCCTGGTCTGTATTACCAGCTTCATTTCTCCGTTCACAAAGGTAAGGAAATGTNCCCACTTGATGCTTCCAAACCTCCAGGAAGAGGAGTCAGGTGGAGGGGAGGGCACCAACAAATGTTGTCTTTTCAATTTCCCCCAACTGTTTCTTCTCTTGCTCCTTCATTTCCTCTGTTTCATATTGGTTATGTAAAGAGAGTTCCTTCATTTCCAGATGCCAGGCCACCGGTTGACATAAACCCTTCCGCACTCACCACTGTGAGGGACATCTGGCCACAGCTGAAAGAAAGAAAAAGTTAAACAAAAAAAGTCGAAGGCTCTATAATCTAATTTCTCCAAAAAGTCAGAATGCTTGTAATTCGCTAAAGAAAACGGGTAGTTCAGTGGGCGCCTGAGTGGCTCAGCCCATTAAGTGTCCAACTTCGGTTCAGGTCCGGTTATGATCTCGCGGTTCGTGGGTTCAAGCCCCGCATCGGGCTCTGCACTGAGAGTGTGGAGCCTGCTTGGCATCCCTGTCTCCCTTTCTCTCTGCCCCTCCCCCACTCATGCTATCTCTGTCTCTCTCAAAATAAATAAATAAACTTAAAAAAAAAAACACCCCAAAACAACTGTCAGGTTCCAGAGCCCACACATCGCCAAGCCTCTGCTGACATTCTCCAATGTGTTTTCTCCAGGACCGTGAGAACGCGCGCAAGATCCATGAATCCGCAGGACTGCCGTTCTTTGAAATATTTGTGGACGCGCCTCTAAACATCTGTGAAAGTAGAGATGTCAAAGGCCTCTATAAGCGCGCCCGAGCGGGAGAGATCAAAGGTAGGAGAGCCAGCGCCGTGGCCCCATCTGTATGTTACTTCTGCCACTGAGCCTTCACAGTTTCTGAAATCGCATTAGCACACCCAACTTTTCATCAAACCACAATATATTAAAAATTTTTTTTAATATTTATTTATTTTTGAGAGAGAGTGACAGAGTGCAAGCAGGGGAGGGGCAGAGAGAGAGGGAGACACAGAATCCAAAACAATCCAAAGCAGGCTCCAGGCTCTGAGCTGTCAGTCAGCACAGAGCCTGGCACAGGGCTCGAACCCACCAACCGTGAGATCGTGACCTGAGCCGAGGTCGGACGCTTAACCAGCTGAGCCACTCAGTTGCCCCAAACCACAATATAACACTCAGGAGGTCCTCGGGCTAATGAAGAGGTGGGCTTGTGTTTTCCAAGAACTGTTACCTCAGTCATGAACAGGAAAGTTCTGCTTGTCTTCCTTTTGGATTCTAACCAGCTCCAGAGGGCTTGGACCTCACCAAATTTTGTTGATAGTTAGGGCTTTTGGTGTGTTTCTTTCTGAGAATTTGGGGTGTGTGTGTGTGTGTGTGTGTGTGTGTGTATACATACACAGCTGTATTTTCCATGTATATTATTTTTTACCTCTGGCTAGAGGTCAAGGGTAGCCGATGACCTTTTCTGTTATAATGTAAATCCTCAGCTTAGCTCGTTATTCCCACCCGTGTTATGCCTTGTTGTTTAAAAAGCCTGTTCTGTTGGTGCTGATGTGAGTTCACCCTTGTGCCCGGCAGGGTTTACGGGTATTGATTCTGATTACGAGAAGCCCGAAACTCCCGAGCTTGTGCTCAAAACCAACCTGTCCCCAGTGAGTGACTGTGTCCAGCAGGTGGTAGAGCTCCTTCAGGAGCAGGTAGGTGGCCGGCCGTCTTGTTCTCTTCTTCTTTTCTCTCTCTCTCTTTTTTTTTTTTTTTGGTGGAATCAAGTAATGAAAGATCATTTATTAACCAAAGCACTCTGTCTACCATTTTCATTTCAAATTGTTACCAATTCTGCTTCATTTCAGAACATTGTACCCCACACTATAATGAAAGGCATCCATGAACTCTTTGTGCCAGAGAACAAACTTGACCAAGTCCGAGCTGAGGCTGAAGCTCTCCCTTCACTGGCCATTACCAAGGTGAGACAGACAGTGCAGACCGCCCACAGCAGAATCCGGTGCAATAGTCATTATAATCTGTTTACAATCACTCTTAATAATAAGGATGGTATGGATGAGGGACGTGCAATGTCCATAAAGAAAAACACTTCATTTTTTGGCCTTCTTCTTCTCCCTTCCTTCCTTTCTTTTTCTTTTTTTTTTTTTTTTAAACCCTCTTCTTCAAGAGATTAAAAAAAGAATTCCCACAAAGAGCTGCCCCAGGGCCCTGATCAATGCTATGGATAGAGAAGGTAGCTTTTGTGATGCACAGGGCAGTGTGGCCTGATTGTTATTATATCTTCAGTTACACCAAAGTGCAGGCATTGGGCAGTATTGATTGGTAGGCAGCTGCTGAGAAAATAGTTCGTTCAGAATGCAGGTGTTTTTTGGGGCAATTGAGGAGGAATCTGGAGGCAAGAAAGAGTCACCCCCTGATCTAAAGTGATAAGAATCTTTTTTTTACTCTGCAAATCCTAGTTTATCCTAACGAGGCAGAGTCTAGCCTCAGGAGAGGGTGTAGACTGCTTGGTCACCTTGATTTGACTAGCTGGCACATGGAAGATACAACCTCAGCAAACTGCCCTGTACACGTCTTTGCCTTGTAATGGGTCAGTACTAGTTGGTCCATACCAGGTGGCCACATCTTCATTGGTACCTTTTTATTATCCCTGAAAACCTCGGACATCTTTGTAAGCGGCAAAGTAAGTTGGGAACCTGTTTCAGCTCATTCGTACTCTAGTAAGTGGTGACAATTATAAGCAGAGCCTGCTGACCCTACAAAATAAATTCTGAGTACTCCGATGCTCCGGGCAAATGCATTATGTATTTCTACACATAGTTATAATTACAGTGTGAAATGATAGTTCCAATAACAACATGGGACTCAGGGTACAGCAGGACTTCAAATAACCTAATAATTTTTCTGGCCCAGGGGATGGCAGGAAAGGTCATGGGAGCCATGACGCATGATTAGGGTTTTAAAGGATGAATAAGAGTTTTCCGGTGCGAGGAGATGCAAGTGTCTCCATGAGCCCAAGGAGCCAGGGCTTGAAGGGCTTTCAGTATCACGCTGAGAATTTTGGACTTTAAGAGTGAATGATTTGGCCATTTCAGTCAGCTAACTAGTACATGTGGTGAAAGTATGTAGCCCTACCAGAATTTTCTGTAGGAACAAAGGGGGGGAAAAAAGAATGAACAGTGAATGTTAACACAGTTCCACACCCTAGGGAAATCTGCAGCCTGAGGTGGTCAAATAGATCACTTCAATTTGAAATCAGTTCACTACTCTCCAGGAGGAAGGTTCTAGAATCAAACATGTCTGACCCTGGGATCATGGGTCAGCATAAAAGTGGGAACACTTAAAACAGAAAAGTTTCTGCCTTCTTTCTCCTGACAGTTGAATGGGAAAGGGCTCCCCTGGGGCCGGAGGGCCGAGAAAGAGAGCTTATGGAAATGTTCACCTGCTTTTTGTGTTTTGCAGCTTGACCTTCAGTGGGTCCAAGTTCTGAGCGAAGGCTGGGCCACTCCCCTCAAAGGCTTTATGCGGGAGAAGGAATACCTCCAGGCCATTCACTTTGACACCCTGCTGGATGGTATGGCTCTCTGTTTCGTACTCTTTATTATTATAGGAAAAAGAGTCTGTCTCAGAGATCTTCACAGGGACAGGAAACGTTCATTCTTAGTGTTAATTCTTGGGTCACACATCTTACTGTGGAGATAGTTAGATCATTTATGGTGTGTCTAATTCTATTATGTGTAAATTCCATTTTTAGGATTTTTTTTTTGTCATCCATGACGGGTTAATGGTTTTTGGGATCTAAGGAACTGAAAAAGGAAGGTTTTACTTGCACACGAAGACAGGAGAAGGTTAAGTGTTTCCCTGCACTTGCGCTGGTGTTGAGAATAGAGTCAGGAGCGCCGTTGCCAGCCGGTAGGAGCCTCCTGGGGCTGCCAGTGAGAGCCTAGCACAGGGTCCTGATGTGCAGGTGCCCCTCCACCCCCAGGCTGCTGGGCCACATGTTATTGCAGCAGCCGTGTTCCTCGGTGGATGCCAAAGTGTCACTGTTCACGCCCTTCCGCGAGATAAAGGAGGATGCCTTCATCCTCCCAGCCCTCACGGGAGCGTGAAGTCAGCTTCCGGGCACAGACTGAATGACTTCAGAGAACGAACTGGTCCAGGTCAGAAAACTCCCGGCCCCTTCCTTGATCATTTCCTTCCCAGAACTGCCTGCACTTGTCAAATGAACTTGTCTGTTTCAAGACCCCACGTCCCACACCCCATCAGGAATGGCTGCTAAGTGGGAGGAGCTGGGAAAGCCACACGGAATTTGTAACACCAAGCAGGGCTCCCAGACCTTTTAGGAAGAAAAATCACATCAGATGTTTTTTCTTCACAAATGTGATCGATGTTCTGGGCTTGTGGCTCTGCCTGGGGAGTGGGGCAGAAGGCCAGAATCAGAACTCAAAGAAGGCTCTGGTCAAAATAGACCCTCCTCTCTTATTCTGATTGGCCTGATAAAGTCTCCTCACCTGGGACCTTCATGTCTCAGATATGAGAACAGTCCCAAATCTGATGGCTTTCCTCGTGGCCTGCCTTTACAACAACAGGAACGCGTATCTGCAGAGCATACTCTCAGCCATTATTTAATTTGATCTTCATGAAAGCCCTGGAAGACAAGGCAATGATTATCACCCTCTTTGCAGATGAGGAAGCTGATCTCAGGCTAAGTGCTTTGCTTGAGTTCATACTTCTTGTCCAAGACCAGAGACCAGAGCCTCCCGACTTCTGGCCCAGAGCGTTTCCATACCAGGCTGCTCTCCTTTCCGATAGATGTTACAGGGCCAGGACATGTGACATTTCTCTTGACTTCTTAATTCTGACACATACTGAATGCAGGCAGCATCAAGTAAATGTCACAAGGTCCAGCAGCCAAACGTGGACAAGATGTTGACCAGGAGCACCCAAACCAGAGCTGTGGCTCAGGGACAGGCGAACCACAGTGAAAGTGGGGATTTAATTCCAGACACAGTGCTGTCGCCTTTGACAAGTACTTGTTCCAGAAAGAAAAATACCAGGGTGGGGAGTGCGGGTGCAGAAGTTAGCGTTGATGGAAACCGGGGGGTCCAGGACTTTGGCGTGGGGGGTGCAAAGACCATCCTAGAATAGGCCCAGATCATTTGTGGTTAAGAGGGGGAGAAGGAGCATTTTCCTGGGTTGAGAGTTCCTAGCTTTTTTTTTTTTAATGTTTATTTATTATTGAGACAGAGAGAGACAGAGTGTGAGTGGGGGAGGGGCAGAGATGTGACAGAGAGTCCAAAGCAGCTCCAAGCTTTCAGCTGTCAGCACAGATCCTGACGCGGGGCTCGAACCCACGAACTGCGAGATGATGACCTGAGCTGAAGTTGGCTGCTTAACTGAGTGAGCCACCCAGGCACCCATAGGAGTTCCTAGCTTTTGATAGATTCTTAAAGGAGCCTATCATCCGCCAAGACGAAGAACAACTAATGCTGTAATAATCCATCTGGAGAATTTAGGCAGCTCTCTCTCCCTCCTTCACACGCCATTTGTTTCATTTTATGGTGTTCTTCAATTTGTAAAACACCTTGATTTTCTTCTATGGTCCTCACCACCACGAGGTAAATGAAGCCCTTATTATTCACCCTCCCTGCTCACGGCATCCATGTGTCCCCACGCCCAGCCTACCAGTATGGAGACATGAGTGAGGTCACTTTCCCATCAGCACTGGAGTCCCCCAAGCTCCCGACTCCTACCTGCTCAAACAGAAATCCCACTTCTTCCCAAAACCCACAACCAAGCATCCGTGGGAGTTCTCAAGGGTGTGTTTCCCATGCTCCCGAGTCAGGCCACAGCCACAGGCCACGCGTGGCTGTTGCACCCACAGAAATTCAGGACCTGCCTGCTCACTCCAGCCACTAAAGTCCTTGTACCCACAGGGCACAGACTGTCTCAAGTGGGAAGGAAAATGTTCCCTCCCTCTGGGCTGACCTCGGTTGAGGACTCTCTCGCGCATTGCTCGAATCCCAGGGTGTTAAGAGAGTTGGGTGAAACATCTCGGGATGTGTACACATGCCTTCATTGTCCTGCAGTCGCCAGTCAGCAGGAGTTAAGATCACATGCCACGCTGCCCCTGTGACCCTTACCCCTTCCCGCCTGCAGGGCCCGTTTCCGGGGCTCTCTGCAGAACTCCTCTTTTTTCCCTATGGGGATTTTCTGGTGGCGCCACTGTCTCCCCCAGAGTCCACCACAGTCCCACTGGACATGACTCTGCATCCCTAGCTGTAGTTAGGATTCAAAAGTGCCCCAACCCTCCAGAAGCCTCCTCAACTCCTATGTAAACCGATTAATAAAAATAGACACCAGGGATATAATGTACTGCCCACCTCTAAGTAGAGGCCGAATATCATAATGGGAAGAGTGAGTTGTGGAGCCACACTGCGTTCACAGGCCAGTGATTTGTTAGGAACCTGGGGCAAATTACTTAACTCTTTGGCCCCAATTCCCTCCTGTGTGGACGCTAATAACAGAACCTACCACGTCAGGATACTGAAAGTTTAAGGAACAACCGGTCCACTAGTAAATTTCCGTATATGAACAGACCCCTACTGCATTCAATGAAAAGACTCTGAAATCTTGAGGAGACTCTGGCTCGTCCATCGTTACATCAGTGTGGAAGCAGCACAGATAAGACGTCCATCAGTTAGGAAATATGTACCCAGAGTCCTCATGTGCCAGGGTGAGGTTAGTTCTAGCTGCTGAAGATAGAGTGGAAGTGAAGACAGACATGAGCTTGTGAGACAGATAATACAGCCCGCTTTCTGAACCCTAGAACAGTGCGTGTTCTTCCCCCCATATCAGTGGTTGCCAAGCCTTTTTTTTTTTAAGCCAAATAATGTGTTAATTTCAGTGAAATCTGAGGCAGTCTATGCAACAGATGAAAATAAACCTGCTCCTGTAGAAGGGGGTGGGCTTGGCCTCCCTTCCCCCGGACGGCAACCGGAGGGTGTCTGGAGGAAACGGCTCGCAACCCTGTTTTGCGACATACCGTGACAGTCTCATGGGAGAGGTTGGCCTGATGGCATTTGGACTGTGTAGACACCGTTAAATTCCAAAAAGTGATGGATGTGTATATCAGAAGGCTGAACAAGATACCATTCATATGGACATCACTTTAATCAGTTCATGAAAGTTTGAGTCACCACCAATGACCATTTGAAATTCTGTAGCCACCAACACGTAGTCTCTATCTTCTACCACCCAAACAACTGTACATTTCTTGATCACTTACAATCTGCAGGCAGTATTTTTTTTTATTCAGACTATGTCTCCCAAAAATATTTTTTTAATTCTTTTATTAATGTTTATTTTATTTTTGAGAGAAGGAGAGACAGAGCATGAGCAGAGGAGGGGCAGCAAGAGGGAGACACAGAATCCGACGCAGGCTCCAGGCTCTGAAATGTCAGCATAGAGCCCAATGTGGGGCGTGAACTCACAAACTGAGATCATGACCTGAGCCAAAGTCAGACGCTCCGCTGAGCCACCCGTGCACCCCTATTTTGTTGTTTTAATTTTTGTGAAGGTTTACATTTCTCCTTAAATCAAAAAGCAAAACAAACAAACACCTCAGGGTACTCAGTCCAAAAGCAAAAAAAAAATTTTTTTTAAGTGTTTCTGACGATTATATAACAGGAGTTACTCCTTATATTACAAGGATCTACTTCCATGTCGATTGTATCACTTTATTTTTCACTATATATATAATTTTGAGGTTGTTGCAGATCCTCAGGTCATAAATGTCTCATCTGAGATTTTAAAAAATGGCACCTCAAGCTCGCCAAGTTCTTGACTAATGGTATTTGAGGAACGTCACAACATGGCGGCCTCGTGAAACTTTGATGACAAGTCTTATGTGGCTCTGACTTGCCAAGGCAGGGCTTGAGGGCTTTCCATATATCCCGCCAGCATTTATTTAGCACCTAATGTGTTCCGACCCTGGTGCTTAACACAGGATATCACACTTAATCTGGGTAACACCACTGTGAAGATATTTTGCCCATATGAGGAGATAAGTATTAGAAAGATTAAATAACTCACTTAAAGCCTGGATTCAAATCCAAGTTATCCCAGCTCTAGTTTTTGTACTTGTTCTTCTAGGCATACTTTTGTGTCCTCTAAATATCTGGGATTCCAGGACGTTCTAGAACAGTTTGCTACTATGCCTACCAATACTTGGTTTGGATCCATTTGGCAGTTGTTATGCAACATCACATACTTGCAAGAGACAACTTTTTGCTGAAATAGGAGGTGCCTCTGACATATGCTATAATTATTTTAAAACAGATAATCATCTAAGTATTACTTTTGGATGGCACTGAATGACAGTACAAATTTTGCTGTCACCAGCGTTTTGCTGTCACATACTCGTTAGAGCAGAAGCAAAGGGCTCAGTATGTTTATATGTTGTATGTGTGACGTTTTATAATAGGAATTTGTTCCTTGACGTTGTTGCTTAAGATTATCTTGGTGGGGAGCTGAAAACATGTTTCTTAATTGTGTTTGTATTTCTCTAGGCATGGCCCCTTCTGGTATGTACTTTAACTTTGCAAGTAGTTCAATTATTATAATTAGGTATTTATATTAATTATAAATGGTTAAGAATGTGACTTAAAAAAAAAATCCAAATGAACGAGTTGGAATTGCTAACAGTTCCTGGTCCAACCAGATATAAGAGAATAATGCTACATTCTTCTGTTGATTGGAGTCCAAATAACAGGAAATTTCTGATCAGATGCAGCTGTTGTCTATAATGTTGTATTTGGCTGACAAAAGTAAACTTGTTTCCTAATTATTGTTGCACATTTTGTCCCTGAGATAAAGAATTTATGATCCTTTCTGCTAATTACTTCTACTCAAAGCTGTTCTTCATTTAGTTTTGCAAATCCGGAATGTTTTCTCTACTGCCTTTATAAAACACTTTTAATTGATGAAAGATAAATCAATTTTAGATGCAATTTAAATGGATGCACCTGGTTGGATTGTGGATAGTTGTACTTTGTTTGTGATGTGTGATTGTGCATGAATTTAATTTCAAGCTATGATGATTGATAGTTGTAGAACTGGGAATAAATACACAACTTTGCTACGACTGTTACTTTCTGCATTCCACCAGAACGAAAAGGTAAAATTCTGAAGATACCATTTATCTTGGATATTGTTTTCATCATTGTTGTGTAAAGCCTAGTTTTTACTAAGCTTTAAAAATTCCTAGTTAAACAATAAATAGTGATTTCGTTTTTGTGTAGAAACAGTCCTTGTTTCACTAAACACGAAGTTATGTGTTGGACTAGCCACGGACTCAAAACCCAACCGACCTTTCCAAAGCGAGGTAGATCCCCGTAAGATCAGTGCTCACTTCAGCACCATGTATGCCAGAATTGGATCCCCGTAAGATCAGTGTTGGCCGACCTGCAGCACACGATGGAAAAGGCTGAAAGTCTGAGTCCAGGTGTGAAGCATGAGGGATGCTTCAGCACAGGGTTACATTGTTGGATAAGTTCCCACAGTGGAAAAGCTGATAACGCTCACAGAGAAAGCATAGTAAGTCTGCTTGCCCTGGGTGGAATTGTCACTGCAGGTGGCTGAGTCTGGTCGGCATTATTACTCAGTGGAACTCCTTCTCTAACTCCTGGAAGATTAGCTCTCTTATCTTGACCACCCGCCAGAAAGGGCTGTTTCCCCAGGTCAGGTTTCACTCAAGGCCAACATGAACATGGATCAGACGCTGCACTGGGGAGGAACCTAGTGGACTGAGGGAGGTGATTGCACCAGGAAAGTGGAGTAGCCCTTGGATTTCAACCCAGAATAACTGCTGGGAGCTCGCACTGCAAGAATGTGGCGGGCAGACCTAGGCTTTCTCCAGCTTCCTGCCCACTTTTTGCTTTGCATTTTGTTTTATTTTGGTCAAGTCATTGTAAGCAGTGTGGTCCGTAATCCACAGAACACGTGAGTTCTAATTAGATCATCAACATCCTCAAGGGTGTTAGTCTTTGTTAGCTTCTCTCCCCCTTCCTCAACTAGACTGTACGGTGGGATGAATTATCTTCCATCATAAACCTCCATTGCTAAAGTGCTGGACGGTATGCCCATTCCCTGCAACACAGGGATGTGCGTAGTATTTGTTATTCCATCTTTCAAGTAGGGAAACTGAGCACAGAGACGATGAATGACACAGGCAGTCAAGGGGAGAATGCTTGCCCTTTGAAACAAAGGAGGTATTTGAACGACAAAACCCATGACTTCCTATGCCAACGTCTTACTTGTGGTTTACCAGAGCTCCCAGGTCAGTCACAGGGTTTTGAAGGTCAGGTTTAAAAGACTTCATTAATCCAGGGGACATTTGCTCAGATCCATAAATAACTGTATTTGTTTCCTATGGAGTTGAATGTCTTTCTTATTCACATGCTCTTCCTCCTTCCTGAGTCTCAAACTTGAGAAGCCCTCCTAAATTTCCCTAAAATCCTTCAGTGCTGTATACTCAGCGGCGCGTTCCCATTTTCTCACTTTTAAGTAGGGCAGAGAGACGTGGTTGGTGGGTGTTTGGCATCACTGTAGAAGTGGGGAGACAGCTGGTCATTTCTTTTCTTTCTTTTTAATGTTTATTAATTTTTGAGAGAGAAAGAGATGGGGGGGGCAGAGAGAGGGGACAGATTCTGTGCAGACACAGAATCTAAAGCAGGTTCCAGGCTCCGAGCTGTCAGCACACAGCCTGATGTGGGGCTTGAACTTACTGTGAGATCATGACCTGAGCCAAAGCTGGACACTCAACCGACTGAGCCATCCAAGCACCCCTGGGTCATTTCTTTTATATTATATAGCCTCATTAAGAAATGAGATCTTTTTAACCATTTTGTCTAGAAATATTAAAAAATGCACCTCTAAAAAACCCCAAATGATTTCATATTTACTTTTAAAATGTGCTAAATACAAGGAAACTGTAAAAGTGACATCATCAGGGGCTCCTGGGTGGCTCCGTTGGTTAAACGTCTGACTTCAGCTCAGGTCATGATCTCACAGTTCATGGGTTTGAGCCCCGCATGAGGCTCTGTGCTGACAGCTCAGGGCCTGGAGCCTGCTTCAGATTCTGTGTCTTCCTTTCTCTCTGCCCCAACCCTGCTCATACTCTGTCTCTCAAAAAATGAATAAATGTTAAAAATTTAAAAAAATTTTTAATACATTTTTTTAAGTTTATTTGCTTATTTTGAGAGACACAGAGACTGCACAAGCGGGGGAGGGGCAGAAAGAGAAGGAGAAAGAAACCCAATCAGGCTCTGTGCTGTTAGCTTAGGGCCCGATGTGGGGCTCGAACTCACAAAACGTGAGATCATGACCCGAAACCAAGAATCAGTCAGACGTTCAACTGACTGAACCACCCAGGTGTCCCCTGCCCCCAGTTTTTTTTAAAGTGACTTCATTGTCACTTTGGAGCTGAGTGCTAACATAATGGTCCCCTGAGGGGTTATTTGGCCTCACACACAAGGAACCCATGTGACTCTACTTTTGCTTTCTTTATTAGTCTGTTTTCTCCAGAGAAACTGGAGACTGGAGTGGGGATGGGGGTCACAGAGAGAGAGAGGGAGAGATTGATTTTAAGGAACTGGCTCATGCAATTGCAGAGGCTTGGCAAGTCCGAGATTTGCAGGATAGGCTGGCAGGCGAGAGACCCCGGGGAAGATGTAATTCCACAGTCTGTGGGCAGAATTCCCTCTTCTTCCTAGAAAGTCAGTCTTTTTCTTTTGAGTCCTTCAAGTGATTCTATGAGGCCCACCACCTTACAGAGGGGAATCTGTTCTACCCGAAGTCTACTGACTTGCACGTTCATCTCATCTTAAAAATGCCTTCAGAGAAACATCTAGAGTAACGTTTGGCCGACTGCCTGGGAGCTGCAGCCTAGCTGAGTGGACACATAAAGTTTCCATGTTAGTTTTTAAGTCGTGTTCCTGCCTCTTCCTTTGAGGTAAAGCTCGTGAGGCTTGGTTGCAACTGAAGACGTAAATTCTCTGACCACCACCTCCCACACCTTCCAGTTTGTTGTGTTGGATACTGAGAGACCAGAATGCCAGTTTACTTAAATTCCTTCTAACGTAAGATACTTTGAGTAAAGAGGAGAGGTGCTCACTGACCAGAGGAAATCATGAATTTTAGGAAATCAGCTGTGCATGGTTTTCCCTTCTCTGTGTTTTCTGACTGGTTGCAGTTGAGCTAGCGAGGATGGCGACCTTCAGGGGTGATGCTGAGTCTGGACGGTAGTAAACAGAAGAGCAGGTGTTCCTACCTGTTAGTGTTAATGGTCTGACTCATTTTTTCTTTTTCAATAGAGTGTGTTGGGAGCACAATGAGAGCCTAGCCGATAACGAGAGATTGGCCAATGCTGTTACAAGGTTCATTTCCAAGAAAGACCAGAGATTTTTGTTTGGGTTGGTTTGGCCAATCTTTATTGCATCTCTACCTTAAACTCTCTAGTATGTTGAGGTCAGCACCATGCTTTCAAAAGGCAACTCAGAAGAGAGGTGTCCCATTCCTCATCCCCCAAGTTAGATCACTTACTGAAGCCACCTCCATGATTTGAAATGCAGCCCACTTTTCACAGACGCCTCTGTCTCTTGCTTTGAGAAGCCTCTCAAGGACTTCTTGCCAGAGATTCTTGAGAAGTTGGTGCAGCCAACACAACCACGTAGGATTCAGGTCTTTGTGCCCTTTGCAGGAAATGTTCCGAATTGACATTATGCACATTTGAGTCATCCTTCAAGGATGGCACGCCTTGGATCCCATATTCACACATCTTGCACCTCCTTCCACAGATGGAGTGATCAGCATGAGCATCCCCATCGTACTGCCTGTCTCTGAGGATGATAAGGCCCGGCTGGAGGGACGCAGTGAGTTTGTCCTGACCTACGATGGACGGAGGGTGGCCATCTTACGAGACCCTGAGTTCTACGAACACAGAAAGGAGGAGCGTTGTTCCCGTGTGTGGGGGACGGTGTGCGCAAAACACCCACATATCAAAGTAAGTTGCAAGGCCTTTGGAAGGGCTTTCTTGTTCTCTTTCGATGTACGACAGAAAGCATTCCTTTTTATTCCTTCACGAAGGACTTAGAGATACCCAGGTAGATGGAGGAATGCATTTCTAAGGAAGGATTTGCAGGCTTTGCCTTGGGAGCTCTTCTTAGAAAGGGGCAGAGAAATGTCTTTCTGTTTGAGGGCTGCTCTGAATGATCCACTGAGTCCTCCCATGCCGTGATGGCAGCTCCCTCAGCTAAATGGGAAACAACTGGACTGGGTGTCATTTAGCCTGGCATCTTGAGTAAAGGGCAAAAGTCAGAGCTGCAGCTGCGCCCCGAACTAGGGCTTGTGGCGCTTTCCATCTTGAACATTCACCGGCGAAGTGCATTCCTTCATGCAGAATGGGTCCAACCAAACCCTGGTAAGAGACTCTGAGTTCATGCTCTGTGGCCAGTTAAGCGGATCAGTGACATCCCTTCAGTAAACAAAAGTCCGTGCACACGGTGGCAGAGTTTCCAGAGGGAAATAGCACATTTTTTGTCAGTGGCTATTTTAAGATTGAAAAATGTGGTCATCTGGTTAGGATCATCTTGAGTCCATTCTGCCTATGGGCAAAATAGGCTAATCTTCCTGGGATTCCTTCACAACCTCTGCTTGGCGGGGTTGGGGGAGGGGCAGGAATGGGAACTATCATGGAATTACTGGGTGTGGTTCATTTCCCAAAAAGAAAAGTATGTGAAACTGAATGCAAAAGCCACCCCTCACCCAATACCCGAGCATGATGGTTGAATTTTCAAAAAGCCCTGCACTAGGAATTTGACTTACCAGCTTTCCCAGCTGGAATAACTAACTTTGAGAAAGTTCATGGGGGGCACCTGAGTAGGTCAGTCGGTTAAGTGTCCGGCTTCAGCTCAGGTCATGATCTCATAGTTTGTGGGTTCAAGCCCCGCTTTGGGCTCTGTGCTGACAGCTAGCTCAGAGCCTGGAGCCTGCTTCAGACTGTGTATCACCCTCTCTCTCTGACTCTCCCCTGTTCACGCTGTCTCTCTCTCTCTCTCTCAGAAGAAAAAAAAAAGTTCATGGGGTCAAAGAGCGGTTAGAAGCCTTGTGATCACACAAGGTCTGGGCCTCAGTTTCTTCATCGGTGAGAGGAGAGGCCAGACTCAATATAACTCCAGGATCTCCCCAGCCCCATGACCCTAGAAAACAGCTGTTTGAACAAACCTATTGGAATTGGTTGGGCAAATGTTTGTTTTGTTTCCTTCAGTTGTGAAATGTGGCAAGGTAGGAAGGGCTCTTTCAAGGCCACCCCCCCCCCACACACCCGACG
>NW_027528640.1:6478793-6712540 GCF_008692635.1 Crocuta crocuta
GCTTTTCACTTATTGGACACAGCAATCTGTCCTGCAGATTAAGCATCTTTAATCTTCACGCACATCTAACTCAAAGTCATCTGAACAGATTCTGTCCCAGAGGCTGGCAGACCGTTCTTGAAATGGCTGGACGCTGACTGAGAGTGATTTCAGGAACTGTGTCCTGGGCCTCATCATGCCTGTGGTTCATTTATTTCCTGATTGTAATTGCACAGGGTTGGGAACCTATCTTTGGTCAGTGACCTAAGGAATGAATAATAGTGACCTTTTATCCTCCTACTTCAGAAATTTCTAATCTCTGGGCCTATCATCCACATCTACATGATAAGCACTAAAAGAAAACAAAAAAAAACCTAAAGAAGCTTGAAGCAATTATTTCTTTTCATTTTGCCTTACAACATGTGTTGGCACTTGGAGCTCAGGATTTCTTTTTTGTTTTTTTTAAGTTTACTTTTTTGTTTTGAGAGAGAGAGAGAGAGAGAGAGAGAGCAAGTGAGCACAGGGGAGGGGGCACAGAGAGAGGAAGAGAGAATCTCAAGCAGGCTCTGCACTGTCAGCACAGAGCCCCGATGTAGGGCTCGAACTCATGAACTGTGAGATCATGACCTGAGCCGAAGCCAGATGCTTTACCAACTGAACCACCCAGGGGCCCAGGAGCTCTGGATTTCTTAGAAGCCAGGCCTGACCTGTGGTCTTGGTAACAATCAGTGGCCCTTCTTGTTTGTCACTTCTTACTCTCCTGCCACATCTCGGTCTGTCTCGTTCTCCGCGGAGCCTCCGGCAGCTCCAGGGCCGGGGGCTGCGTGGAGCCAGAGCGTAGGTCCCTCTGAAGGCAGTGCCCATGCGGGTCGGTTTGGAGGGGGTCCTGGGGGTCCTGGGTGCCCTGTCCTGCCATCTGGGAGACGACTGTGTGCGCTTGAGCTCTGCCTCTTCTGTATGCAAATGAAGGATGTCCCCGTCCCCTTCGTCCCCTCTGTCCCCTCCGACCTCCTTGCGGCCCCAGCATTCCCTGAGGCGGATGGACAGCACAAAAATGGATGTATATTCTCCATGTGCACCGCCTTGGTGTCTCTGACTCTTGATGCTGATCTCTGGATCCTGCTCTCCATTTCTGCATTTCTGTTGCCTAGCTCAGCTCCCCTTTCACTGCCCTGCTCAGTCCCCCCCCAGCCGTTCCTCACTGCTCCCGGTCTACAACCTCTGCAGCTGCGTTCCCCTGCCTGGGGGCTGGAGGACTGGGCAGAGACACCCAACCTCCCAGTCTGGTAGCGGGATCTCAGTTCTGGGGCCCGCTGGACCATCCTGGGGAGTGAGATGCCCTGTGTCCCCTCCCCGTCTCAAAAATGCCCAAAGCATAGTTTTCAGCACTGCTTTTCAGATAGACACAGGCCTCGTTTGTGAACCAGATTAGTTCAATGTTGCCTTCACCAGCAGAACGATAGAGGGTGGACCCCTAGTGGCCAGAATGAGTTACTGCACTCCTAGGGATTTTGGGGTGTTAAATCTTTCAAAATTTTATCCGTAGCCTGACTGGGGCAATGAAGAGAAAGTAAATGCATAGGTAAGCACATTTGACAATATCTTATTAAGTGATTTTCCTCGGCACCGAGTTTAGATGGGGGGGCCATGCAACCAAATCCCTTGAAAAATCACCCTTTCTACCCAGTTTCTTAACCACAGCACTATTGACATTGGGACTGGATAATTCTCTGCTGTAGGGACTGTCCCATGCCATGCTGGTATGTAGTAGCATTTCTGGCCTCAATGCACTAGATGCCAATAGCACACCCTTCCCCACCCCCATCATGACAATCAAAATTGTCTTCAGATATTGGCAAAATCACCCTCTTTTGAGAGCCATGACTGTATCCCAGTTCCCCAGATCCTGAGCCCAGATGGAACGCAAGTCATTATAAGCTCCAGCCTCTGGCCACAATGGGATGTGAACCAGGGGTACACAGACCCTTGGTGCCTTGGCGTCTTCCAGCTTGGCGCTTTAAATCCATTAGCTTTATCTCGCTACTCCTGGGCCCTCTCCTGCTGACTTTATAGGCGACCACATTGTCCTTGGACGGTGCAAGAGCAGTTATGGAATTTGATCAGTGGAAGGGTTATGAGATCATTAACTGATTGTGGAGTTGGACTTTCTATAACCTCCATCTTGGCAACTGAGACCCATGCTTTACAAGGTTGTGGGTTGTAAGTGATCACAGCATTACATGGGTCATGTTGAGGTTTATAGACAAAACAAAGGTCATGTTTTTCTACTTTCCCCAGCCTTGTTGAGATATAGCTGACACTCAGCCTGTGTGAGTTGAAGGTACGCCTTGTGACCCGATTTGGATGTCTCCAAGTGGGTGATGACCCCTTGACCCCGTGTGTCCCGTCAGGCCGGAGGGTGTCTTCCCTCCTGTGAGGGGGGAGCACCGGACTTTCTTCCTTCTGTCCCACACTGGCTTGTTTTTCCTTTTCATTCCTATGGCCACTCCTCATGCCAGGCTCACCCCTAACATTTGTGGGGCCCGGGGCAAGCCTACAAACGGAAGCCTGTATACCGTATTTAAAGGTTACATATCTAACTCACAAACTGTCAGATAAAACGCATCCCATCCTTCTTTGACAACTATGCCTTGAGAATAACCCAGGTCGTCAGATTCCAAGGTAAGCTTTTTGATTCTGCACCAGAACATGGTGCCTCCTTCCTCTTCTATCCTTGGCCTTGTCCCACGCCGTGAGGGCACCCCGGGCTGGGTGTCTTAGCTCCAGCCACACCCCTGAGGGACTCCCCTCACTTGGCCAGTCTCCAGAGCCAGCACTGCCCTGGCTGCAGGGTTCACCCTGGAGAGACAGGCTTGGGGGTGAAGCGCTCTGACTCCTGGGAGCCAGCTCAGGGCTCGCTGTGCAGGGAATCCTGGAGTCCCAGGTGCCCAGGTCATGACCTAGACCTTGCAGATGTAGACTGACTGCTCCTGCCCACTGAGGCTTCTTTGCCCTGACAGAAAGGCCACAACCACAGGCGGGCAGAGTTGGGTCATCGATAGTGTAAGACACAGTGCACATGGTGTTTCCTAAAGGTTTCCATTTTCTGTTCCTTACTGACTCTTTCCCAAAGTCACCTTTTCAACTGAGACTTTGACAAGTGAGGGTATTAATGGTGACCTCGGTGAAATCCGCACTGAGTAAAAAAACGGGTCATAATCTCAATTTATCTATGCCAAAAGCCTGTTACCTAACACCATCTTAAGCATTTTTGAGCATAGCATTCAGTAGTGTTAAGGCTATTCACTTTGTTGTGAAATGGAGTTCCAGAATGTTTTCACTTGGCAAATCTGAAACTCTATACCTGTCAAACGACGACTCCCCTCCCCTCCCAGGTAGCAACCCTCCTATTTGCTATTTCTATGAATTTGACTAGTTTTAGATGCCTCCTGTGAGTGGGATGATAGAGTATGAATCTTTGCTGCGAATGGCTTATTTCATTTAGCATAATATCTTCAAGGTTCATCCATGTTGTAGCCTAGGACAGGCTGTTCTCCGTTTTTAAGGCTAAATAATACTCTGTTGTCTGTATGTACGACCTTCATGGTTTATCCATGCCTCTGCTGATGGATCCTTGGGCAGCTTCTACCTCTTGGCTTTTGTGAATGGTGTTTTTATGAACACGGGCGTGCAAATCTATTCAAGATCTTGCTTTCAGTTCTCTTGTGAATATGCCCAGAAGTTGGATTGGTAGATCATGTGGTAGTTTATATGTTCTAATTTTTTGAAGAAACTCCTTACTGTTTTCCACAGTGGCTGCACCATTTTACAATCCCACCAACAGGGCACGAACAGTCTGATTTCTCCACATCGTTGCCAGCACTTAGCCTTTTCTGCTGCTGACAGTAGCCATCCTGACAGGGGTCAGGTTTGCATTTTTCTGATGAGTAGCGATGGCTGAATGTCTTTTCCTATCCCGTTGGCCATTTGTATATCCTCTCTGGAGAAATGTCTATTCAAGTCTTTCACCCATTTAAAAAAGCAGGTTTTTTAGTCTTTGTTGTTGGGTTGTAGGACTTTCTAAAAATATATTTGCGGCGCGCCTGGGTGGCTCAGTTGGTTGGTTGAGCGTCTGACTTCGGCTCAGGTCATGATCTCTGCTGACAGCTCAGAGCCTGGAGCCTGCTTCAGATTCTGTGTCCCTCTCTCTCTGCCCCTCCCCCACTCATCCTCACTCACTTGCTCTGTCTCTCTCTCTCTCAAAAATAAAAACGTTAAAAAAAGTCTGTGTCCTGGGATGGGCAGCGCACGCAAGTGCTCCGCCACATGCACGGGTGCACGACAGTTGTTTCAGGGGAGGCTCAGTCGGGCACCAGAGCTGTGAGCAGAACCAGCCACTTTTTCATGGAATGCTCTTTTTGTTTGAATGATGGACAAGCTATGGCTATTCAGACTTGGTCATTTGGCAGATATTAAAAAAGAAAAAAAAAACCCAAAAAACAAAAAAGTGAGCCCGTCACTTCAAGGAAAACAACAGAGTATCTATTGGTTGCCAATGATTTCAAACTGAGCATTCAAACAAAAAATGTTGGAAAGCTTTTATTCGCCACAGCGAGTCTGACCTCTTCCCAAAACTTAAACTGATGAGGCCCATGGTAATATTAGTAAATGTGGACATCTCCTTTTTTTCCTTAAATTTATTTATTTGAGAGGGAGGGAGGGAAAAGCAGAGAAAGGAGAGAATCTCAAGCAGGCTCCATGCGAGGCTTGAACGCATGAACCATTGAGATCATGAACTGAGCCAAAATCAAGACTCAGATTGTTAATCGACTGAGCCTCTGAGGCACCCCTCACTGCCTTCTATCAAATCAGACATTAAAGAGATTTGCAAACATGTAAAACAATGCCTATTTCTCTCTTTTTTGGAAAACATTTATTTTTCACTAAAAATAAAATGTTACTTATATTAATATGCAGTAGGTTTATATGGTTAACTTTAAGCAAATTATAAATATTTTTAAAATTTCCCAGTTAAGAAAAATTTTTTTTAAATGTTGTATTTCTGAGAGAGAAAGAGACAGCGTGAGCAGGGGAGGGTCAGAAAGAGAGGGAGACACAGAATCCGAAGCAGGCTCCAGGCTCTGAGCTAGCCGCCAGCACAGAGCCCGACGCGGGGCTCGAACCCACGAACCGTGAGATCATGACCTGAGCCGAAGTCGGACGCCCAACTGACTGAGCCACCCAGGCGCCCCTAAATTTCCCAGTTTTAATTTCTAACATGGAAAATATGATAGATATGAGCCACATAAGTGAAAGCTCTTTGGGGGTCCTCAGTAATTCTGAAAAGTATAAAGGGGCCAAGAGACCAAACAGCGTGAGCAGGACTGAGCAAGAAATGCTTGCAAGCTGAAGGCAGCTCTTCAACTGGAACACAAAATCGGCTCAGAAGGAGAAAAGTTTTTTGTTTTTTTTTTTTTTCGGGTAAAACAGAAGCCAATCTAATCTCCAACAACTTTACCAATGGTCTTTCTAGATGGTGATGGAAAGTGGGGACTGGCTGGTTGGTGGAGACCTGCAGGTGCTGGAGAGAATCAGGTGGAATGACGGGCTGGACCAGTACCGCCTGACGCCTCTGGAGCTCAAGCAGAAATGTAAAGAAATGAATGCCGGTGAGTAGGCTGGCTCCAGCGCATTTGTCAATGCTCCTCGCCACCCTCCTGTCACAGAATTGAAGATATCAGGAACTGGCATGTTTATTGTTTTAAAAATTTTTTTTTAAACTTTTTTTAATGATTTATTTATTTCTGAGGGAGAGAGAGAGAGAGAACAGGGGAGGGTCAGAGAGAGAGGGAGACATAGAATCTGAAACAGGCTCCAGGCTCTGAGCTGTCAGCACAAAACCCGATGTGGGGCTCAAACTCACGAACTGTAAGATCATGACCTGAGCCAAAGTCGGATGCTTAACCGACTGAGCCACCCAGGCGCCCCTTAAAATTTTTTTTACATTGGTTTTTTTTTTTTTTTAAAGTTTATTTATTTTGAGAGAGAGAGAGAGCAAGCAAGCAGGGGAGGGGCAGAGGACCTTTGCAGGGCTCGAACTCACAAACCGTGAGATCATGAGCTGAGCCAAAACCAAGAGTCTTATGCTTAACGAACTGAGCCCCCCAGGCACCCTGGCGTGCTTAGTTTTAAAAAGCTGGAAGCCTCTATCAGCATGTGTATTGGTACAAACTGTAATCAGTTTATAAGGTTGAAGTATATCCATGTATTGGAAGAACTGCAGGTGTTAACAATATGCACTGACACAGAAAAATACCCCAAGTGTATTTATTAAGCAAAACTGCAGAACAACATGTACAGCATAATTTTGGAAAACAAAATAAAATTTTTCTTAAAACCCTGAGCTACCTCTGTGTATAGAAGACAAGGTCCTTTCGCATGTACGCCAAACCACAGGTGACAGTGGCTTCCTCTTGGGGACTGAGTTAAGACCAAGGGGCAGAAAGATTTTCACTTTACATATTTTGAAAAAGAGAGAGAAAAAGTCATGATAGGATTGTAAGTGGTTTTTATATCCTGTTTCGGGCTTTTCTGTGTTTCCCAAAATGGGTATTTCTTTCATAACTAGAAGGAAAAATTAAGCCTCTCAGGAGCCCATTATTTAAGTTTCATTTATTTATTTTGAGAGAAAGAGCAAGCAAGGGAGGGACAGAGAGAGAGAGAGAATCCCAAGCAGGCTCCACACTGTCAGCACAGACCCTGATGTGGGGCTTAAATGACCACAAAATATTGAGATCACGACCTGAGCTGAAGTCAAGAGTCAGACGTTCAACCGACTGAGCCACCCAGGCGCCCCAGGAGCCCATCATCAAGTGGAGTAGTTTTGGAGAATTTTTTTTTTTAACAGTTGAAGGTGAAATATTTTTTTTAATGTCTTTAGATCATTGAAATTTCCCAGGCCCCAGAGGGTGTTGGTCGTGGTTCCCATGCTGGGGATGAGACAGGAACAGAGGGGAAACTGAGGACTAACTAGCACCGGCTCTGGTCTGAGCTGTGCTTGGCCAGAAAGGCTCTGGCCACAGATGTCTTCATTTCTGAGTCAGGCTGTTCCATTAGGGCTTCGTGGCTGTGTGTCCTGGCCCCGTGAACGCGGTCTGGGATCGTGGGCACCTTTGGAGTAACAGCCCTGAAGCCCTAGGTGGAGTCTCTGGATAATTTTTTTTTAATGTTTTATTTAGTTTAGAGAGAGAGACAGAATATGAGCAGGGGAGGGGCAGAGAGGAGGGGCAGAGACACAGAATCTGAAACAGGCTCCAGGCTCTGAGCTGGCAGCACAGAGCCCGACGCGGGGCTTGAACCCACGAACCCTGAAATCATGACCTGAGCCAAAGTCAAATGCTTAGCCAATTGAGCCCCCCATGCGCCCCCCGGATGATTTTTGAAAGCAATTGTTCTAAGCCATAGACATAGCTATGTTTCCTTCCTTTCTTTGAAAATCGAAGGTCTAACTGGCTTTATTAAGTGATTCTCGCAAGTAGAGGGGAGCCCCTCCCCCTGCATTTCCTCTGGTCTGTTCTTGCAGACAGCGACAGTGTACATTTCCTTCACCTCGCCTTTCTCCTCTCCCTCTCCAGATGCGGTGTTTGCCTTCCAGCTGCGCAATCCCGTCCACAACGGCCACGCTCTGCTGATGCAGGACACCCGCCGCCGGCTCCTGGAGAGGGGCTACAAGCACCCCGTGCTGCTGCTGCACCCGCTGGGCGGCTGGACCAAGGACGACGATGTGCCCCTGGACTGGCGGATGAAGCAGCACGCAGCTGTGCTCGAGGAAGGCGTCCTGGACCCCAAGTCAACCATCGTGGCCATCTTCCCGTCCCCGATGTTGTACGCCGGCCCCACGGAGGTGAGCTGCTCCCTGGGCAGGGCTGTGGGCCTCAGAAATGTGGGCTTAGACTTGACTTAAGAGGAGTGAATGAGGCTCTGGGACTCTCTTCCCTCATGAGCAGATTCTGGAATCTTCTGGTCTTTTTATTTTTATTTTTAATTTAAAAAAATGTTATATTTATTTTTGAGACAGAGCATAAGCAGGGGAGGGGCAGAGAGAGAGAGAGACAGACAGAATCCAAAGCAGGCTCCAGGCTCTGAGCTGTCAGCCCAGAGCTGGATGTGGGGCTTGAATCACCAGCCGTGAGATCATGACCTGAGCTGAAGTTGGCCACTTAACTGACTGAGCCACCCAGGTGCCCCCTGGTCTCTCTTCTTTATCCAACTTCATTAGATTTCCGTTTCATGTTTGTAAAAATGCTAGAAACACCAAGTCGAGCCTGTTACACTGCCTCTGAAAACATGGAGGTTGGCATGTGGGTAAGGAGGACAGTGCAGCTTAACTAGAGTCATTGGGCAAATTATAGCGAGCTTGGCATTCAATTTCCAAAGCTCTAGTCACTCTGAGTCACCACACACTCCCCGTCAGCTCCATTAGAAAGGGGAGTGTGTCTCTAAAAGCTCAGTGTCCCCTTTGATCATAACACAGAGAGCCCGTCAAACAGAGATTTTCTTTGTCCCACTGGACCGTCACTGTAGTGGGTTTGAACACGTTTGCAGGAAGTATGATGAATTGTAAGGGTCTCAGCCCTTTGGAATGCCCCAAACCGAGTTTAATAAATTAAGTCTCTCCAACCAGATCAAAGTGCCTGGCCTCTGGCTCTCTTCTCTACCCTCCATAGTTCTATCGGAGCTTTAGAGAAGACAGTTCCTTTTGAAATTCCAATGTTTGTGTCCAACTAGAATTGATACCTGCGTAGAATCAGCTCATTATTGGCAATTAGATGATTGGAGATGTTGGAATTTGCAATTCCCTTTAAGCTGTGATTTATTTCTGAATAGGAAGGGCCTGGGAAGTAAGATTCACATGGTTCTGTAGAACAGTAAGGCCCCCATGCTCCTGGTTTGCCTGCCTGTTTGGAGAGCACGATTAGGAAGGTTTTAGGAAGCTGGGGGATCAGGCAGGGGATTTGGGTCTAAAGCTCCTACCCCACCTCATGTAAATAGGCATGAAGAAGAGGTTGGGGTCTTAGACACCCCACTGACTTCCTACACCTATTTAGGCGATCCTATCACTGCATTACTTCTAAAGCAGAATAAAGGCATCTCTGTAAACCGGGACCCAAGAGTTGGCCAGTGGTGACCAGCATCTCCCTCCTGTGATGTCTCCTAGGTCCAGTGGCACTGTAGGTCCCGGATGATTGCAGGGGCCAACTTCTACATCGTGGGCCGGGACCCTGCCGGAATGCCCCACCCTGAGACCAAGAAAGACCTGTATGAACCCACTCACGGGGGCAAGGTCTTGAGCATGGCCCCTGGCCTGACCTCTGTGGAAATCATTCCATTCAGAGTGGCTGCCTACAACAAAGGCAAGAAAGCCATGGACTTCTATGATCCAGCAAGGTAGGTTCCTGAGGAAAATTCTTTAACCAACATCTGCTCAACCAGAATGAGGAGGCAAAGCTCTGGCCCTTTGCAAGCTCTCCAGGGCATCCCTGCCTTCTCCTAATAGGAATGAGAGTCCCTTGAAGGCTAAGACCGGGTCCTACACATGGTGTGTCCCCATAAAGTCGTAGCATGGCCGCCTTGTACGTCACTAGAGGGTCCATCCATAGCTCTCTTTCAACATGTCTTCCTGGGGACATACCAACTGTCTGGCACATGCAGGGAGAGGAAGCCAGTGTAGAAAAGAGCTCAGTGAGCACTCACAGTGCCCTCGCCCCATTCAGAGCTCACAGGCACAGGCGGGACAGCAGAAGACAGAGCAGGTACACAGGACATGTTAATGCACACCTGCCATTAGTCGCCCTTTCTTGTGCAAGTTCCTTTACCGAAGATCTAGTGAACTGCCCACTCCAGAAGGTGCAGCATTTTACAGAAAGAAAAAACAGGGTCTAAGCACCCCTCTGACCTACTGCGGGCATATTTAGGGTCGATGTGCCTCACCCACGCTGAGTTCTGTGTTGCTGTCCTGTGACAGGCACAACGAATTTGACTTCATCTCAGGGACCCGGATGAGGAAGCTGGCCCGGGAAGGAGAGAATCCCCCGGACGGCTTCATGGCTCCCAAAGCGTGGAAAGTCCTGACGGATTATTACCGGTCCCTGGAGAAGAACAACTAAAATGCCCTCTGGCTCCAGAAGTTTCTTCCTGAAGTGCTCTTGGATTCCCTTTTCTATTTTTGTGATTAGATGCTTGATACACAATTGCTTCTCAGTGACTGATTTTTCATGTTTTACGATGAGGTTAAAAATTGTGTGTATAATTTAAAGTCAACTTCAATAATATATAAAAGAGAGTCACACCGAAGACCACATCTGAGCAGGTGATAGAAATGCTGTTATGATTTCAGAATGAAATTAGGTGTGTTCTCTACTGCATCTGATTTGGCAGGTCCCAGATTTCTTGATGCTTTGAGCGTGTGCCTAGTTTCCTCGCCAGAAGGTAGAAAGTGTATTTTCCAGCGTAAGTCTAGCCAAGCTGCACTCGCCCAATGTCATGGTAGTAAAATACACCAGGTGAGCCACCTCTTCTGTATGACTTACCTAAGGGGGGAGAAAGTCCTCACCCTAAGTGAGGCGTGGCTCGCCTCCAGGTTCCTGCCCCTCTTTCACCCCCTGTACAACCTCGCTGCCCGATGGTGTTCACCTGCCTTGGAGACACCAAATGTGTGAAAATGCACATTTAATCTCTAATCTATGCAACCTAGTTCTGCCGAGAAAGTTTTGTTGTCTCGTGAAGAAGTCTTAGTGGTCTTGTGTGAATAATCGAAGTCCAGTTAAAGGGCGATTTTCAGTTGGAGAGCCAAGCATGCTTTTACCAAAAGATTTGCATGCTGGGCTCCAACCATCTGGCGTTGTCATGACAGGTTAATTTCCCTCCTCTTTGCTGTGGTCATCATGTCCTGAGTGAGGCTGTGGCCGAAACCAGTTCATACCATCAGACTAGTGAGCTGCTGGGATGGGAAGAGACCGCAGAAAACGTGGCTTCCAACCCTTCGGTCTCACAGGGGGACCATGCTGGATGTTGCATAGCACATGTTCTGTGAGCTGCTGAGGCTGCCCAAAAAATGCACCGCTGGCATCGTTTCAGAAGTACCGGGGGCCCTGAACGGGCACACCTCCGCTTGACTCCCCGTCTGGTGCTCTGTCCGCACCGTACATTGCTCAGTTGCTCAGCCAAACTCCTTGCACCAGGGCATTTACAAAGCAGCCTTCTTGGATACAAGGAGGTCCAGGGTTTTCCCAAAGCTGCTGATCTTAGTGCGGCTGCAAAAAATAAAACTTTAGAAAAACTTTCCCAAAGACATATGCTGTGCCAAGACACCTAACCTCCAATGGCTTTACTTCTTGGGAGGTGATCTTTTGTACTTTATGCATCATTCCTTGTTGCTAAAGAATATATGAAGAAACAGTACCTTGTGTACCTGGGTCTCTCTGGGAGAGACTTAAAACTGGAAAGAGAAAACTGTGACTTTTTTCATATTCTCAGTTTTTTTTTTTAATGCTAATCTTAGCTAATGAGAGCTCTTTTGAGAATACATTTCATACAATGGCCACAGCAAAACGTAACTGCCTTGACTAGAATAGTGCCTGTATTGATTTAATAATCAGAGGTACTCATCACTGCCTTTTTAAAACAACAGCATATTTATTGAAAACACGGGACAGAGTGTAGTGCCTTAACTGATATGTTTTGTGATTTTAAAAATATATTTAAAACTGCTTTTCTGCTCTTAGTATCACACATAGTGCAAATGATTATATTTCTACGGACAAGTGATCCTTGTTTTTATTTTAATAAATTCTCAAACTGGAAGCGGAGTCTTTTCTGCCTGTGACGCTGAGTGTGGGTTGGCCCATGACTGACGAGAGCAGTGTGACTCTGTATAACCGGAGAGGAACGGCAGCATCCCTCTGCAATGAAGAGTCTGTTTGCCCTTGTTTGAGTCCCTGTGTAAACTGTGCTGTGTGTGTGAACGGCTCCTGGTGTGTTCGGGGGTGACTTGATAGATTAGGGACTCCCCTCAGGATGTCCCTGCAGGAAGGTCTGACCCTTTTCTAACTTGCTTCCTGGTCTGAAAGTGTCCCCGGGGATTTCCACCACCAGGGTGGGGAGAGGTAGTTTTGTATTGTTTTGTATCTATTTCATCCACTCCAGTACCTCCTCGAACCTCAGCCACCTGAGGAAGGGCACGTTTCCATCCCTACTTCAGTGGCCTCCGGGCACCTGGTAGTTGGGGGTTTTTCCCTCACTGGCTGCCTCCCTCCTGTACCCAAAGTCTGTGTGCATATTTTGCTGTTGACCCTCACTTTGTAGAACACTGGTGTAAGAGCCACTGGAGGCTGTCACTCCTTGTATCTCCCTCTTCCTGTCCAAAGCCTGCTCACTTGTTCCTAGCGGCAATTAGTTGCACATAGTAGGGCAGGAAATGTGTAAGGACACGGAGATACAAGAGGTGCCCAGGGAGGATGCCAGACAGTACAGGGCAGGGGGAAAATCCTGGAAAGGCATATGTAAGTCATTTGGTCAGATAAGGGCAGAACTTCCAAATACAGTAAAAACCTTGGATTGCGAGTAACTTGTTCTGAGTGTTCTGCAAGACAAGCAAACATTTTTCTTTCTTTGTTTTAATGTTTGTTTATTTTTGAGATAAAAGAGAGGCCGAGCATGAGGAGGGGAGGGGCTGAGAGAGGGAGACACAGACTCTGAAGCAGGCTCCAGGCTCCGAGCTGTCAGCCCAGAGCCCGACGCAGGGCTCGGATCGATCCACAAGCAGTGAGATCATAACCTGAGCAGAAGTCAGATGCTCAACAGACTGAGCCAACCTAGTCCCCCAGAAAGCAAACATTTATAATATATTTTAACTTTATAAATGAACGATGTCTTGCCACATGAGGAGTTCTGGACACTGAATGTCACATGACCGCAACTGAGCCAATGGTGGTTCTCTCCTTCTCTCTCTCTCTCCCTCCCTCCCTGTGGGATTATGGGTGATCACCTCCCATGCTCGGTCTCAGGCTGTGGTGTTTGGCAGAAATTAGGGATTTTTCAGAACTGGGAGGTGCCCACAACTGGCCCTGGTGTATTTTCTGTCACTTCGAAGCGCCTATGGACAGTCCTTTGCTTTTCCAGACAAGAGTGAGCTTAGGAATGCTTTGCTCAATTCTAGGGGAGGCTGCCTACAATAGAGACCCTTTCCCCTGCTGCCTTATTGCTAGTTACATGAAATACAGTACATGACAAGAGTTTATCAATACTGCACTGTAGTCAGCATCCGTGCAAGCATATACAGTGGCTCCCATGCAGAAAAAGATTCTTTTGAGTCAATAGATAGCAGTGATTCTGTTAGTGATGGTGAAAGTCGTCCTACCCAATAACCCTCCTCTCTCCTGTCTCCCTCACCCCAGCCACAAGGTTTTCAAAGGTAAAACCAGGTAAGTGCAGGCTGATTTCTTTTTCTTGATATTTTGTATTTTCTTTGTCATTTTGTATTATATTACAGTATTGTGATCATTTTTATATGAATGTTTTTGGGTTGTGGAACAATGATCTGAGTTTCCATTATTTCTTATGGGGATATTTACTTTGATATGCAAGTGCTTTGGATTACAAGCGTGTTTCCGGAACAAATTATGCTCGCAAACCAAGGCTGTACTGTACATCAACACTCAGACTGCAAGATTTCCTTCCAACCCATCCCGCTTGCATGAAGAAACAGATCTTGGTTACTTGAGAACTCTAAGCTGGAGTTTGTTTTTTCTTTGTTCTCCTCCTTTCTGTCACCTGGCTTTCAGGTCTGGCACTGATCTTCAGACTGCCCTGACAGCCAGTGACCAGAAATTAGATGAGCACCAGACCAACCAACTGCTCTTACATCTGAAGTTTGGATGCAGCAATAATAGTGCAGCTTTCGCCTGAGATTTTGATACAGGTTTCCATTATTTAAGCATTTCCTCATTACCAAAATGCATCAAGAATGAGCCATACATAAGTAATGAAAATGACTTATTTTTCGTCTCCCTCAGATGCACTTAGTTCTTTGATGAATATTAACCATCAATGGGCCCTGAATGCTCAGAACGATATAAGCAGCTGGCTAATACACATGCCAGAAAATGCCTGGCTTTTCTGCTTATGTTGGAAATTATTTTAATGAAAAAACTTACTATGGAACTTTATTGATATAACCAAACATAAATAGGTCATTGGCTAGAGTTAGGAGATTTATTAGCCACAATATACAAATCTTACTTTTCTATGGGGACTGCCCCCAGCCTTCTCCAGGGGAGATGAGGAGTTCACCAACCGTTTACCTCTTGTGACAATGGTTATCTCTTGTACCGTCCCCCACCCCCGCCCCAGCCTATTACCCTTCCCGTAGACCTCTTAATTTGGATTAATTGCAGGGAAGGCCAGTCTCCATGAGTGAGATACTTAATTATGGAATGCTTTTGAAAGTAATACAGTTTTATCATTTTCAAACACATAAGTCACAGGCAGGTTTTTTGTTGTTTTTTGACAGTTTTTACAATTTATTTTATTTACATCCATGTTAGTTAGCACATAGTGCAACAATGATTTCAGGAGTAGATTCCTTATGCTCCTTACCCATTTAGCCCATCCCCCCCTCCCACAACCCCTCCAGTAACCCTATGTTTGTTCTCTATATTTAAGAGTCTCATTATTTTTGCTTCCCTTCCCTTATGTTCATCTGTTTTGTATCTTAAAGTCCTCATATGAGTGAAGTCGTATGATATTTGTCTTTCTTGGACTAATTTCACTTAGCATAGTAACATCTGGTTCCATCCACATAGTTGCAAATGGCAAGATTTCATTCCTTTTGATTGCTGAGTAGTATTCCATTGTATACATATACCACATCTTCTTTATCCATTCATCCATCGATGGACATTTGGGCTCTTTCCATACTTTGGTTATTGTCAATAGCGCTGCTTTAAACTTTGGGGCGGGGGGCATGTGCTCCTTCAAAACAGCATTCCTGTATCCCTTGGATAAATACCTAGCAGTGTAATTGCTGGTCGTAGGGCAGTTCTATTTTTAATTTTTTGAAGAACCTCCATACTTCCAGAGTGGCTGTACCAGTCTGCATTCCTACGAGCAATGCAAAAGAGATCCTCTTTTTCCACATCCTCGCCAACACTTGTTGTTGCCTTGAGTTAATGTTAGTTGTGACAGGTCTAAGGTGGTATCTCATTGTGGTTTGGATTTGTATTTCCATGATGATGAGTGATACTGAACATTTTTTCCTGTGTCGGCCATCTGGATGTCTTCTTTGCACATGCGTCTCTTCATGTCTCTTGCCCATTTCTTCACTGGATTGCTTTTTGGGTATGAGTTTGATAAGTTCTTTATAGATTTTGGATACCACCCCTTTATCTGATAGGTCGTTTGCAAATACCTTCTCCCATTCTGTTGGTTGCCTTTTAGTTTCGTTGTTTGTTTCCTTCTCTGTGCAGAAGCTTTTTATCTTGATGAGGTGCCAATAGTTCATTTTTGCTTTTGTTTCCCTTGCCTCCGGAGATGTGTTAAGAAGTTGCTGCAGCCAAGGTCAAAGAGGTTTTTGCCTGCTTTCTCCTAAAGGATTTTGATGGCTTCCTATCTTACATTTAGGTCTTTCATCCATTTTGAGTTTATTCTGACACAGCTATTTTAATGTTATCATACGTATTTATGATTGCTGGTATCCATAATACACGCTAAAGTTCTTTACATGGTAAAGTAAACTTTACTTGGTACCAAGTTATTAAATACAGCTGGTTTGGGGTTTATTTCCAGAAGTTTAAACCTGCTGTGCACTTCGTTCACAAAATGTGACAGTTTGTACAAACCGTAATGCATTGTACATGCTTATGTGGAACGAAAAATCTTGATTTATGTTTATTTCATAAGCCTGCTTTCCATAAATAGTTCAAAGGCAAAATTCAGCCCAGCCTAGGCTGAAATAATGATGGACTACCTGCATGAAAAACAACTCCAACAATGACCTGGAATTTCGAACTACTTAAGAGATTGGCTTCTTCACGTGTATTTACCAAGGAAAACCTACAGGTATGGAAGACATTGATTCCACGAACCAGTGAAGAGGTTGTATCCCCCATCCTATACTCAGAAGATAAAAGGAAGTCTATAAAGCACTAGATCTTCGGGTATTCAAAGTAAACAACCACCAAGAGAGCCTACAGCTCCAGCCGAGTTAAGGAAGGTAACAGGTCTAGTACACAAACACCAGCACACGCAAGTGTCTCTGACCCTCCTATCTGTTGGTGTTTTTTTTTAATTTGTGCCTGTTAGAGCAAGTGTGTTCACCAAGACTGACAGCCTTCAGTAGCTGACAAGGCTTTCCCGTTCAGAAGCCCCTGATGGTCAGGTCAGCAATGCTGAGGGACCTGAATCTGTCTACCAATATGGCCACTGCTGCCACAGTATGTGGTTTAGCGAGCTGGGATGCGAACGTAAAGTCATCTGTTTCAGCATGTCCATCACCATGCAGACAAGGAGATGGGAGGCCTGGGAGTGGGTAACCCTAAGCCCACGATGACCTGCAGTCATATTCACGTCCTAACTTCCAAAGCATTTCCACAGGGTTCTTAACACAATCCCAGGAGGCTCACATTATGAGTCCTATTTACAGATAAGGGAACAGAAGCTCAAAGAAACAGATTTTTGCCCAAGACTACAATGCCATATTATTAATATATAAAAGTTTCACAGCTGGGATTGAAACCTGTAAAGGTGGAAATGAACTTCACATGACTTATAATTCTGGTAGAATGCAGGAGGGCATGAAAGACCTTCACTCCCAAAGCAACAAGAAAAAAAGCCGGGCAAAATAAAAGTAATGTTTTTCCACAAGACTCACAAAGAACAGTGGCTACAAGGATTCTTCACCAACTGCCTTCCAGAAAAGCCGCTCAGGGGTGCACGGGCACCTGGGTCCTTGTGTATACCCGGGGGAGTAGACTCAGGAGTCTGGAGGCAGTGTACAGAAGAGTGGGCCTGCCTTAGATGCAGAGGCTTTGCATGGGTGAGAATTCAACCAAGACTCAATACTGACTGAAAGCTACAAACACATCACCTTCACAAACTACCTGGGGGCGCCTGGGGGGCTCAATCAGCTAAGCGTCTGACTTTGGCTCAGATCATCATCTTATTGTCCATGAGCTAGAGCCCTGCATTGGGCTCTGTGCTGTTAGTTTGGAGCCTGGAGCCTGCTTCGGATTCTGTGTCTCCCTCTCTCTCTGCCCCTCTTCTGCTCACACTGTCTCTTTCTTCCCAAAATAAATAAAGATTAAAAAACAAAATAAAAAACTGCCTGGCCAGATGATCTCCCTTCCTGGGACCTTGCAGAGCAAATGGTGAAAGAGGGTCTAGAGTCTTGTGCGTCCTCATGGTGGCCGGATGCCAGGATCCCGTGAGAACTGAGTCCACAGAGACACAAACATCTGAATCTTGCACCTCCACGCCCTCCCTGCTCCAATACCACTAAGATCAAAAGGCTGCTGCAGGAGAGGGCAGGGGGTGGCCTAAGCCCGGCCAACCCATCTTAGGAAAGCTACGCCCCAGACATGGTGTGCCTGTGCCCTGGGATCGGGATGAACAGGCCTTCAAGTAACTGCCCACCCAGAGGAAGAGGTCTGCATTCCTTAGAAATACAACAAAACCCAACATTATCCTGTCTCCAGTGTTCTTTTTAGATCCATTATCTGGAACAAAATTGGTAACAACTTCAAGGGGACACCCAGCTAAAATGCTGGATAAGCCAAGCGGCACTCCAGCACCACGGGGTAGAGCGCATGGGACCAGAGCGAGCCGTCCCTGCAGGCTGTGCACACAGCATCGGCGGCCCCCTTGAGTTATAGGACCATCGTCATTCGGCATGTCCCTGTGTCCTTTCTTGTCCAGCCACCTTCTCCACAATACTCACTTTTCTCTGGTTGAAGCCCTGTCTGTTGCGTTTAGTCTTGAAGAGGTGGTACATCCAGATCCTTATCCTCAAGCCATTTAAGCCAGGGTCCCTGGGGGCTTGTTCTCACAAAGCTCCATGGCTACTGACAGGGACTTTGATTTGGGTTTGCACGCCTACTTCCATGACTCAAGAATGGGACAATTTAAAGATAAATGGAATTCATTTAATCTAGTGGAGGAATAAAAGCAAGATTCTTGAACAATTCTAGTTAAAAAACTTCTGGAGCTTTCTGTCCTCTAAGTCCTTTTTTTCTTTAAATTTATTTTGAGAGCAAGTAAGCATGAGGGAAGGACAGAGAAGGAGAGGGAATCCCACGCAAGATTCTTGAATAGATCTGCTCAAATCCACAAACCATGAGATGGTGACCTGAGTTGAAATCAAGAGCCAGATGCTAAGTCCAGTGTTTTACTTTTTTTTTTTTGAGCTCCTGAGCTCCCCCATATCCTTCAAATGAATTCTTCATTGAATTCATGTCAGCTGTTTGGTTGTCTGCAGTACAGCCCTAAATGGTACTCTTTACAAGACCAGGACTATGGCCCAGTAGACAATCCCGGTCTCCCTCAGATGTGTCTGCAAGGATATGTTTTGAGAGAGAGACAGAGGGAGAGAGTGAGAGCGAGAATCCCAAGGAGATCTTTGCTCAGCACAGAGCCTGCCATGGGGATCAATCTCATAACCTTGGGATCATGACCTGAGCTAAAGTCAAAAGTTGGATGCTCAACTGACTGAGCCACCCAGGCACCCCAGGAATTTGTTTTACTAGATGATGTATCACAATCCCCCATTTGAGCATCTTGGCCATTCCTAGAATTTCTCAAAGCTATCTATCTTTGGAATACAACACTGTTCTACTCTCAGTTCCCTAAGTTTTCCATGTCAGTAATTATTTAACTAGAGCTTTGGCTCTAGTTTTAAAGCTGAACTATCATGACTCACAAACATGTGTCCTTGACACATTCCACACCAGCATGAACATTATTCACTGCAACTTATTTCAAAACCCAAAGTTTATTTATTTTGAGAGAGAGAGAGAACATGTGCAGAGAGAGGGAGGGAGAGAGCATCCCAAGTGCTATCAGGTGGAGCCTGACATGGGGCTTGAGCCCACAAACCATGAGATCATGACCTGAGCTGAAATCAAGAGCTGGACACTTAACTGAGCCACCAGGTGCCCCTAGTCGAGTGATTTAGTAATGAGACCTTATGTGTCATTAGTCTTTACACCAGTGTTACTAAGGATGTTTTGCGCTTACCCACATGACTAAGTGATTGTGTTTAGGTCCGATCTCATTTACATCTTCTCAGGAATTTCATGGCCTGGTGAGTAGGGCATAAATTCCACCGACACATGTAGACAGAGCCTTAACTTTTGACAAGATTAGTAGACTGTTTGATGGCTCAATCTACAACAAATTTAATAATGAAGGGCTTCTGAAGATGTAACAGCTCTACATAGAACGATTCTACGGCTTTAAGGGCAGGATATATGCTCAGCATATTGGAATTCTATTCAATATTCTGACCCTGAGAAAAGCTACAAGATAAATATCATCTGCTTTAGTTTCTTTATCCAGAAGAAAGTTGGAACATTTGTCTACAAATGACACAATTTCAGTTAAAAAAAAAAAAACAACCCTATCAACAAGGGACGCACTCAAGGCTTGAGCCACCACTCAAGGCTTGAGCCACCCTCCTGGAACATCAAAACCTTTATGGTACAGCTACTAAGTAATGTTAGGTTATTATGATCCATGTGGGATATTTCTATTAACCCAGCCCAGCTCTTAATAGCACGGCGGGTTCTGGGTTGTCCTGCATTTGGGAGCTGAGTGGTAGAAGCAAAGGAAATCATAAAGAAGATACTGAATTGCCTCAAATATCGAGCTCTTAAACTCTACACAAAAAGGCCAGGGAATAGTCTGAGACACATCAGACTCACCAGCAGTCTTCCAGCGATGAGGGTGTCTGAGAAATATCACACAGGCGATCATTTCTATCTGAGTCCCTAGAGGACAGGCCTAGGGATTCTGCAAGTGGAGTAAACGTAGAGAATGCTCAAAAATCCAGCCTGGCCAACAATATGCACATCAGTGTGTCAAAGTAGTAAGACTACCGTGGTGACAATCCACATTTGAGGGAGAACTGCTCTGGGGCTGGGGCCTAGTGCCTCACATGCATCATCTCTTCACACCACGCCTTAGGAGGGCGCCACTGCCACTCCACTGTGTAGAAGCAGAGGCTTCAAGAAGTTAGGGGATTAGTGAGCGGGCACAGAGTCAGTTCACGGGGAGCCTGGATTAACCACCTGAATATCCACAGGGAGCCGTCCAACCATGTCCAGTGGGGATGTAACTGCCGCCAAGGGGATACCTGGGAACCTGGAGCCCAGTGACCTGTGTCAAATGCATGTATACAGCGAGCACAGATTCTGTGACACTAAAAGTTCTTCAAAATGACATTAAAAAGGTTCCTCAATTACTTTAGGCTCTAAGATGTCTGAATGAGTCACGATCCATGTGATTAACTTCACTTGGTGATTAAAACCATGATAAACTTAGTAACTATACTATTGGATATTCTAAATTTAAGAAAAGACAAAAAGAAAGGACATGAGAGACAAACCACCTTTTTTTTTTATACCAGTCTGCCATGAGATTAAAGGATTACTGAAATCAGACCTAAGGCAAAATAACGATCAGATACAACACTGCACACTACCAAAGTATGAAAGCTACACAGCAAGGTAAAACACTCCAAACGCAAGTAAACCCCAGAAAATTTTATGTAACTTTGGAAGAAGACCAAGTGGAGAAAAATTAATAAAGAGAGACCTCTTTATTATAAAATAGTTGTATAATATAGTTATTAAAAATGGGAGATGAAACTTTATTTTTGGTATCTTATGTTTTGCAGTCAATTTTCACAATTTTCGAAACTTGCTTCCTGCAACCTCTACCTGCCTACTACTCACACAACCAAATAAACTCCCCAACAGGTTCGAGTGAGAGACTTACTATCAAATAAATTACTCCAATGTCTCATGAATATAGACTGAGAGTTTCAAAGAAATACAATAAAAACAAAAATATACGGAGCATAATTTAATCTTTCAGATGGTTTACAGAAGGCACCTCAAGACCACATTGTGCCATTTTCCTCATGCGGTGTGTTTAAGGGCTTATAACAGAATTTTGGTTAGTGGAATTCTAGACAAAAAAAAATGTTTCCTATGGAGGGCACACAGCATCAAATGACTACGGATACAATATGGGGACTCAGACATATGTATCTGTACTAACTAGGGCACAATTTATAATATGCTAAGAAAACTTTAAAATCAAAGTTACAAAATGAATATTTTTAGCACATCTAGCAACAACTACTTGTTTTAAACTATCATTTCATTTCTGGTGACCAAATTATATTTGACCATAATTAAAAAACATATAACTTTAAAATAACATTACAAAACCATGGTTACAACAGAATTAGGTTACATTAAATGAAGGAAAGTCACATACGTGTACTGCATGGCACTGTAGTTTTTCAAAGCCATTGGAAAGGCTATTCCTTCCACGTTTATGTATGTCAATTTAAAACAGGTCTCTGCTCAGTGTGCTTACAGAAAGAGCTGAAATCAGTGTTGATCACCCAAATGCCTGACAACCACTCCATGCTGATCACTGATCAAGTATTTTTATTGGATTATCCAACAAGCTAATAGTGGAGCCCCATCTGACACAGAGATGTGGCAGATTCCAACTATCCCACTGTGGAGAAATATTCAACTTAAAAGCAGAAACAAGTGACAGCTGAAAATGGCTGAATCACTGTACCTTCACACACGACCATAAATCTTAGTTTTGCTCTACACTATTTGGTACTTTTTGATTCAGTAGTTGGGGTAAAAAAAAGTTTCCGTATTCAAACATATCTACAGAATATCAATATAAAATGTGTGAATATATACATTTAATACACATATACACACACTCTCACACACACACACTCACTCACATATGGAGAAACCAGCACTTACCCACATCCCCATTTCTCACGAACGATTCGACAAACCATTTGTTACTTTAAGACCAGCTTAGATGTTCTGAGGCTGCAGCGCACGGCAACAGAGGTCAGATGCAAGCTCCCACTCCGGCTGGCTTAGATTGTTTCTCTTCATGATTTCTGACGAGTAGTAATACCGCTTACAGAACAACTACATCTCAATAACTTAGGAGTCAGAGTATAAAACCAGTGTCATGAACATTTAACTCTCTCATGGCATGTTTTTCATTCTATTTCCACTGATGGTAAGAGAGTGCACCAAACTAGATCACACTGAACTGTACAAATGATCTTTACTCCTAATCTAAACAAACATGTGTTAAAACATTCTGAAACGCTGCGTCCTTGGATTTCTTCATCTTCTCAATTGCTCGCTGCAGGTCCTGCTGTTGCACAGGCCGGATTTCATCTTCATCGCGGCTAAGACACAGACAAAACCGCCAGATGGTCAAATGACTTTCAAATACATCTCCCTAAAATATCCTCCTGAGATTAAGAAATGAAGTCTCTGTCCCACCTACGACCCCCAAGGACAGCCACAATTATCAGCTTCATGAGAATTTCCAGAATGCTCTGTGTAGACACAAGCCGGGGAGGATGTTTAGAAGTGCAGGGTGCTGGGAGGGAGGGGCCCGAAAGGCCGGCTGTAACTCAGTGCTGCAGATGTGGTCATGAAAACCAAACACCTCACACTAAGAACCAAAAGCAGAATATTAGCACAACATAAAAATACTAGATAAAGGTGTGCACTTTATCTACATGGATGCAGAATTCCCATCAAGGAATAAAAAATTATTCCCATGAAAACTCAAATTAAAAGTAGCATTCTTGGGTATATTTTCGTGTACATATTTAGCATCTGACAAACTAAAATTCTTTGCTATTAATAAAAACCAACTCGCCTAAACCCTCTCCTATTCCATAATGCGAAAAACAAAATCCAATATATAATGTCTTGTAATTTACACACACTTAGGAAAAAGCAATTAGGGAAAAAGTTATGATAAGCTAAGTCTATGAGCCAGATTCTTCATACTGACAAAACTTTCAAAGGCTTTGAGGATAGCAGAAAAATAGGACTTTTTTTATTCACACAAAATGTATTCATAAGTTGTTTTTCTTCCTCTCCTCATTATCTTACACGCAAGAATAAAAACCTTTGGAAGGTAAACTCTTGGCTCCCGTCAGAGGTCAGAAGCATTCCCAGCACTAGTGTTCGGGGAGCTGGGGTAATCCGGCCACAAAGAAATGAAGCGGGCCTCCCTGTAACAGGGCCTTAGGGAGCACCAGAGGCAGGGGCAGAACTCGTGCAAACACAGCTAACCTTCCTACACCAAACAAAACGCTTTGGTGAAGCTCGCTATGGCAACGCACTGTCATTAAACACTCACAACAGCCACATCCAGGTTCCCTGGAGTGGGGGTGGGGTGGGGTGGGGTGGGGTGTGTGCTGAAAAAAGGGCAAGAGGTGGAAAACTCATTCAAACGAGGCCCCAGAGTACAAGTTTGCTACGAGTCACAGAAACTCTTCGTCAGCAGGTCAATATTCTGAAAAGAGGTTAAATGCAGTGTTACGCTGGCCCAGGGTGAGTGGCCTTCTGGGACAGGTCCTTGCAGGACACAGTTCATGGGGTGGACTTGATTCTGTTCACTGGTGTGTCTGCTGCAACAGCTGGGCACAGAACTGGCTTCTCAGACTCTGCTCTGAAACTGCCTTCAAGTGAAGTCTGCCCTAGTGACAACTGTGTGTCTAGTAAATACACTGCTGTTAACAAACTGAAGGCTGAACCCCAGCAACGGCGCCCCCCGGCGCACTCACACGTGAAATTCCTGGAAGGGCACAGGAAATGAAACTAGGAGTTTCAGGTGCAAAGCAGTCCAGAAACCCTAGCGAACCCTCTCTCCTGGGAGAAAGTAAGCCTGAGCTCCTGTCGGCCTCCTGGGACCCAGCGCAGGGGTTTTCAGCAAATGTGCAGCTTCTATTTCTTCCTCTTCCTTCCAGAGCCTCCCCACGAACCCCGTCCCCAACTTGCTTTCAGAACTTCCCTTTAGGAAAAGGCAATTTGTAAAGTTGGGGAGTTTGTTAATTCAAGTTCACCTTTTATTCCATAAGCAGAGTTGTTATTGTAAAGAAAAAAAGGAAACTGCCCTAAAATCTCTAAAAGGATCTGAGAAATAGATCATACCTGTCCTCTGCTGTAGAATTAACATACTCTCGGACACACAGGAGGGCGGCGTCTCTGCACATCTCCTTCAGGTCACTGCCTGAGAAGCCATCAGTTTCCTGGGCGACTTCTAGCAGGTCCACGTGCCTGTCCACCTTACAGGAGTGAGAACAAATATGAGAAGTGCCGCAGAGGATGATACATCCACTCTTCTCCCACTTAAAGAATGTTAAGCATAATGGAATAGTAAGGAAGGAGGAGAAGCATCCAAAAATACTTTCGGTTTCTATTTTCTTTAGCCATAAAAGCTGGAATTTTGAAATCTAATTGTCTTTAACTGTCATTATGACTGGAGCACTAAATAAAGCCTTACTAGATAGATCACAAAGTGAGAGGGAAGAACAGACTCAAAGGCCATCGGACTCTCCTTGCACCTCTCTGGAAGGTCTCGAGTTGACACTTCCCTGGGATACATTCATCACCATTCTTGGCAAACAGCCTGCATCAAGTCCCGGGTCCATTACAACAAACCTAGCAACTGGCACTCACTCTCCTTCTAACCACAATGCTCCGTGTTTACTAGCTCAGCACTCAGCGTCAAGTAGTCTTGTTCCTCAACGTAAGCTTACACAATCAAGCCATTTCGGTCATTGTCCTGGGCACACAGCAGGCTGAGGACAGTACAATGACACTAGGCTTCTGTGTAGGTTAAGAAGAGAAAATGAGCAAGAATGATTTCCTTCTATTAGACTGAGCACTCTGCATGTTAGTCTCATTTGACCCTGTCAGGCAGCATTCTCCTTTGGAGGGAGGTTAAATACACTGCCAAGGCTGCACCAGAGCCGGGCTGTGGACACATTGTGGGTAAGGTCCAGCAGAATTCTTCCCCCCATAGCTAACCATTTGTGTTAACAACACTTACTGTCCCTCACTGGCCTGAAATGCCACCTTTATGAGTTATTAAATTCCCATTTGCTTCTGTGGAAGCCCCAGTGTTTATTTAAGTAATACTGGCAGCTGTACAGAAGACTGGGAAGCCGGATGAAGTGGGGTCCACTGTCAGCTCTGCAACTGTGACCTCGCACAACGCCAGTCTTTTCATTTCTAAAAGTGGGGGTTGAATATCGAGACATCTCATATTCTTTGATAAAAGAAGTGAACCCAGGAGGTAGGTGTGGGGCTTGCAGCAGAGCTAAGCAAAGAAAATGTAAGCGCGTAACTAAATCTAAATAAGCTTTAATGGGCGCCTGGGGCTCTCGGTAGGTTGGGCATCCGACTTTGGCTCAGGTCATGATCTCACTGTTTGAGTTCGAGCCTCACATCGGGCTCTGTGCTGCCAGCTCAGAGCCTGGAGCCTGCTTCGAATTCTGTGTCTCCCTCTCTCTCTGCCTCTCCCCTGCTCATGCTGTCTCTCTCTCAAAAATAAACATCAAAAAACGTTTTTAAATAAATGAATAAATAAATAAATAAGCAAGCAAGCTTTAACACACACACAGTAGTAACAGTCATTTAATTTGGGGCGGAGAAACAACATGGAACTAAAACGTGAGCCACGAGACCATGTGGGACAGGGAACATCCACGCAGAAGCATTTGAGGTAAAATTATAGTCTTGGAAAGAGGGAAGACATACTGTTAATCTGGACTTTAGGAATATGTCAAAAAATTTTAAGGGTACCAGTAAAAGATAAAAAGAGAATGTGTAATTTCTGAACCAGCAGAAGGAGGGGAAAAAAGGGAAAGAAAACACAAGAGCGGGGGTGGGTGGGCAAAAAAGAAAAAGCGTAATACTTGGAAAGTACAAAAAAAAGAATGAATCAAAGTTTATCAGTAATCCCCACGAATGCAAATAGGCTAGGCTGGTGACAGCCCATCTGACTGTATAAAAAAACCAAAATTGTAGCTATTTGAGGTTTAGAATGGTCACACCCTGTATAAGGGGAAAATAAAACAGCCTCATGTTCCATTTGAAAAGAAAAAAAAAGTTCAAAATAAAAGACTGAGAAAGAACATAAAAGGTAAATAGTAATCAAAAGAAAGCTAATATAGGTCTGTCTTTATCAGAATAATAGATTTTTCCTCAGAACACGATTTGGAATAGAAACCATTAAATAATGATAAAAAATAATTCACCAGAAAAATGTAACAATTCTGCACTGGTATAATTTAATAAAATATGGCTCTGAAAGACAGAGCAGAAATGAACATAAGGACACAGAGAGATGGACAAATCCACTGGGAGATGTTATTTTTAAGATTTTAAGTAATCTCTCCGCCCAGCGTGGTGCTCGCACTCAACCCCGAGATTAAGAGTCCCAGGCTCTAGTGAACTCGTGTATCGCGTACTGACATATCAGACCGTGAGAACGTCTGGTTACCGTTAGCACCTGTGATCTGACGTACACAACAGAAAACCTGATGAACTGACCACGGGAGTACCGTATAATCTGCATATTAGTCCCTTGTTGGTCACAGGGCTGTAAATGAGTTCCCGATGGCTTTTCTTTCACTTTGTTCACGTTACCTTGTCATACTTCTGATTATAACCAGACCGGTCTACTCTCTTCCTTTGAGGTGTCTGCTCCTTTGTGTCTGACAACTCGTTCTACGTGTGCATGTATATATGCAACCACATACAACAATCTAAATTCTTTACAGTCTGTAACACTCAGGGAAGAGTGAAAATAACCCACACTACGCATATGTATCACACGTTCCTCCACACAGAGCCACGGAATGGATTTCCACTACCCACCAGGACAACGGGCTACCAGTGCCAGTGACTGCAGGAGATGGGAAGCAAGTATGTTCAGATCACTTGTTAAATCTGGGTGATGGATATAAGGTTGTATATACATATAAAATATTCCATAAATTAAACTACTTAAAACCACCTTCCAAACTGTCCTCTGCGACGTTAACAATGAGTCTTTCTCACTTAAACAATCGACACCTCTATTCCATCTTTTGACCATACTTTGTCGGGCCGCACTATGTTCTAACCACTCACAAATCTTGTGCAGGACACAGTGATAAAGTTACAAAGATGAACAAAACAAGTATGAGAAAAGGTCAAAAAGGAGAAGATTCCAGTCACCAGGGGAGAAGATGAACAGAGGCAGCAAGCATATCATGCTGGTTAAGAGAAAGGCTCCATCATACTTTGCTATGTGAGCCTGGGCAACTTATAGAACGTCTCTGAGTTTCAGTTTCCTCAACGTAAAATCGTATCAGCATGTGCTCTTCAGATGAACTGAGGATTAAGTAAAAATGATGTATATCTCACCACTATGCAAGGCACACAGCAAATACTCGAAAAGTAACCCTTTTTATAGAATGATAGCTATTAGATAAACCATAAAGTCATGGAAACAGTTTTCATTAGGCATTCCTTATACCCATGACAAACGTCATCCTAAAGGATTTCCAAAGGTGCTACTCTTAAAAACAAACAAAAAACCAAAACAGAACACTGAAATCAAAGTTCAGAAATAATGAGGAGTTTCTGGGGCATCAGAGTGACTCAGTCGGTTGAGGGTCCAACTCTTGGTTTCAGCTCAGATCATGATCTTATTATGGTTTGTACTGAGAGCAATATTGGAATAAAATGAACGACTTTCTAACACAGTCTAAAGGAAGAGCACTTATCTCCTCTATCTACTGGGGACGCCACACAAGCATGGTACTCTCAGCATTTTACATGTATCATTTAAATTCTCAAAATGATTCTATAAGACTGTTGGCATTACCTCTACTTTCCCAGTGAGAAAAATGAGGAATAGGGACACTCAACACTATATGCCCAAGGTCCCCCAGTAGGGAGGGGTCAAGCCAGAATGTGGGGCCCTCAGGCTGGTCTTCAAAGCCCATGCTTGTTAGTAACTACTACTGCTGCATTATGGAAAAGGTATAAACTCAGATTTGTTTGTAGGGGAAAAACTCAATCTCCTCAGTACAGAGACAGGACACCTGTATAACATACACATTGTATTAGTTCTAATCCCTTCATACTTAAAACGTTAAGCCAAAACCACTACACTATCAGTTTTAGATTTTTTTAAATGTATATTTTTGAGAGGATGAACACCAGTGGGGGAGAGGCAGAGAGAGAGGGAGACAGAGGCTCTCAAGCAGGCTCTGAGCTGACAGCAGAGAGCCTGATGCAGGGCTCGAACCCACAAACTGCAAGACCATTACCTGAGACCAAGCCAGATGCTTAACTGAGGCACCCAGATGCCCCTACACTATCTGTTTTCAATGACTAAGCTGTGTTAAAGACTGATCAGTAAAGAAATATGAAAAGACTGGAAAACAGTATCATTTGAGTCATCTTTTTAACAAAATTACATTAATTTCTTTCAGATTCTACTGAAGTTAATAATACGCCTTCAGCATACAATATTAGCTAGTGGGAAATAAGATGGTCTTGGGTCAGCAATTATCCAGAGAACATTTCTATTCTGCATCATAAAACTGGACACTAATTTTTAGTGCTTTAAGAAACAGAATGCTAAAAATTCCTTATACCTATGATAAATGTCATTCTAAAAGGATTTCTAAAAGAATGAAATCTGGCCATGTGTAGCAACATGGATGTAACTTGAGGGTGTTATGCAGAGCGAAGTAAGTCAGGCAGAGAAGGACGGATACCATATGTTTGCATGTATAGAAGGATTATGAGGAACTTAACGGAGGACCATGGGGGAGAAGAAGGGGGGACATAGGGGGAGAGAGGGAGGGAGGCAAACCATGAGAGGCTCTTGAACAAACTGAGGACTGATGGGTATGGGGGGGGCGGAGTGGAAGGGGGTGATGGGCATGGAGGAGGGCACTTGTGGGGATGAGCACTGGGTATTACATGGAAACCAACTTGATAATAAAAAAAAAAAAAAAAAAAAAGATTTCCAAAGATGCTACTCTTCAAAAAAGCAGAGTACTAAAGTCAAAGTTGATTAATTTTTTTTTTATGTTTACTTATTTTTGAGAGAGAGTTGGGGAGGGGCAGAGAGAGAGAGAGAGAGACATAGAGTCCAAAGTGGGTTCCAAGTGCTGAGCTGTCAGCACAGAGCCTGACAGGGGGCTCAAACCCACGAACCGTGAGATCATGACCTAAAGCCAAAGTCGGATGCTTAACTAAGCCACCTAGGTGCCCCAATAGCCATCCTAATTTTAAAAGAACCTGTGGAATTATTTTATCTCCCTTGTTTTTTCCTGAACTGCTCCTTGATGCCCATCTTTGTTAAAAGTTTACTAAGTGTCATTTACCTAAACAGCACCACCACTATACCATGTCTTGAAAGCAGTTATCAAATAATCAGTGAAAGGGCAAATGTAAGTTGTTGATTTCATGCTCATATAGGACAGGAGTTCCTTACCTAGAATACATTGAGAGTTTTAAGGATTTCCCCGAAATTGCAGAAAACATTTCATGCACATGTAGTTTTTAAGAAATGACTGCACAGTGTTTCTCTCTTTATTACATGGCTCTATGATCCTCCAAATACTTAGTAACTCTATAATTTGCTAGGTTCCTTAAACTTTTGCAATTTAGCATATGTCTTTTTTTTCATATCTATGTTTTAAAGAAATAAATGAACAGGACACTACTGAAAGGTACGGGAGAAGACTCAAAAAAACCAAAGACACATACTTGCTTTTGGATAGAAGATTCCACATCAAAAAGATCTTAATTCTCTTAAATTATAATCCACTAAACAACTAGTGTTTGTTTCTTCTTGAATAGGACAAATTAATTCTAAAATTAATACAGAAAAATAAACAAAAGTAGCCAGGGAACTGGGCTGAGGGACCAGCGGCGCCTCACCCTACTTGCTGTTAGACAACTGCTTCCGTGCAATCAGCAAAGTCCAGACCTGAGAGAAATGTGGATGAACCCAAGCTGGCTTGTTCAACAAATACACTGAAAGAAGGTGGGAGAAAGAAGGAGAGAGATGTAGGAGTAACCTATAGCTTACAGACTAAAAGAGATTTAAAAGCTATTGAGGCACATGGATGGCTCAGTTGGTTAAGTGTCCAACTCTTGATTTCCAACTCATGATCTCACAGTGCGTGGGTTTGAGTCCTGTGTCACTCTCTATACTGACAGTGCAGAGCCTGCTTGGGATTCTCTCTCTCCCTCTCTCTCTGCCTCTCCCTGGCTCACATGTGTACCCACATCTCTCTCTTCCTCAAATTAAATAAAACTTAAAAAAAAACAAACCTATCAAATAATCTCAAATTGTGAACATTCTATGGATCCTGAGTCAAATACATGGTAAAAAACAAAACAAATAAACAAAAAAGCCATTTAGAAGACAGTAGGAAATCTGAACGGACTAGATATTCGATGATGATAATGAACTATTGTCAACTTTTTGGTACGTGTAATAATGGTTATGAGAGTAAGTCAAAAAAGGAAAGAATTCTTTCCTTTAGAGACAAAACTAAAATATTCACAGATGCACTATAATGGGGAAACCTGGGGAGTGGGGAGATAGGGCACAGAGGGGCAGAAGCACCCTGATGGTGATTCAGGGACAGAGGAAAACCACAAAACACAAGCATCCCTCACTATGGGGATCTATTAGATTTTTTTAGTTTGGACAGCAAGTTCAAGCAGTGAGCATGTTTGTTTGTGTGTTTGCTTATTTATTTATTTAACTAAGCCCTACGCCCAATGTGGAGCTTGAATTTATGACCCCACGATCAAGAGTCACAGGGGCCACCAAGAGAGCCCACCAGGTGCCCCTCAAATAGAGCTTAGCAACAAAGTTTGGGATGGTAAGGAATACCATGTTATTCAAAACTCAGAAGCCAAAAACGGGGAAAAGAACCCAGTAAGTTAAGAAAAACAAACCAGGAAAAAATACTTTCAAATCGTAAACCAACAAAATTCTCCCTAATATCAGAGTTCCTAGGTGGGGCGCCTGGGTGGCTCAGTCAGTTAAGCCTAATATCAGAGTTCCTATACATCCCTAAGAAGAAGAACACTGCAATAGAAAAATAGGCAAAGAATATGAATAGGTATTTCACAGATTAAAAAAAAAAACAAAAACCCTCAAGAGGCTCTTAAACATGAAACGCTCATTTCATCCTTAAAAATATAACGAGATACTATTTTCTACTTAGATTACACGGGCACAAAGCTCCTCTGTGTTGTTGGCAAAACTGCAGGAGAAGGGCTCTAACGTGGTTGGTGTTGAGAGTAAACCAGCTAGACAATTTGGCAAGAGCTACCAAAATTCCAAATCATATCTTTTGATCTAGCAATTCCTCTTCTGGAAAATTTACCCCCACTAACATCCCTCGACAAGTTCGAAGTGACATATGCACAAGGTTGTTATTCAATGGGGCATTTCTGTAACAATAAAAGACTGTAATCAACCTAATGGTCTTCAGTGTGGCACCAATTACATAAATTGTGGTAAATCCAGACAGTGGAGTCCGATGCAATGAAAAAACGTGAGAGAGAATGAGAGCGAGTGAAGGCCCAGAATAAAGACACTGTCTGCTAATATGGAAAGGTCTCAAAGGTGAGTGAAAAGCCATTGCATAGGGCAGAGTATGCAGCTTATTAATAACGCTTATATAGAAAAAGGAAGAGGAGGAATAGTACATCCTATTTGCCAGTATAGACAGTGCCGTCAGAAAGGATACAGAGGAAATGTGAGAGGAAGCGAGACTCTTTCCTGAATACCATATAGTGTACATATTTTAATTCTGAAGCATGTGACCTTAAATAGACACCATTTAAATTTTGATTATCATACCTTCTTAAAACTAAATTGCAACTTCAAAAAATACTGTAATCAAGTAAATAAAAAAACCTATACTGCTCTACAAATATAAATGTATCTTATATAACTGAAGAACAGTCTAAAAATATCAAAGAAGATTTTTAAAAAAGCAGACGATCTTTAATTAGTTTAAATGGACCCCAGCTAACGTGTTACATGAACAGCCAACAGTTTTACAGTGATTTATGCCAAATACAAAGCTGTTTATTCTCCAGTTGCTTTTTCATTTCTAAAATGGTTTTATGATTGGGAAAAAATGTAATTCTCTACTTACGTTTTCATTTTTCAAGATGAGTCTCAGGATTGCTTCTCTTTGTTTTAGAGCCTAAAACCAGAATCATGTCCAGTTAACGTTTAAAAAAAATAAGATCAACTAGTTTTCCTAATATTATTCTTTCCTCTGTAAATTATCTGATAATGCTTGCAGAAAATGACAGAAACTCTTAACAAAAATCATGAAACTTATTGTCTAAGCAAGGTCCACTTTAAACTCTAGAGTAATCATTTGTGGTCAACCTACTGAATTCCTGTCTTCTTATTCTGAATCCCCAGTGATTAGCACAATGTCCTAGAAATAACACGCCCTTCAAGGTCTTTCCCCGATGCCTCTGCAAACGTCCTTTTCTTCATTTACGTAGTTGGACGGGGTGACGGCGATGTCGGCTCAGTTCCTCTAGGAGCACGTTGCTCCCACACTCGCTAATTTGTATCAGCCAGTTTTTGTCTGGCATTGACAGTACGTGTATCTATACTTCCAGCCCAGTGATGGCTCACTGTATACACCACAGAACAGGAATGTTGATAGAATACCTTACATAGAAAGTAAATATAAAAGCTTTAAAAATGTATTATGGCTGAACTCATTCCTATTCCCACGACCACTCAAGACACAGCTCGTTACCACGAGTATTAAATCAAATAGTAGGAAAAACACAACTAAACCCAGCCGTTCCTGTAATTCCAGATGGCTAAGTCTGAAGGTAAATTTGGTATGTTCTGTGATCACCAGTAACTACTTTTGGTGAATAATCACTTAATTTGGAGAATCATATACTTTGACATCACAGTTCTGCAATGAGAAGAAAATTACCCTATAAACTGTATGTATCCAGTAAAAACAGAATGAAAAGGGGGTTACCAAATCCCAGTTTCTACATTAACAGGATACTAATCTGTAACAAGTTTGACAAAATCTATTGCAACCCATTTTGGGTATTAACACGTTAAAATGAGAACTTTAGTACAGGCTACTCCACACGCTGTTGCAGCCTCTGTTCTATTCTACTGGTCATCAGTGCTGCTGTGCCGTGTCTGTCCTCCGTGGGTGGCGCCGACATGCCCCGTGTCCTGTTCTACCATGCGTCCACGCTGCCGAGCCGCGTCCTGTTCTACTGTGTGTTGGCGCCGTCGTGCCGTGTCCTGTCCTATCGCAGGTGGCGCCATCGTGCCCTGAGTCCTGTTCTACCATGCGCATCAGCGTCGTCGTGCCGTGTCCTGTTCCACCTGCGTCAGTGCTGTCATACCGTGTCCTGTGCTACCGTGTGTCGGCGTCCTATGTTCTGTTCTACTGTGTATCAAAAATCTGTTTCCTGTCAGACTCCAGGCAGAGTTTCCATTAATGTAATCTTTGTCTTTGGATCCACCAAGGGAAATTAACTTTCCTTAATAATGTTAAGGTTGCTATCTTGCCAACAGAAAAGCCCAATTCTTAGGCAAGGCAGACCAAATACATGTAAACCCGGCAGCAGTCTAACCTCTCCAGCCCCGGGTCCCTCTGCTTCCCAGACGCCCCACCTGAAATACTCCCAGAACTCTCAGGAAACACGCACACTCTTGACTTTCCTCGCCTCGCTTGCATATCAAACGCCTGCACCCTGGGTTCTGTAAGGTTAACTACTCAGAGAGAATTATTGTTTTCATCATCATTTCAGGGTCTCAGAGTTCCTCAGACATACTTTTATTAAGTACATTTTATGTCATGCATTTACGTGTCTGCCTCCTGTGCCACCCAGGGCTGAGAAAAGGGGTTGTTCTCCATTCACCAGAGCCTGGTGGGTGCCAGACACAAACCAGTGCTCAACACTGATCACACTAAATATATTTTAGAGTCTCCTACAGCGAGTTGAAAAATATCTTCACTGATGTAGCAGGTACTTTTTCTAACAGAGCGGCTCACTCTGTGCATACTCTCAGCGGAACCAGAGGTTGTAGCTACAGCGAACAACTGATCAGAGAGGCTACAACCATCACTTTTAGGAAACCTTGATATTGCCACAAACTGGTAAGCTGTGGAATATACAATGGGACAGGTGTTTTTTAGCCAGAGACTCTCAGGGTTATTATAATCTTTTACTTCAAAATTTGAAAGGACTGACACAAAAAATTCTCTTCTACACAGCTATGCATGTAATGTGTGGACTGACTGTGTGGTGCACATTTTCAATTACCAACCCTATTTTTTTCTTTTTCAATCTAAAGGCACACAAAATTCAAGATGTGAGGCTTCTGTGTAAAAATTATGTAGAGTACCAGAGTAAGTTATAATCACCTATCGGAGGGCACTTCTTAACTGACAAAAAAGGGTAATAGAAAGAAGACAGTCCTGCTTCATTCGGTACCACCCTCACATTTGCATGAAGTTAAAGTGTAGTTTCTTAACCACTGGTTAATCATCAATCCCATCAAAGGAACGCATGGATAACAATTGCCAATAATTAATCACATAAATCCAGTTCTTTCTGTCTGCCTTCTGAAAAGAACAATTCTTTAACACCAGCCCTCCTAATTTTATCCTGTGCTAAACCAAAACTATAATTTTAATTTTCTATGTACCTTCCCAGATAACCTGCTACATTCTAAATAAAATCACACAAGTGGCTAAGCAAACTTGAGGTAATTATAGACTCTGAAGAGAAGCAAATAACCCTCATCTTAGGAAAGACAGAAGAAAAAAGCAAGACAGAGTGGAAAGGACAAATAATTATAGGGACTCTTGCCCCATTCCTTTCCTGTCTGCCATAAATAGTAAGTCAGTCCTATTAAAAAATCATTCCTGGGGTGCCTGGATGGCTCAGTAGGTTAAACACCTGACTTCGGTTCAGGTCATGATCTCATGGTTCCTGAGTTGGAGTCTACAGCAGGCTCTGTGCTGACAGCCCAGAGCGTGGAACCTGCTTCGGATTCTGTGTCTCCCTGTCTTTCTGTCCCTCCCCCACTCGCACTCTCTCTCCCCAAAATAATAAACAAACATTAAAAAAAAAATTCCTTTCCTGTAAAAAGCTGAGTCTATGGGTGCACAACACCAATCACAAGCACTTACAGGCTGGTTAATATGAAACCTGGTAGGCATTCGTCTCATTATGGCTGAGTCAAGGTCCTGAGGACGGTTGGTGGCGCCCATAACTATGACCTGGGCATAGAAAGAAAACATAAGGCATTAAATCTACCGATAATGCACCTTTTAGGATGTTATTAATAGGTTAGAGGCTATGGAAAACTAATGATTGTTTACATCTTCTATAAGAAATGACTTTAATCCAGTATTACACAAAAATTTATAAAAACAAACCAAAGTTAATCCTAAATGGACCCAATGACAGCAAAGCTGGTAACACTGATGCATTTCAGCAGACTCTTAATTCAGTTACTGAATAATGATGAAGATTTAAGATAAAACAGGTTGTGTTCTGCAATATATAGTTGTTCAGTGGCTACACAGTGACGAACTAAAAGCCATTTATGTTACAGCTTGGGAGTCTATACAGGGGGTAATTCGAGTCCTCCGATACTAATGTTAAATCATTTCCCCCCAGTCTGAGGATTCTGGTGACAGTAATGGAATCCTATACTTTTCCCGCTAGATGTCACACCACCATCTCACAGCCCTATCAACCCTGCTGGTGACATCTGCTCAATGGTGTAATAAAACCTCAAGCAATCAAACTTTCAACAAGGGCAATAATTAATCAGATAAATGCTGGGCAGAAAAAAGAATGAGGTGCCTGGCTGGCTCAGTTGGTAGAGCATGCAACTCTTGACCTCGGGGTCATGAGTTCGAATTTCATGTTGGGGGTAGAGATTACTAAAAAGAACTAAATTAATTTAAAGAAAAAAGAAAAGGAAATGCCAACCTCTGGGCCTATGTCACTTTATTCATAAAGAATGCAGGCATGAAAACTCAACACAAATAAAGACAGATATATCCAAAACAAGTTAATTTCTGAAAGCCTTCAATCGTAACATTATGGTTGGTATCTTTTGTATAACACAATAACAACCCATATTCTGCTACCCAAAATGAAATTTATTGGTATTCTAATGGAAACTTTTCTTTAATATAATTTTATTCCAGCCTAAGAGGTTTTCGACTTCTGAAATAATTTGAAATCTAACTTCCAGAACATTTTGAAAGATCCACTCTTATATTCTACTTCTACTCTACGTTTAATGACATTCAAGAGACAAATTATTTTCAATTTAACTGTGAGAGATTGCCACCTAGAGGGGAAAAAGTGTAAATACAAAGGCAAATTTTAGAAATGTTAGTTCCACAATATAATGTATTTTGTATTTGAATAAAGTGGTCCTAAAATCAAAATATTAACACTCTTACCTTGTTTTCAAATTTACTGACTTTCCACAACCCTATAAAATTAGTAAGGTAAAGCAAATGTAAAACAAATCCTAAAGTTATCAAAGGAACTGCATAAAATAAAGAATGAACAGAAGTACATTTTGAGATAGACTAGATATTAAGTGTTAGAAGAGATTCAAAGTGATATGGAAGCTTGTAGAAGCCTGGCCATATCAATCTAAAACAAAAACAAGGCAAAACCTAGTATGGAAGATGGGATGCTAAAAATTAGGATCGAGGAATCTAAATAAACCCATCACAAGGTCTTATGGATAAATATAGGATGATGACACGTATTCAGATGAAGAAAAAGTGAGTAATTCAAACTACCTGTTTCAGTTAAAGAAGTTGTTTTAGAGTGATTTTAAGGGGCAAAAATGGATCAACTGTACACACACATCTTAACTCTAGTGCGAATGAGCTAAAATTCAAAATGGGAACAGTACTTTTTTAGTATTTAAGCAGAAGTTAGTGTTTCAGTTGACTTTTCTAGAATCTTTAATATATGTGATGCTTTAACAATTAAAACAGTCAGATCTAAAACTATGCCTGAACCCTTTGCCCATGTCAGTGAATACCCTAAATACACTGTTAACTTGTGTGTGGTCTCAACAGATGAAGACGACGTCATCGGGTACCGTGGATCCCCTGTCCTAGTGACGGGTCTGACTGGGCCACACAGCTACTTTTGTTTGCACTGTGGGATCTCACAAATACAAGAAAAAGCCGGGGTACTGGACTTGATCCGTAACCACAGAATAGATATATTTAGAGAAAGCCTAACTGGTTCATATGAAAGAATATGTCTAAAACTAATATTCAAGTTAACATCAATTTTAATCCCCCTCAACATGCAAAAAAGGTTGAAGAAATTTATATTATTAAAAAAGCAACATCTTCATTTTCTCCTGCAAATAAAGATCTATCACAATGAAAACAATAAATTATTACTATCAGGGTAGTAACGAATGATGGTTTTGAAAAACCAGTGTTGTTTTGTATCAGAACCGTGCTGTGTGGCTCTGGAGAACACTTCATCCAAATGCTATTTCCCTGACTTTTAAAACCACCCTCTGATACGAAATAATATTAGACAATTTTCTCCTACGTGGGCTAACTATTCAACTAAGTGCTTTCAATATTGTTGCTCAGGAGGATAATCCATTTTTGGAAACCTGTATACTATTCCCATTTTGAACAGATTTATTAGCACCAATTACTAATAAAATTCTATTAATGTCAACTAAACTTATCCATGTTGTGTTTTCTAATCATTCAGCAAACACTAAAAGCAACTTTCCCTTATAATCAAATTATATTTTCATGAAGGTTATGTAGAAGGAGAACATGTGGCTTAATATTCTCTTTAGAAGAATTTAAAAAAAATTTTTTTTTTTAATGTTTTATTTATTTTTAGGAGAGAGAGAGACAGCATGAGCAGGAGAGGGTCAGAGAGAGAGGCAGTCACAGACTGAAACAGGCTCCAGGCTCTGAGCTGGCAGTCAGCACAGAGCCCGACGCGGGGCTCGAACCCACGAACTGTGAGATCATGACCTAAGCGAAAGTTGGACACTTAACCAACTAAGCCACCCAGGCGCCCCGAATATTTTTTTTTAATATATTTTTTTTATTTATTTCTAGGAGAGGAGAGAGAGAGACAGCGTGAGCAGGGGAGGGTCAGAGAGAGAGGGAGACACAGACTCCGAAATAGGCTCCAGGCTCTGAGCTGGCAGTCAGCACAGAGCCCGACGCGGGGCTCGAACCCATGAACCGCGAGATCATGACCTAAGTGAAAGTCGGACGCTTAACCGACTAAGCCACCCAGGCGCCACGATGATGTCTTAATTTTTGATTTATGGTAATGTGAATGTAGGAGATCCTTAAACTCTCCAGCTATAAAGCAAAATTAATAAAGTATAAAAAAATCTCAAATTAATAATTCTGCAAAAACATAAAGGAATTAAGCTGAAGCCAACAGTGAAGACTATGCACAAGGGAGGCAAGGCAGGGTAGGAGCTGACCAGGTACCACACAGAAATGTACAGATCTTAGGCAGTGGGGTTTGCTCTGGACACCTTATGGCCTTAGTGATAAGAGGCCACCCTACATAAAGCTGGGGCTCATGAAGTATCAGGGTCCTAAAACAGTACTGAAGTATGAGAAAAGGCATTCAGCAGAGTCAAGCTTTGGTTCCTGGTAAGACGTATAAACACACACAATCCCTAAGATTTCATGGTTCTTCACCAGCTAACCTGGATCTCGCACCTCTATTTACCTATTTGTGTTGAGAAAAATCTAGCAGAAGACAAAAAAAAAACAAAAATCCTCTTAGAAGCAACAAACCTTCAACATAGGTTCCAAAAATCTACACACATAGTTTTACCAAATATGACTTTTCCCATGAAATCACAAAACACACAAGCAAAGTCAAATGACAGAATCAGATGTGCAGTCATACATTAGAATTGCTGAATAGAGACTACAAAATTAGCATGTTAACATATATAAAGGAATAAAAAAAAAAATCACATAGCAAATACTTATGTACTAAGTTAAACCAGGTAAGTTATGAACTTAACTCAAATTCCTTAAAACTACCCAATAGTTTTGAGTGGATGCTATCCTTCCCTTTTCTACAGATAGTACTCCCTAGGGCCATTCAAATACAGAGTGATTGTATTATCTGGTCAAAGTCACACAGACGGTTGATGACCAGGGCTCTAGTTCTCTAGTCCAATTGGAAGCAGGAGTTGATGGGCTAGAGCCCATCAGAACTGACCTGTCAGACTTCAAGAAGGATCTGAAAGAATCTCTAGGACTGAAAAATATAGTAAGTGAACTAATAAGCTCAATAAAAAGGTTAACTAGCAGAAGAGATGCAACTAAAATCAGAACTAGCAAATTAAAGAAAGGTAAAATCATTTCTCAGAACGTAGCACAAAGAGGAAATATGAACGAGAAGCTGAAACACATGGAGTGTAAATAAGGTACACCAATGGGCACTCCATAGGGAGGTCACATGGAGAATGGAGGGAAATGGTATGTGAAGAATGGCTCAATTTTTCAGTTCTGGTTCTAGAACTTCCATTTCTGGTAATACAGCAGAAAAACAAATATGCTGGGTGAGTTTTTTTTTCCTTTAACGAAAATACATTACCGTTCTGGCTGGAAAGTGTGGACTATTCAGAGGAGAAGAACTAAGAGAAAATGGGAACCACAAGAGGAATACTGAACAAGACAGGTGGCTGTCCTTTGGGACCATAGCAGGGGACCTAGTTCTGGTTTTCACAGCCCGCAGGGTGGAGACCAAGAGTAGGATAGAAGAGTTACATAAAAGTGGGATCCTAAGGAAAGTACACGTGGCAGAAAGTGGGAAAGTGTGTGAGTTCCAGCAACTAATGAACACAGTAAAGTGAAACTAAGTGACAGAGGGACCAAGAGGAGAGACTGTAAGATTTATGGTAAAGGGTCTAAACACGCACAGAGTACAGCCACTAGTTGTTTCCTCTGCCGTGGCAGGAGGACTCTCCAGGAGAGGCTTTACCCAGTTTTCTCCTTTCTGTAGTATTTGTTTCAGGCACTTAGGCAATCTTTTAACATTGTGTTTAACACAAAACCCTCAATTATGGTAAGTATATTTAAAAAAAAAAAAACTTTTCTAAAAAAACCTAAGAAATANCACCCTCCCCCCACCAGCTCGAGGCAGATTTCTTTCACACACCTGACAGCTGTGGTCAGTATCCAGTCCATCCCACAGACTCATAAACTGAGCTTTCATCATGGCGGTAGCTTCATGGTCAGAACTTGAACGGTTTCGCAGGAAGGAGTCTAGAAGGAAAAAGTCCTTAACCTTAGAAACTAATGTGAATTATTTACTCTTTGTATAACTTCAACTCATTACTCAAAATCTGACAACTCTGTGAAAGAGTACAAGAAAAAGGGCTCAACTATGCCTTTTCACACATTAGTCTGATACAACAATCTTGGCAAATAATTGAGAAATTAAAACACAATCAACTCCCAATCTTCATTTTTTTCCTACCAGCATATTTAAAGAAGTGCAGGATCCGGTACTGAGAAGATAAGGATCAAGCAGTGTCTTGTGGAAGGTCTGTATGCTTTGGCCCTAACTTTCCAGGTTATCTGTGTCCTACGTATTCTTAATTGTGGGTACATTCTTTTTCCTCACACACTTTTCCTGGAAATAAAAATGGCACTGGAAAAATGTAAAACACCATTCAGTGGGAAATGCAGGACAGAAAATGGTTTCGAACACACATGCGTACTAGTACACATGTGCACATACGTTATGTAATGTATGCAAGCCTTCAAGAAAATACACCAGAATGTGAATTGCCTTCACTACTTCTCAGTGACAGACTTAAGGACAATTCAAATTTTCTCTTGAGCTACTTGCTGTCTTCTCAATCATCTATCTACAAAGAACGTGAAATGCTTTTAAAGCGGGGTGGGGAAACAGTACATCTTAATAATGAAAAAAACACAGTAGTAAGTCCTAGATTTTCTAGTATAATTCTATTTCAAATGCGTTGTCTTCTATCCCTTCAAATAACTGCCATTTCAGCACTGAAACTACAACTTGAAGATCAATCATACATGCGAGTAGCACAGAAATGCTTTGGTCCAAACTTTAACAAAAAAATTTTTTAAAAGTGATTACAGCAGGGGTGCCTGGGTGGCTTAGTCAGTTAAGCGTCCGACTTTCGCTTAGGTCATGATCTCGCGGTTTGTGGGTTCGAGCCCCGCATCGGGCTCTGTGCTGACTGCCAGCTCAGAGCCTGGAGCCTGTTTCAGAGTCTGTATCTCCCTCTCTCTCTGACCCTTCCCTGCTCACGCTGTCTCTCTCTCTCTCTCCTAGAAAGAAATAAAACATTAAAAAAAAAAAAAGTGATTACAGCAAAAATAATACCATGAGACGACAGGGGCTTCTGATGACAAATATGCATCCTGGATTTTCTTTTGTAGTCCAGTTTAATACAGTCTGTCCTACTGTGCACAAAACTAACTCAACTATCCTCGATGTAGGAAATGTAGTCATTTTTAAATTGCTTCTTTTTTTTTTATTATTATTATTTTTTAACGTTTTTATTTATTTCTAGGAGAGAGAGAGAGAGACAGCATGAGCAGGNGCTTCCTTTTAAAGACAATATGTGTAAGTACAGCTGCCTACTTACGCACGTAATTCTGCTATCAAGTATTCCTAATCTTCTCCATTACTAAGAAGTTGGTTCTGGCAAGACAACTGCTTGAAATAATATAAAAAACTTAAAATGCTAGGTCAGTGTAAATAACCTAACTATGTCAGTAATTACATTAAATGTTAAATGTAGGACCACCTGGGGAGCTCATGTCAGTTAAGGGTCTGACTTCAGCTCACGGTTTGTGGGTTCAAGCCCTGCATCAGGCTCGGTGCTGACAGCTCAGAGACTGGAACCTGCTTGGGATTCTGTGTCTCCCTCCCTCTCTGCCCTGCCCAGCTTACATTCTGTCCCTGTCTCTCAAAAGTAATGAACACAGAAGAAAAATTAATGAAAAAATGTTAAATGTAAACGGTCTAGAGACCCACAGGGGGGTTAAGAAATCAGACCGGATTAAAAATAACAAACCCAACTTTGTGCTCCTTACAAGGGACACACTTTAAATCTAAGAGCTCAGAATGTTGCAAAGGATAGAAAAAGACATACATGTAAATAGTAACAAAAAAAAGTTGGAAAAAATATATTTTAAAGGTAATGCATAACTGACAAATGGTGCTAGAACAACTGAACATCCAAGTGCTAAAAATATATATAGACAAAGACCTTATACTTTGCACAAAAATTAACGGAAAATTGATTCTAGATCTAAATGTAAAACAAAACAAACAAAAAAACCTGTAAAGCTTCTAGAAGATAATATAGGAGAAAATCTAGGTTGCCTTGAGTTTGGTGATGAGTTTTTACATACAACACCAAAAAATAAAAATTGATCAAATAAAAACACTTAAGTTGGACTTTATTAAAATTAAAAAATGTATGGAAACCAACCTAACAATAAACTATATTAAAAAAAAAAAAGGTACATTACTTAAAAAATTAAACTAAATTAAAAAACGCTTAGTAAAGAAAAAAAAATTAATACTTCTGCCCTGTGGAAGACACTGGCTACGAGAAGAGATAAGCCAGGGCTCCTGGGTGGCTCCATTGGTTGAATGCCCAACTTTGGCTCAGGTCATGATCTCACAGCTTGTGGGTTCCAGTCTCACATCCGGCTCTGTGCTGATGCTCAGGCAGAGCCTGGAGCCTGTTTGGGATTCTGTGTCTCCCTCTCTCTATGTCCCAACCCCCACACTCGCTCTGTCTCAAAAATAAATAAACATTAAAAAAAAAGAGAGAGATAAACTACAGACTAGGACAAAAAATTTTCAAAATACTTATCTGATAAAAAATGTGTATCCAAAATATACAAAGAACATTTAAAATTCAATAATAAGAAAACAACCCAATTAAAAAATGGGCAAAAGACCTGAACTCACACTTCAAAAAAGATACATGTATGGCAAATAAGCACATGAAAAGATGTTCCACATCCTACGTCATCAGAGAACTGTAACCTTAAATGACAATGAGTCATCGCTACACGTCTGCCAGGATCGCTAAAATCCCAAAACGCTGATAATATCAAGTGACGGACAAGATGCTGAGCAATGGGACCCCTCATTTACTATGGAACTAAAAAACCATAGAGCCATTTTGGAAGGCAGTTTGGTGATTTCTTACAAAGTTAGGATCCAGCAAATGCACTCCCAGGTGTTTACCCAGTTGAGCTGAAAATGTTTGTCCATGCAAAATCCTGCACATCACGACTGTTAGCAGCTTTATTCATAATTGCCCCTAACTGGAAGCAACCAAGATATCCCTGGGCAGACGAATGGATAACAACTGGTGTTATCCACACAATGGAATATTACTCAGCCAGAAAAAGAAATTGAGCTCCCAAGCCACAAAAAGACACGGAGGAACCTTAAAGGCATGTTGCTACGTGAAAGAAGCCAGTCTGAAAAGGCTCCATTATCGCATGATTCCAGTTATGATATTCTGTACAAGGCAAGACAGTGAAAAGACCAGTGGCTGCTGGGACTTCAGGAGTTTAGGACAAACAAGTGGAGCACAGGAGGTTTTTAGGATGATGAAACTATTCTGCCTGAGCTGGAATGGTAGACACATGACATTATGCATTAGTCAAAGCCTAGAGACTGTAAGCACAATGACCCTTAATACAGACTACGGACTTTACTGATTAATACAGGCTTATAAATTATAACAAATGTGTCACACAAACGCCAAGTACTGATAACAGGAAAACTGTGTGTGCAGGGGTACACACATGAAAACTTTCTAAGTTCTTTCTGTAAACTTAGAACAGTCCTAAATAACAAGATCCAGTTAAAGAGAAAAACAGCTTCAGAAATATCTGAGGTTGTGGGAAAGAGAAAAACAACCATCAGGACTCAGGAGGTAAGTGGTGCGGGTGTGCGGTGCTTGTGCCACCATGGACGTGTGCTGTGTACATGGCAGGAAGGCAGGGGCGCGTGTTCAGCTTCGGTGTTAACATCTACATGGAGAACAAGCTGCTCAAAAGGGTGTACACTCACACAAAGTGTAGACAAGGAAAAAGTCCTGCTCACTACTCCCGGGAGCTAAAGGCCAAGTCTGTCTTGGTCTAGGCTCTGGGGTAACAGGTCTCTCCTGAAAAATAAAGAACCAAGATCACAGGGGCTCTCCCTCAGGCATGAAGACAGGATCAGTCTAGGAACATCCACATGGAGATTATCATCAAAGTTAGTCTTACACAGAGGTTCTAAGAGGAAGACAGGAAAACCACCCTGACTGTCTTTAGGCAACAAGGAATCTGCTATACAAACAAGCTGTAAGCTATCTAATGTGAGCAATGAGCCAAGGAAATAAGTTAGTATGAAACAGTTAACAACACAAAGGAGAAGTAGAATTTCAGACACAATCCAAAAAAACTATGTATACTAGGATGCTTAAAACTGAGACATTAAAGGGGGTTAGCTGCATGGCTTAGTTGGATTAAGTCTCCGACCTTTGATATCGGATCAAGTCAAATCTCAGTCATGAGACTGAGCCACATGTAGGGCTCTACACTGACAGCAGAGCCTGCTTAGGATTCTCTCTCTCCTCTCTCTGCCCCTCCCCCCACTCATGCAGTCTCTTGTCTCTCTCAACATAAACTTAAATTTAAAAAACCTGAGACATAAAAGGGATTGAAATTCAAACAGAAGAGTAACTACAGTGAAAAAAATTAATTTGAAAGAGAACCAAATAGAACTTCTCAACTTCAGATATAATCAACATAATACAAACCCAATGGTCGTGACATTAACATAGCCAAACAAAGAATTGCTGTTTAAAACTTGAAGATTGATTTTTTTTAGTTGCACCATTATTTTATGTATCAACAAAGTTTTAAATGTTGCCAAGTAAATTATAATACTAAAAGAAAAAACTCTGCCATTTAAATTATAACATGGTATCCCAATTTCAGAAAGGTTAAAATGTAAACAACAAAATGGTATATTTTAGAACTGATGAAATATGGAGAGAGAACCTGATGTGGAAATGACTCAAAATTAAGCAGAGAAGTGAAGAGTGTGTATGTACATATAAGCAAACATATGTATTTATAAAATGGAAGTCTTGCCACAATCAAAGATTCTGAGAAGTTTTTTGGAATTAGTGAAAATCACAAATCATCAGATTAAGAACCACAGTAAGTCTCAGTATGATAATAAAATAAATACAGCCCTAGAAAAACCACAATCAAATAGGAGAACAAGATAAAAATCTAATAACAATAGAGAGAAAAGATAAAATTACTTACAAAGAAATATTTGACTATAAGCAGAATTCTCAATTCTCAAGCAATAACAAAGACTGGAAGACAATGCACTTGTAGCTTCAAAATGCTGAAGAAAAATAATTCTGTTATCATTTAGGAGTGAAGGTAGAATTAACACATTTTCACCCCAAGACAGAATTTACTGTATTCACGATCTTTGCTGAAAGAGCTTGACAGACTGCAGGGAAGGGAGTTAAATCCATACAAGGCAGATGTGTAAAGAAGCAACCGTGAGCACAGAACGAGCAGATGTGGTCTCTACACAAGCACTGCCAGTACAGGCATAACGACCAGCGTGCAGACCAGCACACGCGAGAAGCGTCAACATGTAAGTGATGAATGGGATGACCCGTGCAAGAGTGCTAAGGTCCCTGTGTTGTTTGGGAGGAGGGCAGAAACGATTAGCGTAGACTTAAAGGCGAGTAGGTATTCTAAATGTTTCACTAAAGAAAAAGAATATGTTACTTCTAAACCTGCAGCAGGGAAGAGGGGATAAAGAAAAGTCCACTAGACTGGTAAATAAAAAGCACACAATAATGTGGCAGAAATAAATCTAAATACACGAGCTATCAAAATAAAGGCAGACTGACCACTCCTCCTAGTTAAGGCGTCTTAGATTAAAATTTTTAAAATTCTAGCTATATGCGCTTTTGTGCAAAATTCACACCAAAACTCCAAACTAGCTGTAATAAACCAATGAGAGACACACAAGACAGGCAAATAACCAAGTACTGTATATCTATACCTATTTTTCTCTATTTCTGCACAGTCTATCATATTACATATAACGATATAACTAATTCAAAGCTATAGGTTCAATTACCTAGCTCTAGTATGACTTACCACACTAGGAACAGGACCAAAAATACGGATGAGCCATAAAATACAGAAAAGGTACACTAATAGAAAAGTCACGACATATAGGGAAAGACCACCTATTTTATAAGTTGGCTGTCCAACTGGAACAGAATGAAATTAGATTCCTACTTCAAAATATACACTTGGAAAAGAGAGATATTTATGGGGGTAGAGAAAAATTTGTAAGCCAGACGCAAAAAGTATAAATCATAAAAAAAAGATATACAACCTACATTTAAATTTAAATTTCCATAAAAGAAACTATCATAAAATGAAAAGACAAGCCAGTCTAGAAAATATTTGCAATCATAATAAACATCAACAAAGAACTGCCAAGAAAATGCAAATAACCCCAAAGAAAAACTGGAAGTTTACAAGCAAGGAAACTCAGTGACTAGTCAACATGTTAAGAGATGCCCAAATTTCCCAGCAGTGCAGGGAAACACAAAACAATGATAATTCATATTCTTTTTTTTTTTTTTTTAATTTTTTTTTAATGTTTTTTATTTATTTCTAGGAGAGAGAGAGAGAGAGACAGCGTGAGCAGGGAGGGTCAGAGAGAGAGGGAGTCACAGACTGAAACAGGCTCCAGGCTCTGAGCTGGCAGTCAGCACAGAGCCCGACGCGGGGCTCGAACCCACGAACCGCGAGATCATGACCTAAGCGAAAGTCGGACGCTTAACCGACTAAGCCACCCAGGCGCCCTGATAATTCATATTCTTTAAGTTGACAAAAATATCAATGATTGGATCTGAAAAAACAAATTTTAGGGGTATGCAGGGAAACTATGTAATTGAGAGAGTGAAAACAGGTAGAACCACTTTGAAGAACTGATAATCCCAGTGAGGCTGAAGACAGACACATCACATAAGCTGACGGTCCAACTTCTGGGCATGCAGCCTGGACAAGCACCTGCTGAAAGAAATATGGACATGGGTGCCCACCGCATGCTGTGTGTAATACGGAGAAGACAGAAAACTACTATTAGGCAGCAGAACGAACAGATGATGGTTCATTCTGGAATATGAAAATTATACACAGCGTATAAGGGTGTTGGTGATCTCTTTCGTGTTATTAATCTGCCCTAATAAGTGCTGAAAACTAAATCTGGTCATCTAAATACCTCCCCTAAGAATGGTGCTATAAAATGCTCACACAGAAAAGTCACATACCTATTTCATCTATAAAAATGATGGAAGGCTGTAGCTTTATGGCAAGGGAGAAGACCGCAGCAGCCAACTTCTGAGACTCTCCGTACCACTTATCCGTCAGCGTTGAAGGCTGAAGGTTAATGAACCGACAGCCTGCTTCTTTGGCGGTAGCCTTGGCAATCAATGTTTTACCACAGCCTGGAGGCCCATAGAGAAGAACTCCTGCAAATTAACATGTTATTTCATTATTTAGGTTTTTATGCGATAATCAACTTAATATTAATTCTGCCCACACTAAAATTTCCCCCGACATTCACTTGTTATCATTAACCTTTTTTTAGTAGTAGAAAAGGAAGGTGCCACTTTCCAAGTTCAGTGTCAGCGACGACTATAAAATTACAGCATGCTTGTGCCTTCTCCCTTCAAAGGAAGGTCTCGTTCAGGATCACCCTGACCTCCAAACTCACGCCACTCGATTCGTGGTTGACAAATAAAATGGTCCAATGCCCCCCACCTTCACAAGCCAACAGGGCACTACAGCACATTAGACCAGCCCAGAGAAAACAGAGAACTTCTTCAAAACAGGCTGCAGCAAATACCATTTAGATGTTACTGAGACTTAAGTTTTAGCCAAAAGGGCACATGCCTTTTCCCAAACAGATAATGATCTCTTCTTCAAAGGAACAAAAGCTGCCGGTCACTTCTGTCTTACTTTCCAAGGAATAAAACTGCATTATTAACCTATAGTCTCCAAAGAGTAATTTGCCACTTTATACAATTTAAGGTAATTCTTTTAATATGAGAGATTTAAACTGGTTGAGGCTTTGGACATTTTGGGAATCATCACCAACTGTTTTTCAACTAAAATGAAGTAACATTTTTCTATGTTAATAGTAAAATTATGTTCCTGGCTATAGATCATCTGTAGACAGGCCTGACAAAAATTATAATCTGCAGACTTAAATATTTGCTTAATTCAGAGCTTCTCTACTTTTCTCATGTCAGCACTTAAAAAGACAATATTTACAGGTAGCACGCTAGGGTAAAAGGAAGAGGCTTTGGAGATTTCCAAAGTATTATTATGTAATAAAAATAAAATACAGGGGTGCCTGGGTGGCTCAGTCGGTGAAGCATCTGACTTCAGCTCAAGTCATTATCTCACAGTTCGTGGGTTCGAGCCCCGCGGCAGGCTCTCTGCTGACAACTCAGAGCCTGGAGCCTGCTTCGGATTTTCTGTCTCCCTCTCTCACTGCTCCTTCCCCGCTCACTCTGTCTCTGTCTCTCAAAATAAAATAAAGACATAAAAAAAACTTTTTTTAAACCCAAAATATTATGTAATAAAAATAAAATATAGGGGCACTTGGGTGGCTCAGTCAGTTATGCATCTGACTTTGGCTCAGGTCATGATCTCATAGTTCATGGATTCGAGCCCATGTCGAGCTCAGAGCCTAGAGTCTGCTTGAGTTCTCTGTCTTCCTCTCTCTCTCTGCCTCTTCTCTGCTCATTCTCTCTTTCTCAAGCATAATAAACATTTTAAAAATACAAAATATAAGAAAAGTATTTTGTATTAAAATCTCACCTTGACTAAATTTTCATTTTTTTCTTTTTAATGAGAAGCTTGAGCTTGATTCCATAAAACAAATATTTTTGACACCAAGCTCTTCAAAATAATGTTCAGGCACATAAACTTTTCCTCAGGCACAGATTTTTCTAGTGGTCTTCATAATTCTTTACGAATTAATAAGTTTAATCATCTTTTCTATTTTAAAAGCTATTTTAAAATTTAAATCAATAACCTTTGCCAGTACATGTTAATATTTCCATGCAGCCCTTTACAATTTTTAATTAAGTTCATCTGGGTGTAAAAAATTTAGTTATATCACTTATAATTTGAACCCCCTACTGACACTTTTCCTTTGGACACTTTTCCCCTATTGTGTTGTTCATGTGAACAACACAGAACAGTAGTCTAATGCTGTTTAATTCACATCAAACTGAAAACATACAGGGTGACTACAGATGCCTGGAACTATCATCACATTTGTTACTCTGATCATATTAATATGGAATGCAGATCCAGAAACTTTTATACGCATACTACTTGGATCTTAGGGTTTTCTGAGCAAACTTTTGATGCAAACGTCCTCGTATCTTGATTACTTTGTGACTACAGCACATGCCACGTTGACTTTGCGGCCACAGGACACCTCACAAACTTGGGCAAGTGTTCCTAGAATGTCCCCTTTAATTTCAAGTATTCATTCATCACTTTGAATTTTTTATTCCTAATAGTTTAGTTTTGGCAATCCTTAGCAGGATTAGGGTTTTCCTATTATTTCTCTTCAGGAATTACAATTAGTGTTACTAATTAAGCACTTTTTTATAGGTTTTTTTTTTTTTTTTTTACAAAGTCTGAAACTCAACATTGAAGGCTTTGGTATTTCATAATCTTCTGGAGGCCAGACACAATAGGGGAGGTGCTTGTATGCATGTATGGAGCAGGGAGTGCTCATTTCCTGACTTGGGTGGTAGCTATGCAAGTGTGAGCTTTACAATCATCCATTTAGCTATTTTACCCCCATTTCCGCATGCCACTTCACTAAGACTCACATTGTCTCACCCCGCATGTTACTAATGAGTCTAGCAGTAACACTGTTTGTAAGGGCCACCTTCTCTATATCCTTTGTGGGATGAATTCTACCATGTTCGTGCTTAGGAAGACTGATACATGACATAGCCTGCAATGAATGTGAGGCCTCCGGCTTCCATTATGAGTTTTGCAATCTTTTAACTAGGTTTTTTTGTTCGTTCAGTCTGATACTCTTACAACCATTTTCAATAAAACGAAAAACTATGATTACTTCATGCTCCGTAGAGGCTTAAAAATTCAAACCCCTCTTTAATGTGGATGTTCTGATAAGGGCTTTACTTCATAAGTACTACAGGCAAATGAAAGATTTAGGATGAGGAAGAAAAGAAGAATTGGGACGAGACAATTATTTCCAAATTTGAAATAATCCTCATTAGTGACAAATATATTACCTTATGAGTAACCAACATTTTTCTTTTTTGAACTAGCTTACTGACTTTCAAGCTTTAATAAAAAAATTGTCCAAATGGTGGAAAAGTAAGTATGTGTAAAAACTAACTCTATTTAAATACAAAGTACTCAATGAGGTGGAGGGAGACGTTTACAGCCCCAGAAAAATCACTTCTCAAAGTATATTTTTCCTAAGTTACCTACATTTTCAAGAAGCATCAAAACATGGAACATGATAAAATTCACAAACATAAAATCTATGTGCCAAAATAATGATTACCAAAGCCAGAGTTTACAAAAAGAACCATATGTATTCAGACTGAATTTTAATTATAAATTTTTAAACATTTGGAAGAAAACAGGGTTACTTTCTTAATGCAACCATTAACATTTTATGGCATATTCTTGTAACCACGCAGTGGTAGCCGATCTATCTTCATGTGACCGGCTGATCTCATGTGCTGTAAGAAGTCATTCTCAAATCACCCTTGTGTGGTCTGTAAGGCAGTGCGGACTTTTAACCTAGAAGGCAATAAACTGTCCAGGGAGAACATAAAATTGTCAATAAAGCAACGACTCTAACTACATAACTTAATTCCAGTTAACAAACTAAGGTATACAACTGATTTTACGCTCTTCTTCTGTACGCTAACATCCGATTTATGCTGAGGGTCAAAAAGTAAATTAATGGTTTTTCAAATTTTGTTCCTGATAAAACCTTTCCAAAAACGCAAGGCTGAAAAGCTCAAACAGTATAACTTTAAGAAATACACATGTAACTTAAAAAGTCTGAAGCACACACAGAAACCACCTCTAGTTTTGGACAATGCTTTCAAAGAAGCGCTGGATACACACGGGACTCTGAAGTACCCCATCGTAATTTGGTATCTACTGTGTTAACTGACTGGAGCTTTAAACCAAGCGCAGCTGGTACAGTCACCCAAGTACCTGGGCGGAGCCATCGCTGATGAAGCCTGGAACTTTCTCTAATAGCACAGAAAACACAGCATACTTCTCTCCCATCCCAGTACTAACCAGGCCTGAGCCTGCATCTGACTTTTCTAACTTCACTAATTGAGAAACTGCGACATGAAAAATCACACAAGTTCTTTATTGTTCAGACTACCAATGACCTGGGAGAGGGTAAAGAACTACATAAACCAACTTGTACTTTACTCTTTTGATCTCGGCTCAGATAAATCATTTGCAATTTTCTCTGGGGGAAAAATGTTTAAAAACAATGAACTAGGGGCGCCTGGGTGGCTTAGTCGGTTAAGCGTCCGGCTTTTGCTTAGGTCATGATCTCGCAGTTCGTGGGTTCGAGCCCCGCGTCGGGCTCTTTGCTGACTGCCAGCTCAGAGCCTGGAGCCTGTTTCAGTCTGTGACTCCCTCTCTCTCTGACCCTCCCCTGCTCACGCTGTCTCTCTCTCTCTCTCTCTCTCTCTCTCTCTCCTAGAAATAAATAAAAATATTTAAAACAAACAAAAAAAAAACCAATGAACTAAATGCTTTTTCTTAGAGGAAAAAAAGGGAAGTTTTGTTGTCTCAGAAAATAAAAAGAAATACCTAATGAACAGTTTTGTTTTAGTTAATGAAAAGAACATGTCATCATCCTGTATTTACCAGGAGTAAAAATTATCTACTTCATGAAAATGTACAGATATTGGCCTCAATCACTTTTGAAATATAAACTGATGCATTTTGATAGAACTACAAAATTAATAAGATTATAAGCAACCATTAACATATATAGCACTATTTTGATATTTCTAAAGATCTTATTTTTTTTTAAATGTGTCTAATAACTTGATTTCAGCCTTGACTAGCAATGGAAGAGCTAACCTTTCTGGTTTGGGGAATACAAGAAAGAGCAGTTTCCACTCTTTCCTCCGCTGTAGCGTTTGTGTGGGAATGCCACGGTATCACACATGTAGTTACCTCACTGCCAACTATCACTGAACCTCCATGGGAATCACCTTTCCTAACACTGAAACAGGATTCATATTTGAATGGACAACAATAAAAGTGCTACATGTAAGGATAGAGCTACAAGCATTTCCATTTCTTTTTTTTTTTTTTTAACATTTACTCATTTTTGAGAGACAGAGAGTCAGAGCAAGAGCAAGTGAGGGGCAGAGAGAAGGAGGCACCGAATCCAAAGCAGGCTCCAGGCTCCAAGCTGTCAGCAGAGCCCGACGCAGGGCTTGAACCTACGGACCAGACCGTGAGATCATGACCTGAGCCGAAGTCAGACGCTCAACCGACTGAGCCACTCAGGCGCCCAAGCATTCCCAGTTCTTGAGTTCTGAGCTTTCAAAGCGATTGCTAACTAGGAATAAGGAAGTATTCCTTAAAAATAATTAGCATTTAATTTCTAGTTCATCTGTACTTCAGTATTTCCTCTAAAACACCATTGCAATACAAAAATAATGATTACTAAAAGGGAGGTAAGATATCACTAAATTGTGAGACAACAAAAAGAGTTCTTACTTTGAAAACAAAAGAACCCATACTACGACCTTGGATTTTTTAATTTCAATTTCCCCAATTTTTATTTACTTGGAAGTAATAAAAATGAGTTTGCAATAAAAAGATTATTTTGACATGTAATCATAGGGAAGGAGTTTGACCTAAATTTGGGAAGCTGAAGAATGAGCAATTATTTTAAAACTACTATTTATAAACAGCTCACTGGATTTCAGTATTCTCTTCAACATCCAACCTCACCAATACCAATTCTATAATGGCAGAAAGTTTCAATGTTTCCTACATTTTTAATACCTTAACAAATGTAAACTTTTACCTTACCCTTTGGAGGCTGCAGAAGCCTGGAATTTTCAAACAAATGCTTCTTTTTGATAGGTAAGATGACTGTGTCTTTCAGATCCGTAATGACATCATCCAGACCTGCTATATCACTCCAAGTAACCTGATAAAAGGTAAGATCAACATGAATTTTACAGCTTACATATATTCCATAAAGTTAAAAAAAAAACCAAAATGGCAAACCTTGATCTGATAATTATATGTAAATAACAAAAGATTAATATATAATGCCAGTAAAGACTTTTACAGCAACATTGAAATTATTAAAATTACTATGAGATTACAAAAAGTAATTAATAGTCAACTATCTACTATAAAAAAAAAAAGCGCTAGGCCCAGCACTCAAAACTCTACAGGGATTTAATAAGCTGCATTCACTCCGTGTAACAGGGAATACTCCTCCAACAAGACGGAGAACCAGTCAGAAAAAGTCAGCGCTGGCTGATAGGGAAGCGCGTACCAGGAGTGTCCCTAATTCATACAGGGTACTGCCAAACACACGAAGGCATTCTGGGAATAAAGTCACACAAAACCGGACTTCTGAATTTTATTAATCAAAAGTAAAACTGTTTGAAAACAAAACTTTTTCTTTGTAAGTAGTAAATGGGGGATATATACTGTCAAAATAAGCACAGCCTGTGTATTTTAAAGCCTTCTGGCTCAACTTAAAACACTGAGGCTGGGAGCAGAGCGGGGAGGGGGAGAAACAACAAACTGAAAAAAAACCTAGGGAAAAAAAAAAATCAACCTAGCTCTAACTTGGCAGAATAAAGAAGCTGAAGGTGGGGTGAGTCAGAAGCCATATTTACAAGAAATTTACTTTCACTACAACTTACAAAAAAAAAAAGGTGAAAAACCACAGCCAAATCTGAAAAAAATCACCTACTTCCACTGTAGCTGTAACAAAAAAGGGAGTCTGTTAGTACAGCCTTACTCAAAGTGGCGAACACAGGGCCAAGAAATCCCACTATAAATTTATAAATCAAATTCAAATGGGGGATTAATTCTGGGGACACAGATACTAACACACATTGTAGACTTTTATTTTCTAGACTTGGAGGCAGGAATATCCTATTTTTTCTATTTATCTATATCTGTTATACAAAACCTATTTATACCTGCCTTTATGAAATATTCACATAGGAATTTAGAGTTTATAAATTACATTAATCTGATCCTCCAATAATCCTTTAGAAGTAGGCAGAGCAGGTATCACACCATCCCTGGATTCTACATGAGGGGGCTGACACTCAAAGAGGAAATAATTTGCCAAGGCCATGAATGGAAAAAATTGAGAATCTTGTGTTGTCTACCATATCTTATTATGAAAATCTACATTTAAACTCCAAATCAAATACCCACATAACTTAAAGCAATCCGTTTTATATGCCACAAAGGTAAATACATAAAAGAACAAGTTTATCTAAACAAGTGTGTGCCCAAAAAGGTTAACACAGCAGGCCTCAGACTGTCGTCCTTAGAAAGGCCCATCTGCAAGGCTGGCCTGTGGCTGGAGTATGGGAGCTTAGATTTGGGGAGAACTCCTCCATTTCCCAATACGAACATCTCACTGTACCTAACCTGTTTGTGCAAACAAAACGGGTTACGGTAGACATCTGTTTTCCCTCTAAAAGTCTGGAATTTTGGTAGATTTTAGGATGTGGAGTCTGCATGACTAGTCCCAATTAAAACCCTGGGCACTAAGTGTCTAATGAGCTTCCCTGGCGGACACAGCACTTTACACTTGCTCACAACCTGCTGCTGAAGGAATTAAGTATGACTTCACTGGGAGAAGGCTCTTGGGAGCCTGTGCTTGATTTCTTTCAGACTTCACTCCATGTCCCTTTTCTTGCCGATTTTGCCTTGTATCCTTTTGCTGCACTAAACCACATCCGTGAGCACAAAACTATGCCGAATCCTGTGATTCCTCCTAGAGAATCATCACATACGGTCATCTTCAGGACCCGACACAAAATCTTATCTTAAATAAGACTGAAGATACGTACATGCATGTTAAGAGGGTCTACGAGATGAGCAGCAATACTCATTTCATATTCTGAAAGCTTCACATTTTTCACACCAATCTGTTTCATTAATTTTTCTGCCTAGAACAAAAAAAAAACCAAAAAAACAAGCAACTTCCTTTAGTTTGATATTTGGGTATTGGCACTTCAAAAGAGATTATCTGCGAAGTCGAAAGAGCAATGAACAGACATACAAGAATTTTCCTGGGAAATTCTAGGCTCCTTGATCTCCTCTTTCCCCACTGTAAGCCCTTAGGTAAAGAAAAAATGTGAGTGTCTAACTCCACAGAAACCAGGGCAATTTCCACCAGCTCCTAGGAAATGAAAAAATTAGAGTACATGATTGATGAGATACATATAGGACTTTGCACTGCTCCAATGTGACTCTAGGATCCAACCTGATATACTTTCTAGTAGGACCATCATGACAGGTGCAGGTGAAACCTCCAGATGACAGACAGAGCAGGTAAGCATATCAAAAAATGGACAAGTGGAGTTTCTTTCCTTAAAGCAAGTTTCCAAGAACAGATGCTTAACTTCCTTCAAATTATCCAGTTATTGACACCAGGTGCCCATGGCTATCAAATTCCAAATTGTTCTGAGATGCTGTCCTTTTTTGGTTAAAGCCAATTCCTGGGACTAGGCAACCAGAGGTAATGAATTCCAAATTCTAAATTATGGGCCATCTGGGTGGCTCAGTTGGTTAAGTGTCCGACTCGTAGTATCAGCTCAGGTCATGATGTTGTGGGTGTGAGATCGAGCCCTGAGTTGGGCCCCGCGCTCAGCTCGGAGCCTGCTTGGGATTCTCTCTCTCTGCCCCTACCTTGTGAGTGCTCGCATTCTCTCTCTCTCTCTGAAAAATAAACACCTAAAAAATAAATAAATAAATTAGAAGTATATTTGCATATATATTTCTAGAGCTGGACAAAACTAACCTGAAACCTATGAGCTCTAGCAATACAGCAAAGATTTCAATTAAAATTAAAAATAATAATAATAATTACAAACATTTACTGAATGGGCCAAACCATATGCCAAAGTATTGTAAATGGAGTAGCTCACCGAACCCCCGAGTGAGCCTATGGGGTAGGTACAATTTCTCCTCACCACAGAAAAAGAAATTAATGCTTATTAGCTCAGATGAAATTATCTGTCTCAGGTTCAAGTCAGCAAACGGAAGAGACAACATACATAGGCCGGCAGCCCAGCTCCTCTGGCCTCCTCCCACATGACCTTGCTTTCCCCAATTGTAACAGGAGGCACTGTAACCACTAAGGAGTATTAAAAAGACTACAGAAAACATATCCAAATTTCAATTAAGTGAACATTTTTAGAATTAAAAGTGCTCTGATAAATACCTAAATTTTTGTTTACCAACAACAATTCACCAACCTAAGATCAAGAGTCACATGTTACACCAAGTGAACCAGCTGGGTGCCCCTAAAATACTTTTGATTTAAGATCTTGCTTTTGTTAGGAGGTATCGCTGCTCTAAAAGGAAATTCATCTCACACAGCGCTATAGTTATAGACGGCTTAGAGCATTAAATTAATGTGGATATATCAGGATAAATCATATCCTAGTAATACAGCATTTTTAAAATAAAGAACCACATCGGTTTTCCTATTTAGCCCTCCCCTATAAAATTACTGACTCAACAGACAAAGTAATAAAGTAGTCTTTTCCAGGTTCTTTAATCTCTTCCTTGTAAATATCTTCTCTTTTGCTGATTTTAAATCTTTCATGTGTCAGCCATGAAAGATATCCTATTTTAGTATCTGTAATGACAATAATTATTCTTTTCCATTATGCTTCTATAAATGTGCAGCCATCCCACATGTGTTCTTTTTAGGCTATGCTGTAAAACACTGGTTCCCAACAGGTGACTCTGCCCCCCAGGGGACATCTGGCAAGATATGGGAATACTTCTGGCTGTCCCAACCTGGAGGCAGAGGGTGTTCTTTGTATGTAGTCAGCAGAGACAGGCATGCTGCTTAACATTCTGAAAGACACAGCATAGCCTGCCCCCCAGCCCATTATCTGGCCCCAAACGTCAATAGTGCCTAGCTGAGGAACCCTGCTTTCCCCCTACCCCACCCCATTGGCTAGTTGCTCTTTAATTTTTACTCTAGGGCAAAAACGCCTCTTGCTTTAAACAAACTTTATTTGTTCATAGCAGCACTCTCAACAATAGCTAAAACATGGAAAGGGCCTAAGTGTCCATCAACGGNATAAAAAAATATTGAACTTGAAAAAAATAAACTTTATTTATGTCAGGGATTTCCTACATAAAAATTATGAACTATGTTATTTATGTTATAGAGATAGAAAATGCTGTGGTCAAATTTACCTAAAATCTTTTCCCCATAAAAGCAGTCCAATTTAAGAATATCTTCATGGAACAAGAGCAGACACTCAGATCAATGGAACAGAATAGAGAATCCAGAAACGGACCCACAAATGTATGGCCAACTAATCTTTGACAAAGCAGCAAAGAATATCCAATGGAATAAAGACAATCTCTTCAGCAAATGATGCCGGGAAAACTAGACAGTGACATGCAGCAAATGAACCTGGACCATTTTCTCACACCATATACAAAAATAAACTCAAAATGGATGAAAGACCTAAATGTAAGACAGGAAGCCATCAAAATTCTCGAGGAGAAAGCAGGCAAGAACCACTTTTTTTTTTTTTCGTGTTTTATTTATTCTTGAAACAGAGAAAGACAGGGCATGAGCAGGGGAGGGGTAGAGAGAGAGGGGGACACAGAATACAAAGCAGGCTCCAGGCTCAGAACTGTCAGCACCGAGCCTGATGCGGGGCTTGAACTCATGAACTGTGAGTTGGATTTTTAGCCAACTAAGCCATGCAGGCACCCAGGCAAGAACCTCTTTGACCTTGCCTGCAGCAATTTCTTACTCAACACGACTCCAGAGGCAAGGTCAACATAAGCAAAAATGAACTACTGGGATCTCATCAAAATAAAAAGCAGCTACACAGCAAAGGAGACAATCAGCAAAACTAACCAACAGAATGGGAGAAGATATTTGCAAACGACATATCAGATAAAGGGTTGGTATCCAAAATTTATAAAGAACTTATCAAACTCAACACCCAAAAAACAAATAATCCAGTGAAGAAATGCGCAGATGAAGAGACACTTCTCCAAAGAAGACAACCAGATGGCCAACCAACAAATGAAAAAATGCTCAACAACACTCATCATCAGGGAAATACAAATCAAAACCACAATGAGATACCACCTCAGACCTGTCACAATGGCTAACGTTAACAACCCAGGTAACAACAGATGTTGGCGAGGTTGTAGAGAAAGGGGGTCTCTTTTGCAATGCTGGTGGGAATGCAAACTGGTACAGCCACTCTGGAAAACAGTATGGAGGTTCCTCAAAAAATTAAAAATAGAACTACCCTATGACCCAGCAATTGCACTACTAGGTATTTATCCAAGGGATACAGGAGTGCTGTTTTGAAGAGGCACATGCACCCCAATATTTATAGCAGCGCTATCAAGAACAGCTGAAGTATAGAAAGAACCCAAATGTCCATCAATGGATGAATGGATAAAGATGTGGGGTGGATATATATATATATATATATATACACACACACACACACACACACACATATATATATAATGTACGTATACATATAGGAATATTACTCAGCAATCTAAAAGAATGAAATCTCACCATTTGCAACTAACTACGTGGATGAACTGGAAGGTATTATGCTAATCGAAATTATTCAGAGAAAGACAAATATTATGACTTCACTCCTATGAGGACTTTAAGATACAAAACAGATAAACATAAGGGAAAGGAAGCAAAAATAATATAAAAACAGGGAGAGGGACAATACATAAGAGACTCTTAAATATGGAGAACAAATAGAGGGTTATTGGAGGGGTTGTAGGAAGAGGGATGGGCTAAATGGGTAAGGGGCATTAAAGAATCTACCACTGAAATCATATGCTAACTAACTTGGATGTAAATTAAAAAAATTAATAAAAAAACAAAAAAAAAACCCCACAATATCTTCAGGTTGCATTAACAACATTGACAGAAAAAAGAAATTAATGTTTATTGGGCAAAACTCATTTTCATTTCTTTACAATCAGCCCTTACAACCATCCTGAGAAGTAGCTATTACTATGCTCATTTTTCAGATGACGAACTCAAGGGTCAGAGAAATTAAAAGAATTGCCAACATTAGGAGCTAAGAGTTGGCATTACTAGAGTTCAAACCCTAATTTGTCTAATTCCAAAGCTCATGTTCTGCTGAAACATTAATATTCCTCATCTGGGAGAGAACATGGTTAACAAATAAATAAAAAGAAAGGACCCCCCAAACACACCAAACTGTGTCCAGAAGAAGTTATCCAACTGTTTCTAGCTTTGGTAACTTTAAGTGAGCCTGTTTCTAAAATGTTTTACCATGAAAAACAAAATGACTGTATTCTGCAAATGGCTTATGTTCATGTACTGCTTTATCATTTTCAGCTTAATGACACTGATATTTTCTAGTTACCAACTTTTGCTTGGTTTTTAAGTGAATCTCTCCAAGTAGCTATCACTCTGTGGAGGAAAAATGGTAGGCTAGGGGTTGAAGGGAGTCAGAGGTAGGAGGGAAACTTTTACTGTACAGTCATCTTTTTAACTATTTCATAGTATTTTTTATCGTTTCATGTTATTTTATTTTTTTCTCCACGTAAAGTATTAAGATTAAGATTAATAAGATTAAGGAGTAGGAAATAGTGAACTAGTATTTTTGCCTGGAATGGGAAAGGAGGAAATGGAGAAAAGGAGTAGCAGAAAAGAAACTTTTCTTTCAGTTTCTGAAAGATTCATAAAATTGGCTGTTCTTTTGAATTTTAAAAAGGCAGAGATAGCATTAACAAGGGTGAAAAACCAGAGGTAGGTGAACTGATTAAACTTAGGTCTGTTTCCTGAAGTCACAGCTGAAGTACCCTGACTTAAGTGGGGCTAGGGGAAATCACTGATACAAAGCTCACAAAAATACGCTGACATAGGAAACAGCAAAGAATTTGAGTAATTATATTTTAGATATAATCTCTTGTAAACTTGCGTTAAAATCTTGAAAGCACCCTTTTCTGGACTGACATGGAGACACATCATCTCCCCTCTCACGGTCAGTCTCTGGAAGTTGTAGGAGAGGTGGGCTTCCTACGCTAGTGCCCTTCCACCGCACGTGCGTGTAAACCAACACTGGAGACCTCTCCCCACGCGTCCCTCTCTTGGATCTCGTTCCTCAGCATTTCCACCAGTTGCCAATCAGGCAACACCATTTGCTTACTCCTGACTTCCTATCTCAATTTACTGGCTGCTCTTAAAAATACCTGGCAGCTGAGAGGCACTTGGGGGGCTCAGTGGATTAAGCATTTGACTCTTGGTTTCTCCTCAGGTCATTTTCTTGCAGTTTGTCTGCGCGAACAAGCGTGGAACCTGTTTGGGATTCACCGACTCTCCCTTTCTCTCTGCCCCTCCCCCTGCTTGCACCCTCTTTCTCTCTCTCTCTCAAAATAAATAAATAAAAAATACCTGGCAGTTCAGAGTTCCAGTTTTTTTTAAGGTTTCACAAAATATTTCACAATTCCTTCACTAAATATTTCAGCTATTACTTCTTTCAAAATAACTAAAATAAAGTTTTGAAGACTAAAGTATAATGATGGGACTAAAAATAAGACATTAACTTATGATCTAAGATCACAGGCCACAACCTTCAGGGGTATGAAGCATTTTCAGTAGTGAATCTTTCCTGGCCCTTGACACACAACAATCTCAGAAATATTATACAGAAGCATTGCTCTTCCTCCTGTACTTGGACAGCATAGGCAGAGAGTTGCTCTTCCTACATCCCAATTACCCCGACCCACCTTTTCATCACACACACCTATCAAAACTCTCCTACTACATCTAAATACGATTCAAGCAGCAGCATGGCCCCAGAAAATCCCTGTCCACGCCATAGAAACAGTCTTCTCTCTCATTACCAATTAAATATCCCACGTTTCACTAACCTAGGAAGTCTTCCTGGCTTCAGGCTGGAAATTATTTACAAATATTCTAATTCAAACATTAAGACTACATCTAGGTTACTGTTCCTGATGTGAATGTACCTACATCATGTTACCTTCCTTTCATCTTGTAACTGCACTACCTTTAAACTCACACGAGGCCCACGGTTATCAGGTAGCCTCCAAATGTTGCCTAGGCTGTTATATTCAGTGTTCTTCCTGTGTGACCGTGGAAGTCATACCTTCCTCCTCCCCCACAGTCACACCTGATCTTTGCCCTCAATGTGTACTCTGAATTCTGTAGTTCCTTTCTCTACTCCCACTTAATTACCCCCCACCTGGCAATATTGGACTTCCTAATGGCCTGGACTACAGGTTATTATTTCAACAATGTCTTCTGTTGAACCTCAGCACCCCTTACACTGGTACAGTCAGTCCTATCCTCCGTGCTGGCTCCACACCACCATTCAGTGTATCCGCTACCAAGGTGCTGAGAAACACATGAGAAGTTAAGAAAAACAGAACAATTGAATTTCCAATAAACTCATGCTTCCTTCAACTATGCCCTAATGTTCATAACCCACAATTTCTCTCATTAAACGTGGATCACATATTTACCTCATCAGGTCCAAAACCTCTATTCCCATTTAGTTATAACATCTCTCCACTTCACTGAGAGCAAATGGACTCTACCTTAAAATGTTCCTGTAATTCCTGATCCCATCCCTCTGGGACCTACCTCCATTCTCTTTGGCAGCAACTCTCTACCTCCTCCTCCACTAGACTTTCCCCTTTTCTTTACCTTTCTGCCACCAATCTCTGGAAGGACCACATTCTTTTACTTTAAGCTATATCTGCTGTCTCCAGTGAATGGAAAGCACTCTAAATTTACAGATCGCTTTCTTTGATCACATTCTTCATATTCTCCTTTTCTCCTGGATCACTCTATAACACGACATTCACAACTAATTCTCTTCTGTGACCGTCTCTTCCTTTGGTTTTGATGACTTGACACAAAGGACTTTTTTTAGATAGTGGGAGACAAATGGGAGGAGGGGCTTTTGAAGGTTATATTCAATACCCATCAACTTCCCCCAATTAATTCTGTGATTTCAGAATTTAGGCCTTCCAGTTGAAAGTGACTGCCACCATGACTTCTACAGTGTGGAATCTTTTGTGCATTTCAGGTGTGTTGGAATGGGAAAGACTAGCGCCAGTCTCTTACATTATACTGGTTTTATTCCTACTCCTCTGGCCATTTTTGGTGTGTTTTTATTCATAATTAAGTAGATATAAAAACAAGTCTTTAGGATTTACAGATGAGGTAGAAGAATCATAGAACATGTGTTCAATAAATTTTTATTACACGACTACACTCAAGTTAACCCATGGAAGATGGATACCATTATTGTAAATGGTATCAAGTAAAAATCAAATTTTATTCCCTCCCATATAGAACCAATTGTCCAAGTGTGAGTTACTGAAAAGTCCACCTCTTCTCCAATAATCCATCTACACAGCAGAGCCAGTCCTGTCATACATCAATTTCCCAGAGCAGGCCTACGTATGTTTCTGGATTTGACTCTGCTAAATTTGCCAATCCACCCCTGGGCCAATAGCATACTGTCTTAATAACTTTAGCTTTGTGATACGTTTTGTTATAAATTAAGGCAAATTTTCCCTCTACCAATATACATGTCTTGTTTTTAAGAGTGTTTTTGCCTATATCTTAACTTTTATTCTTCCATAAAAATTTTAGAAAAAATTACAACAAAAAGGCTTGTATTTTTATCATTGGCATTGCATTTAAGTGTAGCTTTCAACAGTTTTGTAATTTTCATTAAAAACGTGTTGTACAACTTGTGATGTCAGTTATTGTGTATTTTTTAATGTTTATTTTTGAGAGAGAGAGAAAGAAAATGGGGAGGGGCAAGAAAAGGAGACAGAGGATCTGAAGTGGGTTCTGCGCTGGCAGGAAAGAGCCCAACGCGGGGCTTGAACCCCCGAACTATGAGATCATGACCTGAGCTGAAGTCAGATGCTTCACTGACTGAGCCACCAGGCACCCAGTTATTGTGTATTTTTTGATACTACTATAAACTGTATCTTTATAAAGCTTCATTTTCAATCCGTGGTGGGTACACAGAAATACAGTCGAGTTTTGTATACTAATTTTATATCCAGCAGCCCTTAAATTCTTACTAATCTTGACAGATTAGCTACAGACCTTGTTTACTTTCTATGCAGATTATTGTATTATCTGTGTTTAATGACTGTTTAATTTCTTTTCCAATCCTTCTACCTCTTCTCTTTTTTCTTGATTTATGCATCATTAACAGTAAAATGTTACACAGAAGTGGTGACAACAGGTTCCCTTGACTTGCTCCTAATCATAAAGGAAATGCTTTCAACTTTTTACCATGAAGTATGTTTCCTATAGTAAATTCACTGTATCAGGCTAAAAACATTATCTTCTATTCCTAAGATACTAAGAGCTTTTCTAAAAAGAATGAATATTTAATTTTAACAAAGGCTTTTTCTGCATTTGAGATAATCATAGGTTTATCCTTTAATCTGTTATTATAGAATATCATAAATATATTTTTTCCTCAAATGAAGCCAGCCTTAAATTCCTGGAATAAATCCAACTGGTCATGTTTTCTTTTTTTTTTTTAATACATTGCTAAATTCAACTTGCTAATATTTTAAAGTTTTCCTATTCATTCACAACTGAGATAAATTAAAGCCCATGACAAGTTTTAGAATTGTTATTATACTACCTTCATAAAAAGGTTTAGTGACTGCTGCCTCTTCCAGAGTTTGCATCAAGTTTTAATTATAATTTGTTCCTTATATGTTGCTAGAATTTGCCAGTAAATTCGATGGGCCTGAAGTATTCTTTATTAAAATCTATGTCCAATATTATTTCATAGGTATAAGACTATCGACATCTTCTAATCCTTCCTTTGAGAGAGAACGCATGCAAGTCGGGGGAAAAGGCAAAGGGAGTGAGAGAGAATCTTAAGCAGTCTCCATGTCCAGCACGAAGCCGGATGCTGGGCTCCATCCACGAACCATGAGATCCTGAGCCGAAATCAAGAGTCAGACGCTTAAACAACTGAGCCACCCAGGTGCCCCTCGTCTTCTAATTCTTATGTCAGTTACGGAAATATATGTTTTTCTAAGGGTCTGTCTAGGTTTTTACACTTATTGGCAATTATTAATTTTCCTTAATGTCTGCAGCATTGTCAATATGTTTCTTTTATCATTCCTAGTAATATTTATCGGTGGCTTCATTTTTTTCACGATTGGTTTTACAAAAGTGTCAAATATTTTTGTATTTTCAAATAACCAACTTTTTGCTTTCACTGATTTTCTTTACTGTATATTCATTTTCTGTATCTTTATTCACTCTTCTATTGTATATTCATTTCCTATTAATTTGTCTTACCTTTTTGGTTCCCATTCTTTCATTATTTGTGGGTTTATGTTGAAATTCTTTTCTTGAGCTTACAATGGATATTTAATCAATCTTCTACCTTCTTTTATAATAAACAGGACTATAAATTGGTCTCTGAGTACCATTTAATACATTACATTTAATTCAATTATAAATATTTTCTAATTTCTATTTCTTTTACTGAGGAGATCTTTCTTACTTTCCAAGCGTAGTATTTAATGATCTTACTGCTCTACCCTGGAGCCAGGGAGCATAATAAACATGCTACCGGTACCATGAAGTTTGGCATCTGCTTTACAATCTAGCATTCGCTTAAATTTCATAAACCTTACATGAGTGCTTTAGATATGTACCCTGCATTTGTTTGAGGCACAATATACTATACATGGCCACTAGGTAAGCTGCTACTTACTTAAATCTGCTATATTCTTACCAATTTTTTTAAAATGTTTCATCTGACTACATCAAAACAGGAAAGCTTCGGTACATCATAAAGAGAAACAATCAACAAAGCTAAAAGACAATCTCCTACTGGATGAGACAGGTATTTGCAAATGACATATCCGATAAAGGGTTACTATCTAAATTATATAAAGAACTTATACAACTCAGGATGCATGGGTGGCTCAGTTGGTTAAACATCTAACTTTGGCTCAGGTCATGATCTCACAGTTCATGAGTTCAAGCCTTGTATCGGGCTCTGTGCTGACAGCTAGGAGCCTGGAGCCTGCTTTGAATTCTGTGTGTGTGTCTCTCTCTGCCCTGCTCCCGCTTGCACATGCTTGTGCACACGTACTTTCTCTGTCTCTCTGTTTAATGTTTAAACAAACATTACAAAATATTTTCAAAATATATTACAAAAAAGACCTTACACAACTCAACATCAAAAAACCCAACTAATCATCACAAACATTTCTCCAAAGACATCCAGATAGCCAAGAGACACATGAAAAGATGCTCAATGTCTCTCATCTTCAGAGAAATGCAAATCGAAACCACAGTACCACCTCACATCTGTCAGAATGGCTAAAATCAAAAACCCAAGAAACAAGTGTCGGCAAGAATATAGAGCAAAAGGAATACCCTTGCACAGTTGGTGGGAGGCCAAACTGGTATAGTCACTAGGGAAACAGTATGGAGGTACCCTAAAAAATTAAAAATAGAATTCCCATATGATCCAGTAATTCCACTACTGGGTATTTACCCACAGAATACAAAAAGATATATGCACCTCTATGTGTACTGCAGCATTGTTTACAAGAGCCAAAGCGTCCATCAATAGATGAATGGATAAAGAAGATGTGGTATACATATATACAGTACAGTATTACTTAGCTGTCAAAACGAATGAAATCTTGCCATTTGTGACAACATGGATGGATGTATAGGGTATAATGCAAGTGAATAAGTCAATCAGAGAAAGACAAATATCATATGTGGAATTTAAGAAACAAAACAAATGAACAAAGAAAAAAGGAGACAAACTAAAAAACAGACTCTTAACTGTAGAGGAGAAACGGACAGTTTCCAGAAAGGAGGTGGGGGCAGGGGATGGGTAAGACGGGTGAAGGGGGATTAAGAGTACACTTATCAATGATGAGCAATGAGTAATGTATAGAATTGACAAATCACTGTATTTTACACCTGAAGCTAATATAACACTGTAAGTTTACTATACTGGAATAAAGCAAACAAGCAAATAAAAAAAAAACCCAAAACCCCTTTCATCTACCAATTACTGAAAGCAATGTTCAAAACCTCTCACCATGATAATGGGTATGTTATTTCTCCTAAGTTCTATCAGTTTTTTGCTTTATATGTTTTGAGGCCACATTGATAGATGCACACAAAAACAGAAATACTCTATTTCTTGTTGAACTGAACCTTTAATCATTCTGTAATGAACTTTGTTTTCTCTAATATTTTTGCCTTAAAGTTTATTTTTGTTCAACCAACTTTCTCTTTGTATGGTATATGCATTCTCCATCCTTTTATTTTCAACAACTATTTGTTGTTCTGTATCTACTATTTCTATGTGTCACTTCAACTAGCATATGACTTAAGTTTCTCTTTTTAAATCATTCTTACATCTTTATCTTTAGGTGAATTACCAAAGAGGGTATATAGACTTTTGGGGTCAAATATGGGACTCTGGTCTCTGAGATACTCTACCTTGGAATGGCCCCATGCTTTGTGTCCTGAGCTCCTCTAAGCAATAAAAACAGAAGCTCAAATCCAGTAAAGCTGGCTATCAAAGCTCATCTTATCTTTTTCGATCTTTGCCTTCAGTGCTATATCTGAATTTCTTACTTTCTTGCTAGCTCATGAATGCCTTCAAGAAGATTTTAGGAAATATTTTATCTAGATCGTTTAGTTGTTCTCAGCAGAAAGGTCAGTCCAGATATCTAGTTCCCCTAACTGTCCTATTCATCTTCCCCTGCTTCACTTCATCTTCCCAGTCCCTAGGTGAAGGCTTACTCTTCGGCCTACTGTTTACAGTGTTTGATAGCATCTCCTTTAGAGGCCTCATCACTGCCAATACAGTCATCCCCATCTATCATAGTGACAATTACATGAAAAACGATCAACAAATTTGGAACACATAAATCCTGATGATGGTAGGAGGAAAATGGAGGGGTGTTCTGGGGAAAACCGCACAAATGATACATGTTTTTATAAGAATTACCCTGGGGCCACTGCATCCCAGTGAGACTCACTTTTCCAATGAATCCGACTACTTATGAGTATCTCATGGATGCTCTAAGGACTGACCTTTTCACTGAGATTTACACCTACAATTTTAACTGCTGGATGAACATTTTTCCCTGAATCCCTACCAGCAACACAGTCAATATGCCCAAATCAAGTACCATCTTCCCACAAACTTGCCCTTAGCTACCAGTTTCTAAACCTCTGTGAAAGATACTCGGAGTCTCTGAGGATTCCAGACAAATCTTGGATTCATTTGTAAAATGTCCTTTTTCTTTTCCCATATAATCACAAGTCCTTCCAGCACTCATTTTTTAAAACTTTTTTTAATGTTTATTTATTTTTGAGAGGAAGAGACACTGTGAGCCATGGAGGGCAGAGAGAGAGGAAGTCACAGAATTGGAAGTAGGCTCCAACCTCTGAGCTGTCCGCACAGAGCCCGACACAGGGCTCGAACTCACGAACTGCGAGATCATGACCTGAGCCGAAGTTGGATGCTCAACTCAGCCACCAAGGCACCCTGCATTCAGTTTTTTTAAGCGACAGAGAGAGAAGGGAAGGAGGTGGGGGGGTGAGGGGTGGGAAGAGATAGAAGAAAGAGAGGATCTTAAGCAGGCTCCATGCTCAGTGTGGAGCACGATATGGGCTCGATCCCACAACCCTGGGATGATGACCTGAGCTGAAATCAAAAGTTCGACGCTCAACCGACTGAGCCACCCAGGTGCCGCAGCACTCACTCTTATTGGTCTATTTCACTCATTCCATTCCCACTGTCAACCCCTATTCTCGGTTGTTGCCAGGCCTAATGTAGTCTGGTTAAGTCTATGCAAATTTTAACAACAGACCTTGCTTCGAGTCTCCCTAACTTCAATTCTTGCTATATATTGTGAGGTGAATTAGCCTTAAAACATTGCTTTGCATATCACCAATCTACTCAAAAATCTTTAATAGGCAGTTTGACAGTTTAGTAGTTTACCACTGCCTATGCTAAAGATTTCACCTGGTCAGCAGTCGGCCAGGGAGGTAAGGAAAAGATGAAGGGTATCAGAGAAGCTATAGCCCCTGACCAAGCAAACAGCATGCCTTCTACTTGTTTGATGAGGACTTCTAAAATGCTGTGGTATTTTTATCAGCCTCTGTCCATTCACAAAAAGAACAGTGTAAGGAAAAGCAGAGCTCTTTTCCTTGACTTTACACTTAAATCCCTTACCCCTCCCTTCAAATTCTACTAGTACTTGCACGCTCCCTCTAGTCCAATCTGACCAGTTTACTTTCTGTTCCTGCATCAGGCCTTGTAATTCTTAAACCTGTCATGACTCTGTTAATGGATTTCTTTCTACATAAAACTGTCATTGCCTATTCTAGAAGCCAAATTCTTTCATAAAGTCATCCTCAATCATTAGTGACCGCTGCTTTCCCTAAATTCCATAACTTCTGTCTACTCACTGGGCAATTAGAATATGCTGCTATTATAATTTATGTTCTCATGGACAAGTCTTTTTTTTTTACCATGGGCACTATAAGAACAGATACAGAGTCTAATACTTCATAATCCTGTCATTAAGAACGGTACTATACACATGGTTTTCAATAAAGGCTTAAAGATAACAATTCATTTATGTATTATTTAGTTAATATCTGTGCTTGGCTTTCCTTATCTTCCACATATGTGTTTCAGGAGCTCTTGGAAACCAAGAAAATAAATGAAAAAATTCTCTTTAAAAGTCTCATCTCTGGGGCACCTAGGTGGCTCAGAGGTTGAGCGTCCAACTCTGGTTTTAGATCACATCGTGATCTCAAGGTTCATGGGATCGGGTTTTGCATCTGTACTGAAAACACGGAGCCTGCTTGGGTTTCTTCTCTGTCTCCTCTCTCTCTGCCCCTCTCCCTCCCTCTCTCAAAGTAAAATAAACTTTTTAAAAAAGTCACATCTCTGATTTTTTGTTTACATTTATTTATTTTTGAGAGACAGAGCACAAGTGGGGGAGGGGCAGAGAGAGAGGGAGACACAGATTCCGCAGCAGGCTCCAGGCTCTGAGCTGTTAGCACAGAGCCTGCCGTGAGGCTTGAACTCACAAACTGTAAGATCATGACTTGAGCTGAAGTCAGACACTTAACCAACTGTGCCACCCAGGCGCCCCACGTCTCTGATTTTAAAAATTCTGAAAGTGGTAGAACTTATCAACACTGTGACCTCAGACTTAAGAAGACTTTCACAGTGTAGGTGGCGGGAAGAGCTGCACTTCAGCTGACACGATATACTTAGTTACACAGACACACAGGTGTGAACACATATAGACATAGGCACACACACAGACACACAAACACAGACCTGAAATGGTCAGACTTCTTAGAGAGTTCTAAAATGACTGATTTAATGATATAACCTAGACCTTAAGTCAACTATTTTATAATCAAATTTAGGGAACAAACTCACACCTGTTCAAATCACTTTTTGGTTACAAACACTAGGCAGGGTTCATGACACTGATTCTCGCTGATCTACATACAAACTATGCACAGTGCCATGAAGCAGTCATCTATCCACATCGTGGGTTGCCACACTGGCCCAGAGCATTTTATTTATTTATTTTTAATTTTTTTTTTTTTACATTTATTTATTATTGAGAGACAGAGAGCGAACAGGAAAGGGGCAGAGAGAAGGGGAGACACAGAATCTGAAGCAGGCTCCAAGCTCTGAGCTGTCAGCACAGAGCCCGACGTGGGGCTCAAATCCACAAACCATGAGATCATGACCTGAGCTGAAGTTGGACACTCAGCCAACCAAGCCACCCAGGCCCCCTGACTGAGCCAACCAGGCGCCGCCAGAGCATTTTAAAAGAACAAGATTTATTCATCATTTATCCTTGGCACCAAGAATCTGCTAGGAGCTCAGCATATGTTTACTGAGTACACCAGTCCCAACTCACAGAAGGAATCTAAAAATCGATGAATAGGAACATCTTGCCCTCAAACAGCAAGAAAAGCTTGCGAGACTCCTTGAAGGCTTTTACTTTTTTGAGTAAGAATAGACACCAAAGCAAATATATCACCCAAATAACAAAATGACCACAAGAGGCAATAACAGAAAAAAATAAAAACTACTACTTGTACTAATAACATTTAGCAATTTTTAAATTACAAATCAGAGTAGTTTGCAAGTGTAAGATCACAGCTTATCAGTATTATCCACACGTCAAATGTCATGCAAAGTGTACACCATTACTAAAGATAAACTGTTTTTCTTCTGTTGAGAAATTTTACCTAGACTCCTTCATTAGCTGACAAAAACATTCTAATGAACATGTTCACAACAAAATGCTGGAATGTCTTTATTCATCACCATTTTTTCATCCTGAAAATTATTTATATAGTTGGAAAGTTGAGAAATGAGTACCTTTTTTAGAAATAAAATCATATACGATGTTCAAACACATTTTCACACAGCAAACTGCTCATTAGTTTATAATTCTATTATGCCCTTGGTTTTCCAGACAAACCCCAGCTAGCTAGGGGAAAGTGAGCCTCAGACATCTCAACATTACCTGTTTCTGAGCTTCTACTTTCTGCTTTCTAGTTGGATCGATTGCATCTACCATCCATTTGATCGTGAAGTATGTCACTGCACCAAATATCGTCAAACGGAAAATTAAACCAACAACTTCATTCCGACTCAAGGGACGAGAAAAGGCTTCAGCATGTACCATCTTGATTAACCTTAAAAAACAAACAGAAATGTGGCTAGGTAATAACTAGATTGATTAAAATTGGGAGACTGGTAAGTAGCTTACACTCAGCAAGAAAAACTTAGTCAAATGTAACAATATCTACCTTAAAGGGTTCTATTTTAAGGGAAAATGAATTTTCAAATGTAAAATAAACACATTTTAAGCTCCATTTGGAAAATGAAGGAATATACTAAATCTTACGGTATTTAGTCTTTTAAACAGCTTTTAAATAACTATTTCATAAAATCTAGAGATATAATGACTATAACACTAACCAAATGAAGAAAGGCAGCCCATTACGAGTGTGATAAGAATTTCTTTCTTCTAAGTGCAACGTACAGCAGGTAATTTCTGAGTATAATTAAAACCGTGAACAGACTTGCTTTTCCCTCAGACTCGCTTCTAAAGGTTTTCAAGTCCTGCTTAAATTTAAACATAACATTTCCTCTATTAATAAGGAACATTAAATTTTTTAAGCCTTCCTTTTGTTTCCAACAACCCAGCTAAATATGAAGCAACAGAATCTTCAAACACTTTTGAACCACAAGAATACAATACTCACCCAAGAAAGGGAAAAAAGGAGGCAACATGCCTGCTTTTATATACATGTCTGAGCAGGTGCATCAATGCTGTACAGGCCTGCAGGCGGCATGCACACGCTATCAAAGGCAGTAACTACCCAGAAAACTAAGGTGGTTAGGGATGATATAGGACTATTGCATTTCAGAAAATAGGATCTCAGTTTCAAACAATGCCATTATTCTCTCATACCACAGGGCCATGGTGAGTGCAATGCCACACGAGTGAGAGAGGGGAAGAGAGAGAATATATTCTGCACTCATGTGAAAAAGGAATAAATGAGAATTTGCACAGACAGTTCACAAACAGGTAAAAATCAGGAACTGCAAAGATTACTATCTATGGTCCTTCCTTCTCTAAAATTAGGTTTGCCTTCTCACCACTACTACTCAAAGATCGGCCCTGCCCTCCCCTGGGATAGCTCCAACAATTCTGCAAAGCTTTTCTTTTATTTGCAGGATTTCCAAGTATTCAAGACATCCTAACCTAGCCCCAAAGAGTAACTCCTAATTTTAGTTCCCACCACTTCTATAGCAGGAGGCACTTGTATCTGAAAACTCCAAGTGTTATCTTCCCTGCACCATATCTGCCTGGTACCCCGGATAGGCCATTTCTTCCCCTTTATCTAGGATTAGTCAAACTCTATCCAAACTTCAAAACCAACTTCACCCTGCTCCGTGAAAACTTTCAGATCACACTAATAGCCTGTATTATTCATCTGGCCCCATTACTGAGCTTATATAATACCTATTCTACTCAACCAGAATTCAAATCCTTACAAATGGGATTTATATCTTCTCCACATAAAAGAGAGGCTATTCAGTAATTATCTATTCAGTTAAACTCCAACTGCAGAAAAACTTCCCACTCACTCATTCCAACTAAATTGCTGCCAGACTTTTGAATGATTTTCCAAAAAAAAAAAGAAAACAAAAAAAGGCAAGGATTCCACCTATCTCCATTACCTGGAGCCATTTACTTCACAACAGTACATTATCTAACTTCAACTTAACAGAATAATTGAAAGCCTTCATTTCAGATCAAGAAACGTTGACTAGGGACATTAAGTAATCTGATTCATACCATAAAGCACTTACTGAGCATGTATATATAGTGCCTACTGTATACTGGCATACAATAATGGCTAAGATACACTTACTTTACTTATTAATTATATTTCTATAAATGGAGCTAGGGAGGAGAAGCCACCAAATTAAAATCTCCCGTGTAACAAACTGAAGTGTGCTTTCATCCATCAGCACAGATTCCTAAGGAGGAGTGAACAACACTCCGCTTCTTGTGTGTAGAAAACTGACCTATCTAACCTTCATTCCAACGGGGTAAATTTGCAAATGCAGTTGGAATATGTGGGACCATTATGTGGGGATATCGTTCATAAAAGAAAATAAGCCAGTAGGCAAATATCAAGGTTTTATTAACCTAATCTGTGAAAACTAGTGATACCTGAATAAAATGATTTCCTTTACTGAAAAGTTTGAGTTAGTAGTGATAAAACCGCCATCTGCTGGATGTTCGCTGCACTGCACAAACAACTAGGGCAATTTTTCAGTACATCCCGGGCGAAGAGACCATGACACTTTCTATTCCTACAGGGAATACCATGACATAAAACCTCTGTTAGCTGCATATATTCCTGTATTGAAATTAGTGCCTGTAGTAGAGTACTCTAGACCTGTGGCCACCTCTAAAACAGCAGCCCTTCTTTTACAATGACTTTGAAATCCTGAAGTGAAACTGAAACTTCTACTTGTAGGTTGTAACTGTATATACTTTATTGTGCACTCATCTATCATTCATACGACATTGATACACCTGCAATGGAAGGCCGTTGCAGGAGCCGTACCATTACAGCAGAAAACACAACCAAAGCTGCATGTAAGTACCACGGTAGGGCATGGATTTCAATCGTGCACAGGCGTTACGATCAACCAAATGAATACACAAATATGCGCATAAACACAGTCTTATGTACAACTAGGAAGCAGGGCAAAACGCTGCAAATTCATAGTTATTCGTTAAGCAAACATGATCCCAAGCATGTTTCACTGAAAGAGTTCTCCGTTTCAGAGCAGAAAACTTTTGGAAATCGAACCACCTCGTCACTGAGCAATCGACTGACAGGTGAGGGGCCGAGAGTCTAGTGTTTCTGTCCTAATTCACCGCCGGGATGCAAAAAGTTTTTCTCAACCCGAGTCCCAGTTTCTCAGGTAACGAGGCCGCAGGACACAGCCCGTGACAATGCCTGCCAACCTTCACATAAAGGACAGGTTATTACGGACAGCACCATCCTCTGCGAAAGCGTGCCCGGGCCTTAAGAACCGCCTCCGCGTCTGCACTAGGCGGTGGCAGCGCCGGGGACGACAGTCAGACCCGGCTCCATCCGGCCGTCTCCGCCGAGGACCCCCGGTGCCGAGGTCTCCCGGGCCGCCTTCAAGCCCCCGCAGCGCCCCGGCTGCCTCCACAGGTCCCCTCGCAAGTGCCATCAGTCAGGGGGGTAGCGCTAACGGAGACCTAAAGGCCTAGGCCGGGCCGGAAGCCAAGGCGAGGCCCGGGACGCCCTTGGAGGTTAATCCGCGGGATACCAAGGGCTGCGGGACGCCGGGGGGCGGCACCGAGGTCGGGCGTGGGAGGAAGGCGCGGTGACCTCTCCTGCTCGGCTTCCCAGGTCCCAGCCGGTCCCCAAGGGGGCTCAGCGGGACCCCGCGCCCGTCCCACGAGGACCCCGCTACTCACCCCGGGACGGACACTGAAGCAGCAGAAGCCCTCAGCCAGCCTCACACAGGAAGGAAACGCCGCCTGGGAGAGAATGCTTCCGGCGGGATCCGTGACCCGCCCCCTCACACAGAGCATGCGCCACCCACGGCCTACGGCGGGGAGGGGGCGCGCTTCCGGCTCTCAGGAACGGCGCGGGGTTGCGGACGGGAGGGGGCTCGCCCAGCAGATACTTCGCTTGCTCTCTGCGGGGCGGCCGAGGCTTCCCGCGAAGCGGGTGTGTCCGCTTGCAGCACTCGCTTCGGCTCCGAGATTAGCTGCTGAGTCTCAGAGGTGCGATCGGGGAAGGCACCAATCACAGAAGGACCCTTCCCCGCTCGCGGGCTCAGGGCGCTGCAGCGGGGAAGGAAGCGGGGAGCCTTCTTGAGAGTGCAGAGAAATGCTCGGCATCCCCGCAGTGTCCTCCTGGATCCTGACTCCCGCCCCTCGCCCCTCACCCCCACGTGCACACTCGCAGGCCGCTGTTCTGTCTGTCCTTTGGCCAAAGCGCTGACGCGCATGGCCACCCCCCCACCCCCCGCCCCTGACCATCTGCCTTTCAGTTTCAAGGGTGAGCTCACCCTCCTCCGCCGTCTCTGCGCGCTGACAAACACCTGGAGGTAGCGCCTGAAAATCCTGCAAAACAACTCGGCAGCCCACCCAGGCAGGACCGGTAGTCGGGGGCAGAATAGGTTATCTGGTACCAGGTTTTGCATTTCGGTGACTTCCCTTTTCTACACCTTCCCCTTTCCAGAATGAGAGACGTGACCCAAGAGGTCCCAAGGGAGCAAGGCCAGCTCCTCTTGAACACACAGACTACCAGGGGGCAAGATGACATTAGCCACTGTTTCCAGATTCTTCCTTCAGGTAGAGGAGGTGAGACTACGAAGTAGTGAGCCGGTTCCTCTACCCTCCTCAGGAAGGCAGTTTGTGTTTTTGAGCTTTCGGCATCATCTTGGATGTCTAAAATTCTGCAACCTGATGGTAAAAGTTAGTGTATGCTACTCCTCTTACAAGCTTTTGATACTGTAGTGAGGATAATAGCCACAGTATATTGAATGCCTACTAAGTGTCAGGCTGTGTGCTTCAGAGGGCTTCAAATCCATCATCTGAGTTCCTCAAAAAACCTAATCCTCTGAAGTAGCCATTATTTTCTGTTTTTATAGATGAGCAGATTTTGAGGCGTAGGGGAAGAAATTTTCCTAAGTTCATGTACCTAATTGGCAAATTTCACTGGAACGAAATCTAATTCAGACCCTACACTTAACAGTTTCTCTTTGAGATAGTAATTTCTTACCAGTTATGTTTAAAAATTTAGTTGAAAGAAAACCATGAAATGACAAAATCATAGGCTTTAAAGGGTGAGGATGGGATGGCAGGGATATGTAAATATCTTAAAACCATGATTGGGTTTAATGACAAGAATCAGAATGGAATTTAATACTGAATGATATGAACCGAAGCTACGTTTGGGAGGGCTAAACTCATTATTTAGAGAGGAGGTAGAACTTTGGGAAGAACAGGATGGTTATGAGACCTGGACAACGTTTACAAAAAAACAAAAACGAAAACCCAAACAACAACAACAAAACCCCACAAACCCAAAACCATCAGCCATGCTTGCTCTGCAGTCTTGGCAGAGACTCTGTACTGGTTCCCTGTGATCATCCTTAATCTGAGTCAATCTGAGCTTGGGATGATCCTAGAACTTGCATTGACAGAGCTAAAAGGTAGAGGTTACTGAAGGAAAGAGCTGTAGGTGGCCCACTAGGGTAATCACTCGCCAGTAAGAAAAAGGAGCTGTGAAGTTCAAGACGGTAATGGATCTCCATCGTTTGCTGAGTGAAAATGCAACTGAAGACCTCTCCTGCCTTATGCTAAGGATCAGGGTGACCAGTCTACTCTGCTTATCTGACACTAAGAGGGTTTTTGGAACATAGGACTTTGGTAAAACAGAGGAAGTCTCAGGCAAACCAGGAGCCGTTGGTCCCCTCTTAGGGACATCTTAAATGAATTCTAGAATGAGGTGGAGTTCCCATTGTGATTGCATCTAATCTCTATTCACCTGGAGTATGTATGACTGTACAGGAAGTTGTTGGAAAAAGTAAAGACTGGCCGTAAAAAGTCTGCATGCTCCCAAATAAATGCTGCTGCTCATCCTTTTTCAGTGCTTTGGCTGTACAGCAAGTATCTACATACATACGTCTTGGATGTGATTTACATTTAGCAAATTCTGAAGAAGCCTCTTATGTCTGGGTCCTAAGACATCAGATTACTGCCCTCCCACGTACCATGCATGTTCATTTCCAGCAGTCACTAAATCAGCGAGGTTCTTCCAGAATAGAGCTGAGTGAACATATGCTTTTCATCCCAGGATAGCTTTATATAATCCCTGGCAGCACAAAACAGCATATTTGGCCCACAGTAGGGGCTCAATAAATAATTCATTATGTATAATATTAATCAGGAAATTATAACAACAGATTTTTTTGTGGACTTTCTGGGCCTTCCCTCTGTGATTTGTTAGACTCAAAGTATTAAAAATAATTATTACATTTATTGTTAAAAGTTGGGTTTTGGGTTTTTGTCTTTTGTTTTTAACCAGTGCCTCCTAAAACAGCTTATGGCAGCTTTCAACCACATGGAATTGAATTATCCTTTACTTTTGTTAGTTGGATGGGAGTATGATTAATTTGCTCTGCAGCCAAGGTGAATATTTGCATTGCACCCTAAAGGGGAAGAGATTCCTTAGATTAGAGGTTCTCAGATTTCATTGAGACAGCATGGCAAATGCAGATTCCCAGGCCCTAGCTTTAGACGCTCCCATTTAACTGCTCTAGGTTTTAGCCTAGGGATTTGAATTTTGAATAAGCATCTGAGATGGCTCGCATATAGGTTGTTTTGGATCACACTTAGAGAAACTCTGCTCTAGTGAGTGATGATTTTAGATGTATTTTTGCAAAAATCTCTATTGCCCCAGTCCCGAAGCCTCTCTGGTCAGGTGAACCCATTAAGTCAGCTGGGATACATCAAGATATCAAAACAGTAAATCTGACCCTGTTTGCTGTTCATTAGAAATGATTCACCTGACAGTGATTTAGAAAAAGCAGAACTTTGGGGGCACCTGGGTGGCTCAGTCCATTATGCATCTGACTCTTGACTTTGGCTGAAGTCATGATCTTACAGTTCATGGGTTCAACCCCTGCACTGGGCTCTGTCTGCACTGATGGCACAGAGCCTGCTTGGGATTCTTTCTGCCCCTGTCTCTCTTTCTGCACCTCCCCCACTAGCATTTTTTCTCTCTCAAAATAAAAAATAAACTTCAAAAAAATAGAAAACAGCAGAACTTCAACAAATAGATAAAATTATATAGCAGTAATTATGCTAGTGTAACAGGCACTTGGTAGCCTTGGTTCTTTTAAAAATATTTCATCAGTATAGAATAATCTTCATTATTATTTTGACAAGTTAAATAGAATGGTTGGAGACAGAAAAGGAAAGCAAGAATATGAAGCTGTACCTGAAGCCATAAAAGCACTGAGAAAGACCAAGATTAAGTGCTTGATTGAAGTTCCAATAGAAAGGGTGAGATGGAGTTGAGGCAAAAGTAATGAAAAATTAAAATTTTAACAGATTGGAAGGAATGGAAAGATGAATTGGTAGCTTCATTCTCTAAAAAGCGCAGAGAGCTGAAAGACACAATAGCAAGGTTCAAAGAACATCTCATAAATCTACTTTTCTTTTTAAAATTTTTTTAATTTAAAAAAAATTTTTAGTGTTTTATTTATTTCTGAGAGAGAGAAAGAGACAGCATGAGCAAGGAAGGGTCAGAAAGAGAGGGAGACACAGAATCCGAAACAGCCTCCAGGCTCTGAACTAGCTGTCAGCACAGAGCCCAGTGCAGGGCTCAAACCCATGAACCGTGAGATCATGACCTGAGCCAAAGTCTGACGCTTAACCGACTGAGCCACCCAGGCACCCCGTAAATCTAGTTTTCATGCTTCTGTGTTTTAAATTTTTACACATAATTTAGGGGCTGCTGGGTGGCTCAGTCAGTTAAATATCTAACTCTTGATTTCTACTCAGGTCATGATCTCATGGTTCATGGGATGGAGCCCCACATTGGGCTCTGTGCTGGCTGTGTGGAGCCTGCTTGGCATTCTCTCTCTCCCTTTCTCTCTGCCCCTCCCCCTCTCCCACTCTTTCTCAAAATAAATAAACTTTAAAAAAGAAATTTCACACATAATTGAAAATGCATGTGTATGTAATTTTCTAATGTTATCAGGGTAGCACTAAGCTGCAATCTAACATCGCTACACAATCCTTTTCCTTAAGCACTACTGCCAGGTAGACCTTTTTACCGTTTATGCTAGCAATAAACATTGTCTAGAACTTGGGTATTTGTTTTAAATTTGCAATATTTTATTGTTCAGCTTCGTAGAGTACTGAAAATACACTGTTCAAGTGATACTATCTGTGGAAAGTCAGAATCTATCAAAACAGAATTGCTTGGGAAGAAGTCTAACCTTACTATAGACTCATTAGCAGAGGTTTTATAGCATAGATGAATGAGTCCTCTCCCTAGGAATTATTTGGGACCTTTATAAATGCCCTTCCGTATGGTTTTTTAAATGGGAGAGGAGATGGGAGGGATTGGGCAAGAGTAACAAAGATATGAATTCATCAGCCAAAACTGAAGAAACAGTAGTTGAAACATTAATTCTCAATTTCTGTAACAGCAGATTGATAGATGAAGCATGAAACAAGACCAGATGCTGTGGTTTCCAGGATGCACTGGCTTCCCGTCCTTTGTAACCTGGAGCATTTTTTTTTTGCTGTAAGTAGGTCACTTACTTGCTCTCATTTACCTGATTCTAGGAAAATGCCCTTGAAAGTATTTGGAAAAGAATGTGTGCTGTCCTCAACATTTAAAAAAATTAAGATTCTGTAAACCATTCGCCCCCCCCTGCCATTTCTCTATTAGAATATGTTGTAACCTTGAAACACTCGTGAAACTAAAATGCAAAAGAAACATTTGAGATCTCTTATTTTCTAACCACAAAGACAGTAAAATCTGTGCCCATCCTGTTAGCCCCCGTGATTCACTCTACTTAGCACTGGCAGAGATTTCACCTTACGCAATTCAAATTGGGGTTTAAGTATTTTGTATTCTCGTGTCACATGCCAGCTACTTGAGAAAGGAGGATGCTTAGGACATAGGCGGGGCTTAAATGCTTTCTTAAAATTTACTTGTTGAGGTATAGTTGACATACAACATTACATTAGTTTCAGATGTACAACACAATGATTCAACAACTCTGTACCTTACTCCATGCTCTCCGTGGTAAGTGCGGTCACCATCTGTCACCATGCAAGGTTATTACAATATTATTGACTATATTCCCTTTTCATTCTCATGTCTTACGTATTTTATAACCAGAAGCTTAATCCCCTTTACCTATTTCACCCATCTCTCCACTCTCAACTAGGGCTTTAATTAATTGATGTCCCCCCCTGCAATCTGACATATCTCATGGGGCTTTGGAGGCTCCATTACTGCAGATTTAATCTGACCAAGGGGGAGGAAAAATAAAAAGTAGGAAGGGTATGCAGTTCAAAGATAGGAGCTGTGTAATCAAACCATTTTACTGACCATACGTATGTTACCGCCCGGTTGTTGGTAGGTCCGTTCCTAGTGTGTCCATCAGAGACCAGTCCCATCAGGGTGAGTCTTGGTACTCATGGGATTTAAGAACATAGACATTGAAGCCCACCAGACCTGGGTTGGAATGTACAATCTGTTGTTTTCTAGCTCTAGGATTTGGGGCAAGTTATATAGCCTCAACTTCCCTGTCTTTAATATGGGGACAGGAATGGTACACATGCCACGGAGTTGCAGTGAAAATTAAATGAGATCGTTTCAGGAAAGTGCTGAGCTCTATGCCTGACCCCTAGCAAGTGTTCAATAAATGTGCCCTGCTGTTGTAACACCCCAGGCGATGTTTTCATTGTACTATGAGTGATGTTCTCTCATTTCCAGAAGTCTCTGAGGACAAAGATTCTCTCCTATCTCCTTACTGTTTGCATGAGGACTTCACCTCTCAAGTTTTTAACCCTGGCAGCTTGTCTGCCAATGTTTCCCTGACTTGTGAAGAGGCCACGCCTCTCTGTCTCTCTGACCTCTTGATTTTCTCATTCCCAATCTTACTACCCTCCTCTGGCTGAGTCTGACTGATTAGTAGTCAATAAACCATTTATGATAGTTCTATAAAACCTATAAGATTCTATCCTTCTGACCACCAGACAATTACATTTAAAATATTGATCAAACCATGAAAATAGCTATCTGGATATTTCTCAGTTCACTGAAGACCATTATTGATATTGGCTGTTGTTCCCATCTGTCTAATAACAGCCATTTATTGAGCTTACACTCCTTGCTTTCATGGAGTTCTAAAGACTAAAACATTTTATAAAAATGCAAGTCCTCATAGAGCTATTGATTTTTTTTAAGCTAAAGGTTTATCCTATATTTCATCCCCATTTCTTATTTGTTTAGGGAAAACTTCCTGCCTTAGATTGCTGAGTGGGTTTTGCACAAGAAAAAGAACTTAGTTCAGTGGGTGAAAGTGAGATGCTGAACCAGACTGGAAATTTTGGATGTCGATACTTTGCATGTCTGATCTTTCCTTTGCAGACTACAACCGGAGATTTTAGACGTCAATACTTTGCATGTCTGATCTTTCCTTTGTAAACTCCACTTTCTGATTACACTTGGGGACTGTCATGACATCAGAGCTGCTGTTCTTCATGTAGAATTTAATTCTATTGAGCTTGTGCTCAAGCACAGCACAGTTAAAAAGACATTTACTATGTGCAACTCATGAAAACCTCCTAAAATTGAAGGAGTTTTGCTGAGCAAACGAAATGCTATGTCCTGTTTAGAGATTGAGGACATGGCTTTCAAAGGCAAAGCTGAGGTCACACATTGCTGATTTTATATGTTTAAGACTGAGATATATGCTAGACCTTCTTCTTTCACCTTAGAGAGGCCCAGCAATAGGGTACTGGCAAGCTAATATTAAAATCGCCTTCTCATCTCTTTAGTGTCAGCACTTCCGGAAACAGAAAAACAAAACAAAGGTGTAAGTAAAAAAAAAAAAAGGAAGAAAGAAAAGCCTGTAACTTGAGTTACGGAAGTACAGGAAACAAATCAAATCCCATTCAGCTTCAAAACACTATACTTGATAGAGTTTCACACACCTTTCTCCTTTCAGGTATGCTTCTTATTGAGTTTAAAGTCCAGAGTCATTATGGGAGCGGGGCGGTCAATCCTGAATGAGGCCAGAGGAATGTCCCACACCCTTTTCTTTATGTCTTCTGTGCTTTCAGGAAAAGGAGGGATCACAAAAGGGGTCATTAAGGAAAGGAGACAAAGAGGTTGACTCCCCAGCAGTGTTTTTCCCCCTATGATGTTGAGATGCTAATGATTCTTTGTGTTTATTTGTTTAGTTGTTTGTGTTTTATTTGAGAAAGAGAGAGAGAGAGCATGAGCAGGGGAGAGGGGCAGAGAGAGAGAGAGAGAGAGAGAGAAAGAATCTTAAGCAGGCTCTGTGCTCAGTGCAGAGCCCAATGCTGGGCTCCATCCCACAACCCTGGGATCATGGGCTGAACTGAAATTAAAAACTGGATGCTCAACAGACTGAGCCACCTGGGTACCCCAAGATGCTAATGATTCTGTAAAAAAATTTTTTTAATGTTTGTTTTGAGTGCAGAGGAGGGGCAGAGAGAGAGGGGAACAGAGAATCTGAAGCAGGCTCCGTGCTGACAGAGAGCCCTATGCGGGGCTGAAACTCACGAACTGGGAGATCTTGCTCAGAACCAGAGTCAGTTGCTTAACCGACTGAGCCACCCAACCGCCCCAAGATGCTAATGATTCTTAACCAGCTGAAAGCAACATCAGAATTCTGTCTGGATAATCTTGATTCTCAGGCTGGACAGTGTTCCACCTTCCACATTCTGATCCATTCATCATTCAGTCCTTCTTGTGCTAGATAAACTGGCTTTACATCGTCTATTATCATGTTGTCCTCACAGGCTGGTATTTAAGGAGCCTCCCCCCATTCCTGCCTTGGAACTCCTGGACATAAATGGGGAAACAGTTTAATTGAGTGGTGTCTAAAGTCATGATATACAATGATTGTTTTGGGAGAAGAGGAGGAAATAATGATATTTCTTCAGTTGAGTAAATCATAAACATTTCCAGCACTTGAACTCACACATGTAGGCAAAAGCAGAAGGCAACTAACCACCTCTCCAGGGGACATTCCTCCTCATTCGTTAGGAATGTCTATGACACTCCATTTTCATTTTCCATTTTCCATCCCCAAATTCTGTCTCTGCACCCAGGCAGGAAAGTGTTGCCGAGTACTGAGTATCAGATACAAATATAGCCTCTGTCAAGATAGTTTCAAGCATGCGAGATGCAGATTAATGGGTACAGTGTTTGAGAAATTCTGAGAATACTAAGTGAAAGGGCCAAGTCTGTGGCCTGTCCCATGGTAGATAGCCTTTCTGGATTCCTTGGGAATCTGGAATTGGGACACTTCTACCAGCTTCCTAAGTCCATGATTTCATGATCCTTTCTGACCTGAGTGTGGAGGAACTTCTGTTTGAATTTGTTTCCCCCTTTGACCCCCACAAATGAATGCTAAATTTGAATTCTAGGTTTAGGAGTATAGTTTAAAATATTAAGTACTGAAGGTTTGTAAGATTTGTGTAGTAATACCTGGTAAGCCCCCCACCATTTTGCCAGTCCTGGTTTTTTTACAGTGTGGTTTCACATTTGTGTGCTTGAATTTTAAAGTATGTAATCTCTGTATGTCTGGAAAAGTTTCGCTTCTTTACATTAAGGAACTTAGCTGCAGTGATCCCTCCCCTCGTCTCCACCCCTATCCCATATTACGGTCAGATGGTAAAGATAGAGGAGGTCTCCTATCCTCCACCCTGTCCACAGGTGACGAGTAGAGAATAGCAGTAGGGAGCTGGGTCTCGAAAAGCCATGCCCTTCCTTTGTGAAGAGACAAGCTGGCTACTAAGAATGTTGCCAAGGCTGGCGAAAATGACACTGCAGAGAAAGCAAATGCAAGTATTAAATATCAGTACATTAAGGGCTACATCAAGAACTTAAAAATATATATTTTTTAATGTTTATATTTGAGAGAGAGAAACAGAGTGCAAGAGGAAGAGGGGCAGAGAGGGAGACACAGAATCTGCAGCAGGCTCCAGGCTCTGAGCTGTCAGCACAGAGCAAGACATGGGGCTTGAACCCATGAACCATGAGATCATGACCTGAGCCGAAGTCAGATGCTTAACCGACTGAGCCACCCAGGTGCCCCTCAAGAACTTTTAAAAAAGGGAAAAGTGGTTAGTATAAAATAAACCCCATCTTCCACAGCGGATCACGGCTTTCAGGATATGAGCTCATGAACAACAGAAGGAAAAGAGTCTTTTTTGTTTTATTACCAATATTATTGTTGGATTCTCTTGTAAATTCCCTATTTTCTGTGAAACCTGGAACTTGCCAATGAAGGTTTTAGCTAACAGGACACTTTTCAGAAATGTATCCTTCACCACCTCCAATTGATGAGAGATTACTATAACAGATTTTAAAAACACTCATATAGATTCTCATAAATTGTGTTTTAATTGAGAGCTAAAGAGGAAGAGTGGAGGGGTAAGGACACAAATTTATCTCCACTTATCTGTTCATTTGGAACTTTTATAAAGAGAAAAAATTTCCTCTTTTTTTAAAAGAAGATTTTAAAATCTCATTCTTTAGGAAGTAAATTCAGGAGTAAGAAATTCCATACCTGCTCTGCAGTATAGTTTATTGTTAATTTAATTGACTATTGGCATGCTGAGTGGTGTGTTAAGCTTGGAACACATCTCTCTTACTGAAGTAAGAAACCAACATTAAGAAAGAGAAGACACCTACATTTTCCCCCTAGATAAAGACACCTGCTCCAGTGTTATAGAAATGGTTAGGGAAGACCTAGATATAGATTTAGAAGAATATAATTTCCAGGAATCACACTCTCTCAGGATTGAAAGGAATATTAAATGGCATTGAATCTTCAACCCAAGGCAGTGTAGAATTGTAGAAAGGATGTCTGCTACGGAATTAGTGGACCTGGGTCAAATCATAGCCTTACCATATAGTAGCTGTGTGTTTTAAGAAATTTAATCTCTCTGAGCCTTAGTTTCTGGCCTATAACTTGTGAATAGTAACTACATTATAAGTTTGGGGAGGATTGAAGATAATGTATGTAAAGGACCCGGGACAGACACAATAGGCATTTAGTAAATGGTTGTGATGGTGGTTATCAAAATTGTCCCACCAACTGGTCATTAAACTTATTTGAACATTTCCAGTTGACGTAGAATTCCTAACTGCTAGGAAGCCCATGTCACGCTTGGAGAGCTCTTCAGTGTTTTCCCTTTTACGGAGCCAAATTCCTTTCCCCCTAGAACTCCTATCTGCTGTTCCCATTCTTGCCAGTGGGGCTGCATAGGCTAAGTCTGTAACCTGATGGAACGCGTCATGGAGAATGGAACACAGGCCATCAGAGTGGTGTAGCTGGTGAGGACACTACAGATGGATCAGTACAACTCACAGTCAGACTAGCTCCCTTCTCCTGGCAGCCACCAGTCAGATACCTATTGAATTTGCTGTTAACTGAAGCCCGTTCATCACCTTCACAAGAGCTGAGGCCATTTGTGAGGCTGTTTGGCATGGTTTTGAGGAAGAGACTCAAGTGCAGAAGCTTACAATGAAATCTTTATTATATTAGTTAATAAACTGGTAAAATTCCACTTGAGTCATGCTAATATATTTGAATATTTAATCAACTCTGTCCTGTGGCGTACCTATACAGTAGTGTAACTGACAAATGGGCATTTTCTTTAACCGACACTCAGTACAGTATTTAATATGTGACAGGCACTATTCTAAGTGCTTTACATATATTAACTCACCCAATTCTCACTCATATTAACCCTGTGTAGCAAGTACTATTATTATCCTCAGACAAGGAAACTGAGGCACAGAGAGGTAATGTAACTAAGTAACACTAACTTTCCAAGGTCAAATAACTAGTAGATGGCAAAGCTGGGATTTGAACCAATCCGTCTAGTTCCAGAGCCTGTGTTCATACTGATGCCCTTCCCCAAATTTGTTTAAATTAAAAAAATCTGTTGCTTAGACTGTTAGAGCTCCTTAAAACAGTATAATAAATTAATTAAAAATACTTATTAAAAACAGTATAATAAATTAATGCTGCTGGATTCACAACCTCTAAACTTTATAAAAACATTATTAGAGAATATGTTTTGAATTACTATGAACATTTATGAGAATCCAAAATGTTGACTGTAAGCAATATCTAACTCCATTCTAAGCAAGACTAGGCTTTATTATTATTATTAGGCTTTATTATTATTATTATTAATTTTTAGTTTAGAGAGAGAGAGGAAATGTGAGCAGGGGAGAGGGGAAGAGGGAGAGAGACAGAATCTTAGGCGGGTTCCACGCCTAGCACGGAGCCTGACATGGGGCTTGCTCCCACGATCCCGGGATAATGACCTGAGCCAAAATCATGAGTCAGCCACTCAACCAACGGAGCCACCCAGGCACCCCAAGACTAGCCCTTCTAATAGTGTTCTCTCCTTTATTTTCCCACTCTATAATTAAGAAGGAATTAATGGGGGTTTCTGAATCTTGATCTTATTCTGCTAAAACTTGTTTCAAATATCATAAAAGCAATGTATCATATTTGAGTTTTATTTTAAATTAGCATATGGTAAAATTGACTGTGTGTGCATATGTGCATGTGTGTACAGTTCTCTGAGTTTTGAGACAATAGATTCATATAACCACCCCCACAATCAAGGTATGTAACAATTCCATTATCTTACAAAACTACCTTGTGTGACTAATTTTAGTTACTTCCTCAACCCCTGGTGCCCATGGATCTGTTCTCCATCCCTGGAATTTTGTCTTTGTGAGAATAACACATCAATTAGATCATGCAGTGTGCAATCCTTTGAGACTGGCTTCTTTTATTCCTTTGAGATTCATCCAAGATGTTGCATATATCAATCATGCATTCATTTTTATTGCCAAGTAGTATTCCATTATCCTACAGTTTGTTCATTCATCTATTGAAGGACACTTAGGTTGTTTCCAGTTTTGGATAATTATGACCAGAGCCGCCATAAACTTTTGTGTGTAGGTTTGTGTGAACCAGAAGTTTTTGTTCCCTTAGAATAAATACTGAGGAGTGGAATTGCTAGGTCACATGATAAAAGTATTTATAGATTTATGAGAAGCTGCCCAGCTGTTTTCCACAATGGCTCTACCATTTTATATTTCATTGAGAATATGTGAGCATTCCATTTTTTCTGCATTCTCACCAGAACTTGATAGTATCAGTATTTTTTAAGTATTCTAGTAGGTATCTAATTGTGGTTTTAATAGGCATTTCCCCTAATGGGTAATGATATTAACATCTTTTCGTGAGCTTATTTGCCATGCATTAATCTACTTTGGCAAAACACCTGTTCAGATGTTTGGTTCATTTTACAATTGGGTTGTTTGTGTTGTTACTGTTGAGCTTGGAGGATTCTTTATATGTTCTAGATATAGGCCTTTGAAAGTATGTGATTTGCAAATGTTTTCTTCTAGTCTTATCTTTTTATGCTCTTGCTAGTGTCTTCTGTAAAGTTTTAAATTTGGATCAAGTCCAAGTTACCAGTTGTTTTCATTTGTGGATCATGTGTTTGGTGTCATGTATAAGAACTCTTTGACTTACCCCAGGTTATAGAGACTTTCTCTAAAGATTTCTTTTGGGGCGCCTGGATGGCTCAGTTGGTTAAACATCCAACTTCAGTTCAGGTCATGATCTCATGGTTCATGGGTTCAAGCCCCGCATCGTGCTCTATGCTGACAGCTCAGAGCCTTGAGCCTACTTCAGATTCTGTCTCTCTCTCTCTCTCTCTCTCTCTCTCTCTGTCTCTGCCCCTTCCCGGCTCATACATTCTCTCTTGCTCTCTCAAAAATAAACAAACATAAAAAATTAAAATAAAAAGATTTCTTCTGGAAGTTTTATGTTTTACATTTAGATCTATGATACATTTTGAGTTCATTTTTGCATAAAGTGTGAATTTGGGGTTGAGGTTAACTTTTAAGTGTATGAATGTCCCACACCTTTCTTTGGCAAGACTATCATTTAGACCTCTGTCCAAAATCACTTGGCCGTATTTGTGAGGATCTCTTTCTGGGTTGTCTGTTCCATCCCACTGATCTATGTAACTGCCCACCACTGTCACCACCCTGTCCTGGCTAATCTAGCTGTATAGCATAACTTAAAAATCAGGTAGTGTGATTCCTCCAATATCATTGTTCTTTTTCAAACTTATTTTGCGTTTTCTAGTTCCTTTGAATTTCTTTGTTAATTTTAGAATCAGCTTGCCTGTATCTACAAAATTCCTCCGGAGATAGTTAATAGAATTGAGTTAAATCTGTACATGGGCTTAAGGAGCTGAGTTTTTTGGTCCCTGAGCATGATATATCTTCCTGTTTATTTCAGTCTTTTTAAAATTTCTTTTATTTAGTGTTTTGTAGTTTTTAGCATAGAGATCCTGTTTATGTTTTGTTAAATTTATTCTTAAATGTTTAAATAATTTAGAAGCCATACTAATGACTAAAAAAAAATCAGTTTCGGTTGTTCATCCATTGGTATACAGATAAGATTATTTTTGTGTCTTACCTATGCTCTATGACCTTACTTAGTTCAAGGGGGAGGTTTTTTTGGTCACTTCTTTTGGTTTCAATTATGTCATCTACAAATAGGGACATTTTCATTTCTCCCTTTTCAATGTGCATGCCTTTTATCTCTTATTCTGGCCTTATTATACTGGCTAGGAGTTCTAGTATAACATTAAATTGCAGTGATGAGAGAGAACATCTTTGCCTTATTCCTGATCTGAAGGGGAAAGCGGTCAGTTTTTCATCACTAAGTATGATATTAGTTGTTAGCTTTTTGTATATGACCTTTATGAGGTTGAGGAAGTCCCCTTCTTTCTTAGTTAGCTGACAGTTCTTTCTTTTTTTATCTTGAAATGAGTGTTGATTTTTTCAAGTGCTACTTCTGCATCAACTGATATGATTATGTAGCTTTTCTTCTTTAGTCTATCAATAAAGTAGATTACATTGATTGATTTTTTTTTTAAATACTGAAGCAGCCTTGCCTTTTCAGGATAAGCTCTGCTTGGTTGTTTTAGTATATAATTAAAAAAATACTTAGGTTTTCAATTTGCTAAGATTTTGTCTGATTTATATATCAGTGTTTACACGAGATATTAACCTATGTTTTTTGTTTTTGTTTTTGTTTTTTTTTACCTTTGTTTGGCTTTGGTATCTGGGTAATGCCAATTTTATAAACATGAGTTTGGAGTGTTCCCTCCTCTTGTGTTTTTGAAATAGTTTGTATAGAATTGGTAGTTCATCTTTATATGTTTAGTAGAAGTCTAGAACTGTCTGGGACTGGAATATTATTTTAAAAGGTTTTTTTAAAAAAAATTATAGTTACAGGATTCTTTAGGTTGTCTGTTTTCTCTTTGATGAGTTTTAGTAGTTTGCTCTCAAGAATTTGTTAATTCTACCTAGGTCATATTTATGCGTTTAGAGTTGCTTTTTTCATTCCCTTAATACCCTTATAATATCTACAGTTTCTGTGGTAATATCCTCCTTTTGATTCCTGATATTGATAATTTGTATTTCTTCTTTGTTCAGATTTATAAATTTCATTTTTCTCAAAGGATCAGTTTTTCATTATTTTTCTCTATTAATTTTTTGCTTTCAATTTCATTTGCTTCTGCCCTTAGCTTTTTTATTTCCTCCCTTCTGCTTGACTTAAGTTTATTTTGCTCCTTTTTTATTGTTATTTGTATTTTTAAGATCAGTAATTTGACACCTTTCTTCTTTTTTAATGTATGAATTTAATGCTGCAAATTTCCCTTTTGCACTGCTTTAGCTGAATCCTACAAATTGTGACATGTTGTTTTTTCATTTTTATTCAGTTCAAAATATTTTTACATTTCCCTTTTGACTTCTCTTTGGCCATAGATTATTTACAAGGGTGTCGTTTACACATGTTAGGGGACTTTCTTTTCATTTTTCCTGTTACTTAATCCTAATTTAAATCCATTATGATTGGAGGGCATAATTTGTATGATTACAATTCTTTCACATATTTTTTTGGGGTGGTGTTGTAATCCAGGATATTGTCTGTCTTTGAGAACGTCTCACGTACGTTTGAAATAATATGTGTTCTGCTGCTGTTGGGTGGAGTAATCTGTATATCTGTTGAACCCAGTTGGGTTGGTGGTAGTGTTTGGTTCTTCTATATCCTTGCCAACTTTGTTTACTAGTTCTTTCCATTGCTGAGAGAGGAGCGTTGAAGTCCAAATGTAATAATTGTGTTTATGTCTGTTTCTCCTTTCAGTCCATTTAGATTTTTACTCATGCATTTGGTAATGCTCTTAACTTCTGATAATTTGTTTTGTTTTGGTTTTTGGTTTTTTGGGTTTTTTTGCTCTGAAGTCTACATTGATATTAATGTAGTTACTCCACTTTGTTTTGATTAGTACTCATATAGCATATATTTTTCCATCCTTTTATTTTTAACCTATATCATTATGTTTGAGTTCAGGTGTTCTTTGTATCCATTCTGCCAATTTGTGTGTTTTAATTCGCATATTTAAGACCATTTTCAGTTAATGTAATTATTGGTTTATTTGGCTATTTGATATATTTGTTTTCTGTTGGTTTCCTTTTTTGAATTTTCCCCCTCATTTCTCTGTTTTCTCTTTCCTGCCTTCTTTTGGGACATTTGAATTTTTGTTAGTATTCTGTCTTATCTATTGTGTTTTTCACTATTTATCTTTGTAAAAAAAAAAAAAGTCCTAATGGTTGCCCTTGGGATAAAAATATAAATGTTTGATTTTCTACAATCTATGTAGAATCAATATATGTTACCATTTCATTTTAAGTGGAGTGAGGAAGTCTTATCACCATTTCACTTAAATCCCTTTACACTCTATGTTACAGTTGTCTTATGTATTGCATTTACATATGATAAAAATTCAAGCAGACACTTTTGCTTTCAAACATGAAATGTGTTTTGAGGAACTCAAGAGAAGACTAGTTTAGGGGTGCTTGGGTGGCTCAGTCAGTTAAGCAACCGACTTCAGCTCAGGTCATGATCTCAGGTTCGTGGGTTCAAGCCCTGCATTGGGCTCTGTGCTGACAGCTCAGAGCCTGGATCCTGCTTCAGATTCTGTGTCTCATCTCTCTGTCCCTTCCCCACTAACACTGCCTCTGTCTCTCTGACTCAAAAAAATGAATAAACATAAAAATTTTTTTTAAAAAGAGAAAAATAGCCTATTATATTTACCTAGATATTTATGATTTCAGTTGTTCCTCGTGTATCCCTGATGTCCCAGGTTTCCTTATGGTATAATTTCCTTTCTGCCTAAGAACTTCCTTTAGCAATTCTTTAGAATAGGTCTGGTGGCAATGAATTCTTTTTTTTCCTTCCCTGATAATGTGTTTGTTTCAACTTCAATATGAAGAGTATTTTTCCTGGGTTTTGAACTCTGGGTTGAAGGGTTGGTTTTTGTTTTTGTTTTCTGTTTTTCCAGCACTTTAAGCTGTTCCATTTTATTCTACCCTCCACAGTTTCTGATGAGAAACCTACAATCATTGAGTTGTTGTTGCCTTGCAAATAATGCGCCTTTTTTTTTCCTGCCTGCTTCCATGATTCTTTTTGTTTGTCTTCAATTACCAGCAGTTTGATTATGCTATATTGGGGCATCCATTGTTTTGGGGTTATCGTGTTTAGAGTTCACTGAGCTTCTTGAATCTGTATGTTTATGTTTTTTACCACATTCAGGAAATTTTTAATCATCTTTTCCCATATGTTTTACTGCATTGTATTTCTATTTCTCTTCTAGATTTCCAGTAACATGAATATTAGGTCTTTTGGTTTTGTTCCATTGGTCTCTGATACACTGTTCATTTTTTTCCCATTATTTTTCTCTTCATTGTTCAGATTGAATAATTTCTGTTGAGTTATCTTCAAATTCTCTGATGCTTTCCTTTGTCATCTCTGTTCTGTGATTGATTCCATGTACTGAGTTTATTTTGGTTTTTGTAGTTTTCCGTTATAAAATTTCAATAGAGGTGGCTGGGTTCAGGCTACAAATTCCAACCACTATTCTGTAGTTTCAATGTCAGTTCTGTTTTCAAAGCATTTGCAGCACTATTTGAATCTGTCTTCTGTGTGTGCCCAATCTGCAACACGTGTGGTGGTCTGTCCTTTAGCTCTGTCTCAGAGTCTTCACTATCTAGGTCCGTTTTGTCCTTGTGTAGCTTGAGTGGGAGCCTGAGAGTCTCTAATCAGCTTTATCTATTACTTTCCTGAGTTTCTCCTTCTCCATAATCTCTGGTACTTGCTGACTCCTTAGACTTCCTCTTTGAGTCCTGTATCCAGAAAGCCAGTGCTTTAGCTATCCTGTTATACAGCCTACTTCCGGGGACAGGGCCTTGTCTAGGGCCAAGCAATGGAGGGAAAGAGATGAAATGCCAAATGTGATTTTCACCCCCTCCTGGGATCACAGCTTTTTCGTAGAGGAAGATTTCCCTCCCTCAGAGATGTTGGTGCCTGTGGGCCCCCACTACCATTGTCTTCATTGCTACTGTTGGGGGGGGGCAGGATTTCCTGGGGCCTGGGCCATCAGAGAACAGGGGAAAGAACAAAAGATGGCAGACTTCCCTGACACTCTCCAAGCGTCAGGAAATGCTTTTCCTGATCCTGGAGCCGGAACAGAACTGAAGGGCTTCTTCAGGAGTTCCCTCTGTGCCCTGGTGCCCATTCTGAGTTTTAGGCTGCCTTACATCTGGACCAGGGGTTTCTAGTAGAGAAAAGCAAAACAGAAAACTCACTGCTGATTCAGCAGTGCTTTGAATCCTGGTCTTCTTTCCCAGTTTACCTGCTACTATTTTTGGACTCCTCAAATGGATGTTCCATGTGTTCCATCAGGTTTTACAGCCACATTCAGCGAGAAAGACAGGGTAGAATGAGGTTACTCCATGTCACCTAGAACTGGAATAATATATATTATTTGCTATCATGGATTGAATGCTCATGTCCCTCCAGAATTCATATGCTGAAGCCCTGACCCCCAATATGATGGTAGTTGGAGATAGGGCCTTTGGAAGGTAATTGGGATTAGAAGAGGCCATGGAGATTGAGCCCTTCTGATGGGATTAGTTCCTTATAGAAAGAGCCACCAGAGTGCGCTTGCTTTCATGCTCTCTCTCCCTCCCACCTTCAGTGCCCTGTGAGGTCACAGAGAGGAGGTGGCCATCTGTAGGCCAGAAAGGGCGCCCTCTCCAGGAATTAAATTGGCCACCACCTTGATATTGGATTTCACAGTGTCCAGAGCTATAAGAAAGAAGAAACAACTCCCCAAAACTAGACTGGTAGCTTTAGGGCTTTTTATTGTTCAGTTATAATACCTCAAGTGTATTTTTTGATGTCAGAGCTTTCAATTAATTTACTGCTTGATTGTTTGGATCTTAGTCCCTTGGACTAAGTTTGCTTCAGAATTCACTGTAAATAGTCTCAAGGCTAAGTGACCTAGGTTCTGCATGGACCAATTCTTTTTATTATTTATTTTATGCCTCAGAGAAGCTTATTTCAAAGAGTATGTGGTTAGAAGGCCACGGTCCGTTTCTCACCCACGCAGCACAGTAAAACATAGGATGCGAGAGTAGGTGCCAGATACACATATTTGAGCGGAGGAGCATAAATGAACAACAGAACCCTGCATGGCTCACTTAACAAAAGGCTTGTCTTTGGCAGATAACAGTTTTAAAGGAATTCATCTATGAAAAGAAACAAAACACTAGTGATTCTTGACCATCAACAGTGAAGGACAAGTCCTCAGAATTGGAGTGGAACAAGGCTAGAAATAGGTTATTGTCTCAAGTGAGCCGAAGACGGTAGAACAGATCAGTGAGCTTTGGTACTGAAGGCAGTTTCAGGTCGTGCGCCATTGCTCTCCCCCAGGTGAACCTTCTTTCCTTTTTTTCTCCCACTAATCTTTTCCATCTCATCCATTCCCTTTTATTTTTCCCTTTTCCATGATCTTTTATCTCTATGAACTTTTGTTAATCCGTAGAGCTGGCTTTAAAGAGCTGATGATCCTTGAGGGTAATGCCTTTCCCTCATCCATTTCCGTCTCTTCCTCATGTGCTTGCCCCGCCCCCATTCCTACTCTACCTGTCCATACTTTCCCCTGGCTAGGGCCAGCGCCCAGCTTTAGCTTTGGCTCTGCCGGCCGGAAGGCCTGGCTTGACTCGCCTAGGGTTCCCTTGGAAATAAGAGCTCATGACTTAGTCTACTTTATTCCAGAGTTAATACAATAACTTGTGAAACTAAACCCCAATTGTGATTTGGCCACTTCCATCTTAGACAAACTGAAAAGAACAGCATTAGAAAAAAAATAAGTTCACCGGAGCCTGTTTGAAAGAGAAAAGTTAGCTTCTTGAATAGAATTTGGAGTCCACATTCTGGGAATTTTGGTTATTTGTGCTGCAGTGAGAAAAGGTATATTACCGTGTTTGGTTTGCAATTAAAATGATCTCATAGGCCTATCTCCTCCCAACTCCCCCACCTTCAGGACACAGAATATTAACTAAGACTGACATTTCCTCTGTTGATGTTTCCTTTGGAAAACGAAAGACAGAAATGGTGATTAAGGTCTTTCCAGATAATATCCCACACCAAAGTATTGAAAGAAAAGGTTTCATGATAACATATGTGATGTATGAATATTATTACCTAAGGATTATATTATATCCAATCAATAAGCTATATTTGTATGTTTATGTGTATATTTGAAAAAGTACATAGTCTTTTAGTCATTGAGTTTATAAATACTTAACTGTCTGTCTATCATGTAAAAAACTGTGTGGGGAATTGTGAGAAGTATAGAGGCTTACACAAGATGGGTTGTTGTTTTCTAACCTTCAAGAAAATTCAGTGCAAAGTGGGAATAGCGTCACTGAAGTGACAGCCAAGACGTAGTTAGGAGTTGTCAGGATTTAAACCAGAGAGTGTAGGTGAGGTTCTGACTCTGAGTGTTACTGTACCTTCTGACGGCTGTGTATCAGGCAGGTTCTCGGGAAGCCCCTGGGGGTTCGCTCGTTGCACAGTTGGGCTGGGATTAGCATCCTTCTAGTTTGTAGGAGACATTACCCAGGAAGCTGTCTAGTGCGTGGGGGAGGTGGTGTCTCCTGAACCTCGCCCCCACAGAGAACTTTGAAAGGGCAGAAAAAGGAGTTTGTGTGCATTCTTGCTATGTCACAATGTTGCACATGTGACTTAAGAGAAGCATGTGGCAGGTCAGTGTGATTGGACCGTTTGATTACCAAGTGACCAGTGGCCAACACTGCTTGTTTAAACTCTTAACTGGAACATTGGTATGACATAAGATATATCAATAAATGACATAAAATCGTTTTAAAACTACTGTTTATTGGGACATCCTGAAGGACCAGAGGAATCCTTATTTCCTTATCATCTCCATCTTGAATTGTTGATAATTGTTTGTCATTCATTCAGCATTTACTGGGAGCTTCCAGATGGCGGACAGCGTGAAAGGTGTCTGAGATGGCAGAAGGAAAATACAGAGGGACAGGCTGTATCTCCTCACTTGATAATAACAACAGCTAACAGTGAATGCTCATTTAGTATTTACCACGTGCCAGGCTTGTTCTGAGAGATATATATCTCCTCTCTTAATCCTTATAACTGCCGTATGAATCAGTACTATTATTGTCCCCATTATGCAGTGGACGACACAGGCATACAGAGAGATTGAGTAACTTGCCGAGTAATAGCCTTTCAAGGAATTTATGGTCTGAGTATACGTAGTTAAGTACCTCCCTTTTCAGGGTAAGGCAGTGAGGAATGGTGTACAGGGAAGCAAAAAGGGGCCCTGGTTGAGCGTTTGCTATGAACTAACACCAAGAGTATCTGGCTCAAGAAATTCTTCAGTCTGTGCTCCAAAGAGAATTATGGAATGACAGGACGTAATAAAGCACGGCAAAATGCTGGAAATATTTACCAGCAACGGCAATCCAGTTTAATTTTATGTCCGGAGCCCCAACCCTATATCTTCCTCTCAATATACATTATGAGGGTTAATGAATACAGTCGGTCCAGTTATACTGTTTTCTCCCCTTTCTCTGCTTTGGTAGGGGTCCTTGGATGGTAGGGTGATTCACTCTGGAGGTCTGGACCTGTGTGGGCATGTCTAATAAAGTGATAGGATGGGTCCCAGCAGGTGGGTCTGCTGGGAGAGGACTTGCAGAATATTGGTGGCCTTAGGGAAAAAATTCCTGAAGGTGGAATACTGTAGAAATGGTAATAAGGCCTCAGCTGTTATAAGAGAGAGATGACTTCAGTACTTGTGGTAAAGAGGCAGGATGGATAGGGTCAAATGGTAAGAAACACAGGAGATATATTTGTGTAGATCACTTAACATGAGTATGTAATCAATAAGTATTCATTATTATTTGTATTATAGTACTCACCCCAGGTTGTCCTTATAAAAACACATTTGCAGAGACCTAAGAGAGATGTGAGGTCTTCATAAGACCATATATATGCCCTTTAATGTCCTTATAGATTTCTGAATGTTATCAATAGATGTTAATAGTGATAAATGATGGTAGATAATATCATTATTGCTCTTATCCCCATTTTTGTTGTCATTAATTTTATCTTGTGGTCAGTTGGAAAATAGGATTTAATTCTGAAAATGTACAAATATTTAAGTAGATTTTTCTAAGCCGAAAGAGAGGAATGACATTCACACACAAGGCAAGGAACTTAATTGTCATTGGTGGGCATTATGGATTTTTCATTCTTACAGAAACAAACTCGTGAACTATGATTTCGTTAACACAGAATTAATTTCTTGCCAAGAGGCACTTTCTACTTTTCTCAGCATTTGATATTTGCCGGATCATTGTTTCCTGTATCCACCCTAAATACCTTACTTCTTTCCAGGCAAGTAGAGATTTCAGAAAGATGATGAGGAAATTCTTTCCCTTCTGATTGGTTCTTTGGCCCTTTTCCTCTCCCCTCCCTCTGCTCCCTGCAGGGGGTGGTCATTAAAATGCCTCAGACAACTGTGGAGCCTTGTAACTGTGATATGATCATGTTATACACCCATTCAAAGTTCTCTGCTCCAGGGTCAAGGTTTGGATGATGTCACATAGCCTGTAGATCTCCTGCCTCCTGGACTGGTTTCTCTGTGTGAGAAGGATAGGAAATTAGAGAAAGATGAACCCAATGTAAGCCTGAGGATCACATTTAACTAGAATCCAGTAAATTTTGAGATATTCTCATGCTGATAAATTTATCTAATTTATTCTTTCTAACCTGATATGTAATACTCTACTGCATGAAAATATCTTATTTTATTCAAACATATTGATGGATGTTTAGGTTCTGACTTTTTGCTATTTCAGGTAATACTTCTGTGCACATCCTGACATACCTGTTTATATGACATACACAGATGTTTCTGTAGAATAGGGGTCTTTATACTTATTCGCTAGTTTACCCCACAACTTGGAAAAACTTTTCCTCCGTATACATTTTAGAATTGGAATTAAACTTTTTACCAAAACTTTAACATTAGACATTTCTGAATGTTATCAATAAATATTAGTAATAAAAACTGGTGGTAGATAATATCTATTATTGCTCTTATCCCTGTTTTTGGTCGTCACTAATTTTATATTGTGGTCAGTTGGAAAATAGGATTTAGTTTTGAAACATATTTATTTAAGTAGATTTTTCTAAGCAGGAGGAGAGGAATGACATAACTTTCAGTAGTTGCAAAGGGGTTCATTTTTTTATAATGTAAACATTAGCATTTAAAAGTGGAATTCTTCAATGTATCCAACCGAGTATAAATACTGTAGTGATTTGATACTCCCCATTATCTATCAAACGTTAACAATATGAGCAAGGTCTCTTAAAGTAGAAAATTTTACATCACTTCTTTTTGTTTCTGGGCTTGAATTTTCTTTCTACTGCTATTACAGATTTTTATCTGAATGTATCACACATTATGTGTGAGTGTTTTTTATTGCTCACTTACCATATTTCTCTGTGACTATGTATATATATATATAAATTTAAATTAAATTACATTAAGTTTCCTTGACCATAATACTGCTAAGCATTACATTTTTTTCTGAATTGAGTTATCACTATTTTCAGTTCATAATTGACCAATGAAGTGCTTTTAAAGGTTGATAATTATTAAACATAAATCAACAAAGCTTTAAAACATCGATTTTTTTTTTGCTTCTTCCGATATTATTTTATTTATTTATTTGTTTTTCTGAGGCCAAAGTTAACCATTTTATCTCCTGAGAAGATTCTAAATATGCCCATTTGTGTAATGCTCTTATTTATATTTATTTATTTAGTTAGTTAGTTCAAGTGTTTATTCAACTTCTAGTTAGTTATATTGGTTTCCGGAGTAGAATACAGTGCAATGTTAGTTTCAGGAGTAGACCCCCATGGTTCATCACTTACATATGACACCCAGTGCTCATCACAAGTGCCCTCCTTAATGCACGTCACTTGTCTGTCCCATCCCCCACTAAGAAATTCATTTGTAGATCATGAACAAATTTTACTTATTTCTAGAAGGAGACAGGGTCAGCATCAGTTTATCCCCAAGTTTTGCTTTTTATTTTGTAAACACAGAGGAATATTGTTCACAGAACTCAGTAGACAGCCGTTGGAATAAATTGTATAGGTAACATTACTCGTTTATTTGAAAGCTTTCCAAATTATATGCACACATCACTTAGTGGCCTTGTTTTTAATGATCTATCAATGAATGCTTTGCATGGCTCTTCAGTCAATTCAGTAGGAAACAGGTAGTGTCAGACTAACATTCAGAAGTGCTTGTTAGGCAGTAAACTCATTCAGCTTCTCAACATTAATATCATTGGTTAAAGTTATGTCTTTAGTTCCTTTCAGGTTTTTCCTTTGGGGCAATATGTCATTTAGCATTCATATGGAGACAGAGATCCCTTTCTCTTTCAAAGTGGAGAAAGGGCCACTATGAAGGGGAGGTAGAGACTAGGAGCCACAGGGTGGGGGGGTTGGGGGGGACATCTAACTACACTGATTCTCAGGTAGTTCAGATTTAGGTGGAGTGTACATGGAAGATAAAGATCTGGAATTACCCCTTGAAAGCTATCTGTATGCCTCCTGTCTCTAGTTTGAAACTACTGCTCTGTAGTTCATACCCAGCATCAGAATTGCTAGTCTCTTAAGCTGAGTGACCATTTCATCAAACCCACATCACTGAGGACATTACTCTGCCTCTCAGGGATTCAGGAGAAGTCCCCTCTGAAGGTCCCCATATTAGTCAAAGGAGTTTTTTAACTTTAGGACAATCCCATGGTCATTGTATTTAAACAACTGGCAGCCAATGAGTGATAACGTACCAGAGCTCTCTAAGACTCTTAATCTCTTTCTATAATTGGCTTTGTGACAACCTCTGGAGTATTTTTATTCATAACTTTCTTTCTTTTAAAGGGCATCCTTAGTCTACATCAACCAAGGTGGTACAAAAACAGCCCTGTACTTGGCTTGCACTCTGTGCCCTGAAGCAGAAATGCCTTTAATTGTTCATTGCAAAATATGTCTAGTGGAGAACGTTATTAAAAAATATTTTGTGCATTTTGGGAGAACGGGAGGTCAGGATGGCTTGACCCAGCATCTCACTGCAAACTCAAGTCAAGTAAGCCACCAAGGTAACGTAGCCTATTCTTAGGGCAAAATTTTCCGGTTGGCTAATTTCTGAACGTCATTAAAAGGGACAGTACTCATCCTCAGGCAGGAGAATTCTACTTTTAAAACAGAAGATTTAATGTGCCAGATTCAAATCATAAGGAAATGTTGCTCAGTTAATGGACAAATGCCTCCACATTGTAAAATAAACAGGATTTGAAAGGCAGACAGTCCTATTTTGCAGTTACAAGTTATTTTTAAAATCTTTATAAAGATGTGCATCTTAATTAAGGTCTCTCTTCTACTTGCTTCAACAGGTGGCCTAGGAAGGGGATGGTCCCATGAGCTCTAGCAGCCAGGGGCCTGGGACCACTCTCTGGGAGATAGCTGGATGAAGGTGCTACATCCAGGAAAGAACTTTCACTTAACACTTCAGTCTCAGAGCTAAGTAAATAAGGATCTGTTTGTTTGTTTTCTTCTAGAAAAGTAGACTATTTCTATCCATTTGCTTCCTGTTTCTTCCCAAGTTCCCCCGGCCTCATGAACTTTATACTAAGAATTTGAAGTATTCCCAAATTAATTGTTAAGTACCATGACCTTTTGCTTATGGACTCCCTTTTCCTCTAGAGTTTCCTGAAATATAAAACCTGTACAACTTCTAAAAAATGCAACATATTTAAGTACAGTTAATTAGCAAAAATCCACCAAAGAAAACTGTTTATTGTTTTTAGAAAAGATAAAATTTCCCTTCTAAGTTAAGTCTGACAACATTAGGTGTTTCTGTGGTATTCTTTCTGAAGTTGCTACAAAATAGAAAAACCTAAATCACAATGAGAGTACGTTTTGAACTTTTTAATCCCAAGACATCGTTAACAAGAAGGCTATGAGCACAGGATCTAGAACTGCTTTATTTTGTCCTTAAGTAAACCAGGGAAATTAGTGCCCCCGCCCNCATTGGGCCCCTTGGTTAGGTTTAAAAAATTAAATTAAGGGTATTATCTATATTCATGTGGTTGAAAAATCAACAGGCATGGAACAACAATAGCACGTGCAAAGGGAATTATGGCCCTTGGAGCTGTGTAACTTAGTGCTGCACACGTCACCTTTCCACCGGTCTCCTGGTCCTATCAGCACATTCACAAGGACAACCTTGAAATGTGCAGGTGAGTAGGAGGAAAATGGGAACAGGAGGGAAGAGAATGTCAGGAAAGAGGGCAGGGGAAGGAAGGTGTAAGGAGGGAAGGAAGAGGGTGCCTTGGTCCATTTGGGCTGCGTTAACTAGACGTTGTGGCCTGTGCGCCTTCTAAGCAATGGAAATTTACTTCTCACGGATGGAGAAGCTGAACGGTGTGGGCATGCTCCCCGATTCATAGTGGCAGTCTTCTCCCGGAACCTCACCTGGTGTGGCGGAAGGGGAGGGGCACCCTGGCCAGGCGCTGATCCCATTGGTAAGGGCTCCACTCTTAGTACCTAGTCACCTCCTGAAGGTCCACCTCCTAATACCATGACCTTGTTAGTTTCCACCCAAGCTTTTGGGGAGGATACAGACAGTCAGTGCAGAGCATTGTGGGAAAACTGAGGCTGTCCACAAAGGATCAGCACCTTTCCCAGCCTCTCAAGTGGTTGTCCTTTTTGCGTACGTGTGTTTGCACCAGCGGAAGGGGCACCTGGCTGCTCAACTGGCACCACTCTTGATGCCCCATATTGGGTGCAGAGGTTACCTAAAAAAAAATCTTAAAAAAAAAAGAATAGAAAAGGAAAAAATGGGAAGTGTAAAAGAAAAAAAAAGGCATGTATCTGGAGAAGGGTATTTAGTGAGGCACTAGGAATGTATTACTTGAATAAATGTCTTCATATTGCTTTCTTCTCATGTCCGTTTTATCTGGTCTCAGCCGAGTATATGTTACTACTTTGAGGTTTAGGTCTTGGGGAAAGCTCAGAGTGAATAGGCATGCATACTCGTGGAAGAGAGGCGAGCAGAGATGCAGTCCTCTAACGTTCCTACCAGAAACCAGCTCGCCTTTCTCTGGCACAAAGTAGCCTGGTGAGAGCCAGAATTCAGCTTTCTCCCGCAATGACCTTTTGAGACCGCAAATAGATCTGTCGTCTGTTTTGGCGCCCTGCTGAAGATGCCCCCAGACTTCACGGTGCACCATTTACACTGACTCCGGCCCTTCAGCAGGTGGCACTGTTCTCTCTGTTCCTGCCGGCTTTTGGCATCCCCTTCAATTCTAGAGCAGGGTCCCTTTTCTTCTTTGGGTCCACATGTTACCACTGCCTCCTTTACATCTTCGCTTGGGAGATTCTCTCCCGGTGACCTTAGCACTGAGGATGAGAAGCAAATTAGCAACATGGAGCAATTCACGTTTTCATGTTTGATCTTTCAAGCCCTAAGCTCCTGGTCTAATTAATTGCCCCACTTAAGGGCAAAAGAGTGAGTATCAATAATCGTATTGTGTACTCATCCCTCCCTTCCCTCCCCTATCCTCCACCCTACTTGTCTCTCCTGAGGCATTCTTCCCTTCCCTTCATTCACCCCTGTCCAAGGCTTGAAAATACTAGTAAATACTAGTAAAAGCTGTCTCTGGCCAAATTTCTCTCTAGTTAACTTGTTTAGGTTTTTATAAAAGTAAGGTTTTCTTCCCATCTTTAGTCACGGATGGAGTAGCAGGAATTTTCCCAGGCTGCCATCCAGGGCACCTCATTGAGCAGCTATGTAATCTGGGCACATAAACCTTTTGTAAAATGGGATAGGTGGACTAAGAGACTTGGAAGTTTCTTCTAGCTCTTATACTCCGGGATTATAAAGCAGTTTGCCACTGCCTTGAATACTAGTTGTACTGTGATACCAGATGATGGTTTCTGATATTTTCTTTCAGCAGCAAAAGTTATTAAATAGTATGAAGAACCAGAGTAGATTTAGTGGAGGCAGTTGATCTAGGGAGAGAGGGTACTTGGGGTAAGATATAACATGTCTACTACACTAGACAGAGCTCCTGACAGATATTCTCATGTATTTCTGTGGTGCAGCAGATACCAAATAGGCATTTAGGCTTAAATTCTAGAACTTTCTTAGTGTGCTCATGTATTTAAAAATAGAAATCAGAGTTGAGCTGTCTCTGGTTTATTTGATATTCTTCTGATAGTAGGCATTTGTTGTATTGTTAGACTCGTTCTGTTGGATGAGATCACCTTTTTTACCTTAGGAAAACACTGAATAATCATTGTAAAGAACCTGTAACCCATACAGACAGAAAGAAATGGAAAGAGGAATTCTCCTCCCTCCCCATCTAGTCATCAGAGATAACCCATATTATCTTTTCTCTTGTTTCTTATTTTTTCATTCAGATATTTTCCATGGATGTATGCAAACACCTGTATAAGTAGTATCATTTTGGTTTTATATGTCTGAATTTTGATGAATACTTTTGCAGCAGGTATGAATCCTCGGGGAGAGTTAAACTAGATGTATTACTAGATCATCTAGTGTTAAACTAGATGAGAGAGCAAGTGAAGAAACTGTAGGGTTAAGGAGCAAGATCAATAACAAACGGAAAGCACTCCATTGCTAATCAGATTGGCAACTGATCACGATTCCTAACAGAGGTTCTAGGAAGAATTGAGCATGGCGTATTGTGTGTTTGGAGGAGTCATTTCTAGGGGAGTGGGCTGGGGTCGTGGTGGGAGATGACCACCAATGATTCCATTTCTGTACATGCCTACTACTGAAAGGTAGGGTCTCTTCCCTTCCCTGGAACCATGACAGGCTCTGTTACTTGCTTCCGGTAGTAGAATGACGCAAAATGATGCTATCACAGTTCTGGCCTACAACTGGCTATTTTAGTTTTTGCTTTCTTGGTAGATGATCCCCATGTAAAAAGGGCTGACTGCCTTGCGTAAGAGAAAGGCCTCATGGATGCCTCTAGAGGCTGAGACCCTTAGGAGGGAGATCGGTCCAGCCCCTTGCCATTCCAGCACTCCAGCTGAGCCACTGGCCATGGGGTAGAAGTCCTCTTGGGTCCTCCAGCCCAAGGCAAGCCGCCCCAGTCAACACTCCATGAAGGAAAAACACGCTGTCACCATCGTGTTCTGTCCAGATGGCAGAATGGCCAGCAAGAAAATGGTTGCTGCTGTTATAAACTGCTACATTTTTGGGTAGTGTGTTATGCACAACAAACAATAGAAATTGATGTCTGAAAGTTGGGTGCTGGCACAACAAAAATTTAAACAAATCTAAAAACAAAAATCTAAAACACAAGGCATCAGCTTTGGGACAAGGCATTGGGTAGAGATTGGTGAGGTGATGAAGGAATTCTCTCTCTCTCTTTTTTTAATTAACTTAGTCTTTAAAATTTTTATTTTGAAATAATTTTAGACTTAGAGAAAAGTTGCAGAAATGGTAGAGTTTGTGTACCAGAGTTCACCCAGCTGCCCTAATAGCAATAAATTAGATAGCAGTAGCATAATTACCCAAACCAGGAAATTCACATAAACTACAGACCTTAAGTGAACTTCACTGGCTTTTCTGGTGATGTTCTTTTTCCACCTCAGAATCCAATCCAGGATCCTGCATTTGCATTTAGTTGGTATATCTCCTTAGTCTGGGAAGGAGGCTCTTAGTGGAGGCTCTGAGAGTGGTGAGGAACTTGTGTTGGAGGCTGGAGAAGCAGTGCTATATAGTGGCAAAATATTTAGTAGCCCTTGAGTGCAGTAAAACACAGGAGATGGAAAATGTACCTAATGACCTTGTAAATCTGGCAAAGGGGGTTTTCAAGCTGAGTGTTCAAAGTATCATTTGGCTTCTTTTAGTGATGTGTGATGGTGTTATAAGAGAGAGATGTGTTAAAAAGGGAACTATTCAGTTTTCAAGAAGAATGTAGAGGAAATAGACAGGGCCTAGGAGATTCTCTTGAGTCAGCAATAGTCTCAAACTAAGAAATGGCCTCAGGGTGCCTGCCTGTCAAATGCGGCTTCATCCTCCTTGAGGTAAGGATCCAATCAAGACTCTTAAGGCCTCTCAGCATTTTAAGATGTTGTCTCATAGACCCTCTCAGCTAGCCAAAAGGGCTTCTAAGAAGAATCTTTTTTTAAATATATTTTTTATGTTTATTATTATTATTATTATTATTTTAATGTTTTATTTATTTCTAGGAGAGAGAGAGAGACAGCGTGAGCAGGGGAGGGTCAGAGAGAGAGGGAGTCACAGACTCTGAAACAGTCTCCAGGCTCTGAGCTGGCAGTCAGCACAAAGCCCGACGCGGGGCTCGAACCCACGAACCGCGAGATCATGACCTAAGTAAAAGTCGGATGCCCAACCGACTAAGCCACCCAGGCGCCCCTGTTTATTCATTATTTTTGAGAGAGAGAGCGAGCAAGCAAGTGAGCAGGGGAGGGGCAGAGAGAGAGGAAGACACAGAATTCGAAGCAGGCTCCAGGCTCTGAACGGTCAGCACAGAGCCTGACACGGGACTCAGACTCACAGACTGTGAGATCATGACCTGAGCCGAAGTCAGATACTTAACTGACTGAGCCACCCAGGTGCCCCTAAGAAGAATCTTAAGAGGAGTCCAACAACTGCTTCCTTGACAAGGCCCAAAGCAGGCAGAAGTTTGTTTTTGGAAGAATTATAGATGTGGCTTTCTGGGCATAGTTGTTGTAGGCAAGGAGTAAATTCCAGTAAGAGTCATAGAAAACCCCCAACATTTTAATGACAGTTATATTGATAAACCACCACCAGCCTGAACTAAAGAAGAAACAGTTGAAATGTAAAAAAAGCCACTGGGCTCCCCAAGTGGCTTGGACACAGGCTGAGAGAAGCTGTCCCATGGTAAAGGACAGGCAGTGACCTACGGAAAAGGAAGCCTCAGAGGTCACAGCCTGCCCCTCAGAGCAGGGGCCCCGGAACCGTGGTCCAGGAGGCTCCCAGGGAGAAGAACCAGACCCTCCTGCAAGTCTGGGTCCCCAGAGTGGGGCTGCCAGTGCTCGGCCGGCTTTCAGGACTGCTATGGATGGTGGCTGCTTCGTGCCTTCCCCATTGCCCCCTCAGACACGAGTGTGTATCGTAGTTAGGTAAGCACCATCTAAAATGCCGTGTCAACTGGGCCTAGTGCGCATCTTCAGAGCCTGCACTACACACAGCGACAATTTCAGGGGAGGGAGGGAGCAGGGGAGTTTGGGTGTGACTTGTTATGACGGGGAGTGTGTCCCAATATGACCACCCAAAGTTCCTTCTGTTCCAGGTGGTCTCTTTCCTGTCCCCTGGCATCTGGGCTGGGCCTGTGGCCTGCTCTGGCACAAGTCCAGAAAGTGATGTTCCGGGACTTCTGGACCCTGGCTTCCTGAGGCCTTGTAGCTTCTGCTTTCTCTCTCGGGATCAGCCTGTAAAGAAAGTATAAAGGAGCTGGGGGTGCTGAAGCCATCTTGGCCATTCTGGGCCCCATCCAGACTCACAGCTAAAGGCCCCCACACGTCTGCCCATTCCCACTCCCCACCCCGGGCTCTCTGCATGGGAAGGCAGAAGAATGGCCCAGCTGTGCCTTTTCCAAATTGTAGAGTTGTGAGAAAATAAGGTTGTGGTGGTTCTTTTAAGCCACTGTCATGCAGCAATAGGTAAATAAAGCCATTATCAAATATCAGGGTTTTTGTACTGCTTTAACTTCACTCCATGGGCTGTGAAGAGGTTGTAACAGTGTCAGATAAAGAAGCCAGATTTTCAAGGAAACTAAATTCCATAAAGGCTGGAGCCCATATGCCACAGTCATTGCTCTGTCCGCAGAGCTTAGCACAGAACTAGCACATGACAGACTCCCAAATATTGGTTGACTGGATAATTAAATAAATGAATGGAGACAAAAGATGCCATACCATGGAAAAGACAAAAAAGATACTTTAAACAGAGTTTGTCTCATTCATTTTATCTTTCAAAAAACATTTTTTTAAACATTTATTTATTTTGGAGAGCCAGAGAGAGACGAGCGGGGGAGAGGCAGAGAGAGACGAGCGGGGGAGAGGCAGAGAGAGAGGGAGACACAGAATCTGAAGCAGGTTCCAGGGTCTGAGCTCAACGTCACGAACCGTGAGATCATGACCTGAGCTGAAGCCAGACATTCAATCGACTGAGCCACTCAGAGGCCCCCACTCATTTTACTTTTCAAAAAGGTGCTCTTCATTTTTCAGAAAATGTGATGCCTCAGAAGCCAGAAGGGAAAGGCTGGTAGGAGCGAGGCACAGGGCAACCCTGAGTCTCTCCCCATATCTCTCCTGCACCTAGATGATAGAAGGTCTCTGGAAAGTACCTGGCAAATGCCCCAAATACCTGCCGGTACATACAAATTATTACCTTTTTCTATTATTGGAAGAGCTGAGAAGCAGAATGTGTGTTCCATAGGACTCCAGCCAGAGTTAGTCCTAAAGGCAGTGAGGTCGAGTATCCAATAGCCAGAGCTGGGTTGGAGGGTAAAACAGTCAAAACGGATTGATCATGTTAAGGCTTTTCTTTCCCATCACCCTCTGGTCCAAGTCACAATCTCTGAACACCACTTGGACACAGTGAGTGCCCGTTTCTTCTCTGTGGTTCTCTCAGGAATTCTCAGCCCCATCATCATTTCTCTGAGAGCGAGCATTTCATACAGCACACCTCTCTACTGTGATGGGAAAGGAGACCCAAGTGCAAGACCTCCAGGAGAGCTTATAGACAAGAATGGAAAATTCTTTTTAGGATACGGTTACTTGTAGTGACTTCTGGAGAAATGTCCTGGGTAAAATGTCTTTATGTAAAAGAACAGCAATATTTGCAACTAGGATGAATGAAATAAGGGGAGAAGCCTTGGACCCTTGCAAGAATAGGGTGGTTTAAATTCAAACCTATAATTATTATATTTCTCTATTCTGTATTATCCAGAAAACCGTGGTAAAACAAATAAAAATAGAAAAGATTGCTTAAAAAATTAAAGCCATTGATTTAGATCTCTATTTGAAAGGTCACTGTGTGGGAGATGAGAAAGGCATTATGGCGATCAGCGTTCAACAAAAGACATTTTAGCAGCGGAATCTACAAAGAGCGCATCAACTATTTATATCACCCACATCAAGTTGCTGGTCATTTCACTTATCAAAGAAAATAAGAAAGCTATTTTCTTTGGACATTCTTTGGGTGTAGTAACAATACAGTTTTGGAATCAGCTGTTAGAAACTATAATTAAAGCTGGTTTATCATGTTTACTAATTATTCTACATAGTCTCCCTGAAGCTTTATATAATTCTCCCTTTGTTACAAGCTTCTGTTTCTCCCTAGGGCGTTCTGAATCCAGCCAGGTAAAGAACTGAAGTGCCTGGAAACCAATGTATTGTAACATCAGTATAGCCAAGCAGCTCTTTGCAAATGAAGTTGAAAAACAATAGATTTTAAGCTTTTCTGTACATTAGACAGGGTCAGCTATTTCGAGGTTTCAGCTCTACCACTCGGATAAGGAGATCTCTTGGGTAGAAGGAAGAAGTGAAGGGAAATAAAAATCGAAAGCTGAAATTTCCTTCAGGAGCCTATTTAATGAACACTGGGAAGGGGTGGAGGTTTTTATTCAGTGACTCCCAATAACCACCTGATATTACTGTCACTCTGGGCAAATGTCTGCCAGCGGTGGTGATCCTTCCGTTCACCACTAGAGAGAAGTAGAGGGACCTCATGTTCAGAGAGGCAGCAAAACTCAGGTCCCACTTTCTTCCCTCTGCCGGTGGGAGTGCCGTGGGCCAGTCTCATATTCGAACACTTCGGTGCCGGGGTTGCACACTCTCTCTGCTCTGGAATAACTCTGTGCCATGGGAGTGGAAAAGCATCCTCTCTCCTCAGGCCTACGAGGCAGGAATGAACCCATTTCCTTCCCAGGAAGTGGATTTCAGAACTTCGCTGAGGCAGCGAGACTAATCCTTGCATAGGGGAGGCTCCAGGGGAGGGGCAAAGTAGGGCATGCTAACAGCAGGGACTCTGGAGACAAGATTGGCAACCAGAGAAACAAAGGTGAGGCATTCTACCCCTTCCCAAAGTATCTCCCTTCATTTAACATCCTTCTCATTTTCCCTTTCCCCAGCAACTAGTATTTGCTACTTGATGGAGCACAGCTCAGTTTCTTACCCTGCAATCTAGTGGAACACCTAGAAATCAGGGATTCCTCATCATTGGTTATTTGTAAAATAAATCTCTGGCTCAGCCTAGGTGGCGTGGACAGGATTAAGAGTTTTGGAAACAAATGGAGGCCTTTCTCGCACTCTTTCCAGAGTAACCCCACCCCCACCCCTCCGCCTTTCTTTTCCCACTTGTGGCCTCCACTCCTGCAAGCTGCCCAGGACCATGCACAAAAACAGCCTCCAATGAGTATCAACACTGAAGATTCAGCAGGTTGCTAACTCCTGCAGAGCTATCTTGTTGTATATAAATGCAAAGTGTTATGGAGCCTCAGAGATCTCTCAGAACACTGTAAATGTCCCTGGTTTAATTAGTAGTCCTGGAATTAGGTAATGGCCTGTGGCTTCTAAGCAAGCTCTCTTGGGGTTTCTAGTCTTAAAGGGGCTGCCTGCAACTGTGATGTGCTCATATACAGTCTTCTTTCTCAGACACCGAATAAATCCTTTTAGACCTGCCTAGGCACCTACTCACAATTACTGCAATACACATGCAAATTGATCCCATTCTCCCAGATTTAAAAAAAAAAAAGGAATGAAAAAAAGGAAGCAAGAAAGAAAGAAAAAGAAAAACGATCCAGTGCCTCAGCCTAGGTCTCAACTCCTACGTTGGACTCCAATGGTCTCCTTGAGTTCTACTTCCCGGGGGAAAGAAAAGGAAGAAGTTCCAGATTGGTGTTGATGGGTGCTCATTCTCTTCAAGCACAAAGTGGACAACTCACTTTGCAGCTAATCAATGTCAGGGCAAACGCGCCCCAGTTCTCAGAATTTTCTGAACCAGCTCTCTCACGGGGATAGGTCAACCAATCGGGGCTGTTAGCAGACTTGACAGGTTTGTTCTGGGCTGACGGCCATTGACTAGGTTCTCGGACCAGATAAGTCACTCGGCTGAGTCTACAGTAGGTGGGGCGCGCTCACCAGCTCAGGGGAAGTGACTGGAAGTTTGTTGCAACACTGGTGAATTCAAGCAGCGGGCTGCTGCAGCAGATACCCTTTTGCCCTGTGAGCAAAGCACGAAAAGGGTTCGCCCTAAGGGGCAGGGCGCTAGCGAGGGAGATGCCAGACCCCCGGGGCCCAGCCCGTTCTCCCACGGTTGGGAACGCGTAGTGTTGGCCGCCCCAGAGCTCCGATCTCGGGTCTCGGCCCTATAGCTTGCTCCGTAGGTAGCACGCGAGGGGTGGGGGCAGCTCGGGAGCTCTCCCTCGGTGGTCTGCGAGCATCGGCGGCCGCGGCCAGCGGTGAGAGGTGGCGGGGGCACGTGCTTGAATGTGGGTGCTTGTGTAACCAGCTCCCCAGGCGCCGGCACCGACAGTGCTCGGGCCGGAGGCTCGTCTGAGTCTGCTCTTTCGCCACGACCCGGAGACGCGGGGTCCCCGCTGCCGGTACCGGGCAGGAGCACCCAGGGCGAAGGAAGCGAAGCACTTGCCTCCCGAGCCATCATAGGGGAGTGGGAATTTGGAAAGTTCCCCAACTAGGAACACACGTGACCTCCTCCTGAAAGTAGTTCCGACTGCGGCCCGCGTATCCCTCCACCTCCTTTTGAACCCTCCTAGGTCTCCTCGGCCCCGCCCACTCGCAGGGGCTGCCGCTTCCTACCGTTCCGTATTTCACACTCGGGCCCCGGCGCGGCGGCACGGCCCGCTTTCGGGGAGCGCGGAAGCCGGCCCGCGGCGATCCACCCGGCCGGGTTTTCACAGCGGCCCGAAAGGGGCGGGGCGAGGCAGACCCCCGAGCCGCGAGCCCGAGCCCGTCGTGGGGAACCTAGCAGGAGCCCCGAGGGGAGGGAAGCTCTGCTCTCCAGGGGGCATTGCGGGGGGCTCCGGGCTCGGTCCTGTCCTCCGGGGTCCGCTTGCGGTTCAGGCGGACAGTGGTCCTGGGGAACCTAGAAATTCGGGGGCGATGTGCTCCCACGCAGCGCGCTCGACTGCCAGCTCTCGTTTTTAGGGCGAAGGAGCCGAGCTGCTGGGGAAGCGGGAGGTGGGGCGGTGAGAGGGAGCCGGATGAGGTGATACACACGGAGACACAATAGGGGGTTGTTCTTTGTGCGGAGACTGACACCTGGAGGACACGGTGGGGGGCGGACGGGGAGGGAGGGTTTCTCCACAAAGGCTGCTGCAGGCGGGTCCCCGCAAGCGATCGTGATCCGGCAGCAGCGCAAAAGGGGGGGGAGGCTGCAGGCCGAGCCGGGGAGGCCGGGGGGCGGGGGCAGGGGCCGTGCCTGCGTTTCCCTGTGCCCCGACCCGCGCGGGTCACCTGGTCCTCCCCACCTGTGCACAGGTAACCTCAGGCCCCAGTCAGTGACACCAATCCACGCACCCCTGAGCTTCCACCTTCGGCTGTCCCTGTCCCCGCCGGGTTTGTGGGCTCAGGTCGAGGCTCAGCTCATCACCTCCCTCCTTCACATCCACCTCCCTCCCCNGAGGAGAAGCAGGCTCCTTCTCTGCAACCATCCAGCAGCCGCCGCAGCAGCCATTACCCGGCTGCGGTCCAGAGCCAGGCGGCGGCAGAGCGAGGGGCATCCGCCACCGCCAAGTCCAGAGCCATTTCCATCCTGCAGAAGAAGCCCCGCCACCAGCAGCTTCTGCCATCTCTCTCCTCCTTTTTCTTCAGCCACAGGCTCCCAGACATGACAGCCATCATCAAAGAGATCGTTAGCAGAAACAAAAGGAGATATCAGGAGGATGGATTCGACTTAGACTTGACCTGTATCCATTTCTGCGGCTGCCCCCCACCCCCACCCCCTTGCCCTTCTGTCACTTGTCTCTTAGAACGTGGGAGCAGACGGAGGCGGAAAATGCCTGTGGTGTGGGGGACCCGTGGCCGCCGACCCTGCTCGCGTTTCCCGATCGCCTGTGTGTGTTTGGTGTCTCCTCTGGATGCGTTCAGCCTAGGGTGTGTTCGGCTCCGTGGGACTCTCCGCCTGGTCGCAAGTGTCAAGGCACCAGATTGCTTGTCTCGGCGTGTCCGCGGGGGTCTCTTCCTGAGGGCCATTGTCCGTTAATACGGAATCTAGCGCGCTGTTAGTGGATTAGCGAGCTCGGTAATCCGCTCTGCTAAACGAACAGAAAAGTAGACGCTTTGAGGTTGAGCATATTTCGATTAAATCTTGGCTTTAGGCCCTAGATCAGGGCTACAGATTAGATTAAAATGAAAATTAGTGTTTCACGTATGCATATTGCATCAGAATCTTGCAGTGATTGTTTTTAGTTTCCTGGGTTGCATTGATAGACTTTCTTTTTTTTTAATGTGAGTTGTGAACTGATTTGCATAACTTTGGAAGCAGAATCCTTTTCGGCATATATGGTGTTCTTTTTGAGGGCAAAAGTAGGCTTGTGCTTGTAAACGAAGTCCATTACAACTTTGAAACGGCATTTGGAAGTTCTGGAGCCTCAAATCAATAGTGGCATACGTAATCTGCCTCCCAAGGCGTTCTTGCTGGATCTTTGTTAAATTTGCCGTTTTTCTCCCCCCTCTGCTGGTGGGGAGATGTGGGTTGAGGCACGAAATGTGCAGTTCAGTAGCACTTTATATCCAGCGGTCTTGTCACACGGAATAGAATGGAGATTGAGTGCTTTTTGATCCCGGATGATGATGATGATGATGATGTGTGGCTTGCAGGGTGTTGCAGAGATTCGGCTTGACTTCTTCTCTGGAACTGAAGGGTTCCTGTGATGCCAGAATCACAGGGTCGGGTCCTCTGACACGTTGGGGTTTGCATTAATTTTACTCCAGCTCGTGTATCATGTCAAGTGTCACTTACCAGCTCATCACCAGAAATGCTGGCCAGGGTGGATCACTCCGGGCTTCTGACCGTTCAGGTCTGTTAGCTGTTTTTCACACACTGTATTAAATTTACTGACTCAGGCTGTTGAATATTCAAGACAGAAACCCAAGAATTTTAACAGAGTATTGTTCTGGTTGTCTGGAAGTTAGGCCCTTGTACCTCTAAAGGTAGTGGTTCTCGAAAGGCATTAATCTTTGCAGGTTCAGGTGTAGTAAACTGGTTTTGATATCAAGGATGGGGATGGAGCTCCCCTCCTCCTCCTTTTTTTTCCCCCCAGAATGGAAAGGATCACAGACATGGAGAGTTCCTGGTAAGTGGAGGCACGAAAAGCAATTGTTCTTGGTTGGAGGTGACTGAAGCATCTTGTAGAAGGCCTCCCTTAAGACCAACATTTTGGTGATGTGAGTTGTAACTGTGGGCAGCACTTGGTTAAGATTATGTAATTGCATAGGCGTTAATAGAGCATTCTTGATAAAAAATTTATTTCTTGGCAAATACCACTAAGCCTTTTGCTTAAAGGTAGGGTGGTGCTGAAGTGTCTGTGTGTCCTGCCAAAAATTGTGGGGAAGATTTGTCTTTTGAAGAACATGTTTTCTGTCTGAAGAGGTTTTCGTCCTTCGGATTCTGTAGCTGTGCACATAGCTGTACACAGCTCATTTTGCCTGAGTGTGTGTTTTGAGGTGAAGAGAAAAGGTACTGAAAAAGGAGCTTTGTAGCACACAAAATGTAAGTTTTCTGTGAAGTTAAAAAATAATATTTTAAGGGAGTGTTTAGAAGTTTCAGAGTCTGCATTGATCGCAAAACTAGAGAGGCTGAACTTGACCCGTTTGCCTATAAGAAAATTAGTTATGGAAACACTTCTCTGATTTGTAATGTATTTCTAAAGCAGTCTACTGTTGATAGGAATTGACAGTTATCTGGGTATATAGGAACAAATTAATTAAACACTTATTTAACTCTTTAAGAGAAGTCCCCCTGTAAGAAAATGTTTAGAATGCTGTCTGGTAGATGGTTTTTATTATTCAGAGTACGTTTATACTGTCTTTACCCATTTGCTTTAAAATCGTCAGGGTTTTAAGATTAAAATTATTCTTCCAGATTCTTAGAGCAGTGAGCTTATTAATGGCCAGTTCGCCTTTGACTTCAGATGTTTGCCTCTGTACATGACGTTTACGTGACAGAACTTTAACACTGTGCTTGTAGTTACGGTATGCATAGAAAGCAGTATCAAATACTGCATCAAAGGACTTAATCTCTAGAGTTGTGGTTTTATTGAGCCAAATATTGATATGAAAAAAAATCATTTAGGAAAAAATCAGCGAAGGGCTCGCTTTTTTGTTGGTCGCACTTCCAATAATTTTGATGCACCAAAGCAGTTTGGTTTGCTTGGTTTCACTTTAGGGTTCTGTGTTTATTGTGGGGGGAAAATTAAAATGGCCATTGAAGACTTTGCCTCTGGCAGGTTGTGGTATCTGTTTCAGCAGCTAGCCTGTGAGAAGGTAAATTCCTTTATGAAAATAGCGATTGGAGTATTTCCATATGATAAGAAAGTACTGATTTCTCAGAGGAGAAATGAGGACCATTGTTCAGTTTTAAAATATTATTTGCAAAGTTGAGTTATTCTAAAAATAATTTGTTGGTATCTTACTGCTAGCCTGGAAAGAAGTGCTAAACATGAGACTGTAAAAAAGTTAGTGTCTTTCAATTTCATGGAAACTTTAGGGTTTGGTTGTATGTATTTTTATCGTTTGATAAGTTTGGGTCGTTTCAAATATTAACCGTAGGAAATATTTTTGTAACTTGTACAGGGTACAGTGACTACTAAAGTTAGCTATATTATCTTTCAGTATTGGTACTTAACTGAAATGACCATATTGTACTGTGAGGTGTTTTTTTAAAAAAGATTCTATTCACAATTTTTATTTTACACTGTCTTATGTCTACTAAGGTGTATTTCTTTTCTGAACAACATGACCACCTAAATGAGGGCCACCTAATTGCTGTTTGACAATTTATAGACTTCATTTTCATAAAGATTATTCGAGTGAAGGGGACCTGAAAAAGTAAAGTTTATATGATTTGATGTAAGGAAAAAAGGAATCTTATTGCTGTCCATTGTAACAGTTTGCAGAGTAGTACAGTCCTCAGTGCAGATTTACATTGCTTATGATTCACTAAATGAATATTAGATGAATAAACATCATAAAATGTGAGTTATAACCACCTTAGTTTAAAATATGTTTTAGGAAGTGTAGAAAAAGATGCGTTGGTGTTCCTTACCTTTTACAATTTTATTTTAACAACATCAGAAAGGTAGCTGTCAAAATTTTAGTTTTTGGTAGACCAGTATATCTGCTTTCTCTTAATAACCACATAAAATATACAAACTTCTTAACGTTACAGATTTCCATACTTTTTAGAAGTGAAGTCTTCAATTCTTATTTTCACATGTTCTCATTTTGAGATTTGCCCCTCTTGCTATTTGTTCCTTTGGTGACAGCTCAATACTTTTTAATAATTTTTAAGCCACTGAAGTAAGTACTTCAGTGACTTTTAATGGAGGAATATCTATTAGGGGAAAATCAGTGCACAAAGTCTCAACATTAATTCACTCTCCGTAAACATTTTATTTTTAAAATTTGGACCTCAGCCTTTTTAGAAGGACAAATGTCTAAGAAATGTTTTTATATTAATATTGTGTGTGAAGTGGAATTTTGAAAGAGAAATTTAGGAGTGTGCATGCATGTGATAGTTTTTCACTTAGTGGTGATATAAGGATTTAGCTTCCGGGGGAATGTTATTAATGATGCCGTAAGACATTTATATAACATGCTTTTTCCTGTAGAGACCATTAATTTTGAAGATTTATTTCTATCTCGTAGAACCCTCAGTCTTTACTTGTCTTTTCTTCTCTTTCTCCCTCTCTTTTTATGTTAGATAAACTTTAAGTAAAGTCAGTTTTGGAGAATTCTTTTGTGACCTGAGTCATTAAGACAAAGTGTTAGGATTTGTTCTAAGAACAGTGGCTTAAGACATTTGTATCATCTTCTGAGATAGGGGTCAGTAATGATTTCAGTAAATATTCGGTTCTGTTTTACAATTGCTTTTGGTCTGGTAGCTTTGAAATTAATGCAGTTGCTATCAGAGCTATCAATAATGTTGAGGTTATTAGACTGCATGACCTTAAGTTAGTAAGGATTTGCTGAGCAAACTGATACCATTAATTGTTTTATAAAGGCCACGTACTGCCACATGTATTTTTTGCTAGGTGATTCAAAAGCGCTTTAGTCTGTCAGTAGTGATTGTCTTTTTGAGTATTGGATATATGCACCTACACTCACGTAAAATACTTTTCATTTGTAAGGAAAAGTGAAGTTAGTATATTGGATTTGACTCTTCACCTATTCCCTATTTTTTTTTTAAATGTTTTTCATTGGTTTTAGAAAAGGTACTAGCAATGTGGTTCTTTTAAAGTAATTTGCACTGGAATAAAGCCTACTGGGAAAATATCAATATAAGAAGGGTACTCCTTATTTAGAGGTGAATTAATTTTAGGTGGGAAGTTTTAGTTCACTTCAGCATGGTTCAGGCGTACTTTCTTCATTTGCAGCAGTTTGTTTGCATTAAGAGGCAGGTGGACATCATCAGGGTATTAGGCATATACTTGGGGGCATGGAGAGTACTGAGAGAGGGGTGGACACAGAGGCTGCACCTGACAGCAGAATATTCTAACCGGTGCGTGGTGTGGACAAGAAGACTACTTACATACTGCAGTTCCGGGGGTTATATGCTTTAATTGTCCTCAGTAGTCATCACTTCAGATATGGACAGTGGATCTGACATAAGTGTTTGAATTTTCAGTGTATGTGTATAAATAAGTGTAAAGTTAGCAAACTATCCTAATATTTCTAAAAAGCGAACTCTCAAGAAGAGATTACCTTGGTGGATATTGTTTTATAGTTTTCAAATAAGATTAAATTTATCTTAAATTGCATTAAAAATTGACTATTAGTTTTATGTACACATTGTGTGTACGTTGTTTCATTTTAGATGTTAGGGTAGCAGTGTGGGCTCTGGAGCCAGACTTTTGCCTGTGTTGGGCTCCTGACTCTCCCACTGAGCAGCTGGGTGACTTTGAGTAGGTTACTTCATCTTTCTCCATCTGTTTTCATCTGTAAAATTTATCTTGAAGAATAAATGCGAGGATGTAAGTGACTCACTTAGCATACTGCCTGCCACATTGTAAATACATGGTAACTGCTGCTCTTAAAAACTTATAATTTGTATTTTCATTTATTATGGGAGGAGCAGTGATTGTAACTGAATTTCCTCAGTTTTGGATATGTTAGAATTTTAGTTCAGACTGTGAGTAGGGTTTGAACTCGGGGTATCCCTTTAGGTGCTTTGAGTGTAAGCAGCCTGTGTCTGCTCTGTGTCATCACGAAGGCAAGGGTCTGTTCACTCCCACTGTCTACCACAGAGAAGGCTAATCACAGAGGATTTGCTGTAAGATAGGTAAGAGGAAAACTTCCTGGTGTTACTGCATAGTGAAGTAGACTTAAAACAAAAATTTGTTATAATAACTTTTCTTTAGTGTTAAAGATAGGTCAACTTAAATATCCTGTATTTTATTCACAAAGAGTAATCTTCTCAAAGAAAACTTTTAATGCATGATATAAAAGTTTTGTAAACTGTTTATCAATAAAGGTATGTATCTTAGCATTTCTTTTTAAGTTCATAGTTTTGAGAGAGGCATGCAACTTTGAGTGCCCGGTTTCATCTACTACAATACAATTTACTCTTAATATAATCTCACAGTGCATTCATATATTATAGGAATTTTAATTTAGTGTTAAAACTGTGTGTCATATTGCATCCCATTTTTACATTTGATCAAGAGTTTCAATATAATTTTAGGCCCTGGAAATGGGAAGAAAACGAAATGATTTTTTTTCTTCATTCATTCTTACCAGGTGTGGAGGAGGGTGGAGTAAGCTTGAGATCCACCTGGTAAAGGCCATCATGTGTGTATAGGGATGCTTGTTTTTTCCCTTTGCCCTTGTTGGTCCCTCTGTTGTCTCCCAGTACTCTCAATACTGGAGCACTTGATTTCCAGTGAGTTTCTGGGCTTGTTTCTTTATTTTGCATTGCATATTGAATGGTGCCCTGTCTCATTATATTTGTGACTTCTATGTGTTTTGTTGTGTGTTGTATTAACTAGCTGTAGTTTTGGTCCAGTCCGGGTCTAGGTTGGAGAGTTGAACATTTTGACATCTTCTAGGACAGTGGAGTTGCCTAAAACCCTCTTTATCTCATGCCACATGCCATCTATGTTTTGCTTTATATTACTACTCAGAACTTACAGTTGGTGTAATACTGTTAAGTCCCTTCAGGATAGTTTTGAATTTTCTTCCTTTGATTTTTGTAGATTTTCAAGCTAAAATATCAGGATTTTTTCATTGCTGGTACTTGCAAGGATTGCATTCTGCCAATTTTTTATGTTTAATACTTTTGACCTTTTAGAAAGAGTGTCTAATAATTAAAGGTGTTATGAAATGCATTGTGATTTGAATCACATATTCTTTAAAAAAATTGTTTTAACCTTTATTTATTTTGGACAGCATGAGTGGGGGAAGAGTAGGAGGGAACACAGAATCTGAAGTTGTCAGCACAGAGCCCAAAGCAGGGCTAGAACTCACAGACCATGAGATCATGACCTGAGCCAAAGTGGGGCATTTAACTGATGGAGCCACCCAGGCGCCCCTTGAATCATATATTCGTTAAGTCAGATGGATTCTTAAAGTGATTTATAAATCCAGCATACATGTTCAAATTTCAGTGCAGTTTTTTTTTCCCTGTTTAAAATTCCTTTGCTCTCATGAATTAGTGAGACTTCTTTTTGAGTATTTTAGTCATTCTGAACTGATTGGAAGTTAAATAGAACTGAAAACTTTTTTCTACTTTTAAAATGAGGTTTGGGTGATGTTACTAAGCTTGTTTTTTAGGTGTTTATTTTTTAAATGTGTATTTATGAATAATTATATTTATGAATAATTTTACTCTGAGTCTGTTAGAGATCAAATGGGATGCTTGGGCTTTTCCTGTTTTTATTTCATAATGTGAAAGCTGTGTTTTGCCAGGCTTTATTTAGTCATGATGTAAAATTTAACATTCTTAATTTTTGAAATATGAAATAAGAGAAAAATGAGGACATGAATCAGAAGGGTTTTTCTTTTTAATGTAGAATTAGTTGGCATGTATCCTAACAATATCTTATATTTGTTTAGTATTTTTTATTAACAAAGCCTTTTCTTAATCTTTAACTCATTTGGTTTTTCAAAGAAGAAAAGAGCCTGAGAGATAGAGCAAGTGTTGCTGTCCTTATTTTTTTTGTAGTATAGGAATCATAGCTCCAGTAAGAATCAGTAATTTGATAAGCACTAGTAGAGATGGAGTCCAAGGAAGGCTGCAGCGTGTTTAGGCACTTGGTGCAGTATTTTTCCCATTATGTCATGTCAGTGGTTCTCAGACTTTGGAGAGCATCAGAATAACCCGGAGGGCTTGGTAAACCATGGATTACTTGTCCGACCCCAAGAATTTCTGAATATTAGGTCTAGGTTGGGGTCTGAGAATTTGTATTTGTGGCAAATTCCCAAGTGATGCTGATACTGAAAGGCTGGGGGGGGGGGGTGTCACTCTTTGTCAACCACTGGACTATATTATCATCAATCGAACAAATCCCTAAGGTGTTATCTCCTTTAGGTTAATAGAATTTATAATACATTATTTGATTTGTAAACCCTAAATAGCTCAACATGGCACATATTATTCTGATTGTGTCAATGAGGCGATAAGTCTAGAAAAGCAGCATGGTGCAGTAGAAAGAGCATGGACTTGGGGCACCTGGGTGGCTCAGTCGGTTAAGCGTCCGACTTCGGCTCAGGTCATGATCTCACGGTTCGTGGGTTCAAGCCCCACATTGGGCTCTGTGCTCACAGCTCAGAGCCTGGAGCCTGCTTCAGATCCTGCTTCCCTCTCTCTCTGCCTCTCCCGTGCTCGCTCTCTGTCTCTCAAAATAAAGACATAAAAAATTAAAAAAAAAAAAAAGCACGGACTTAGGAGTCAGCTAGACCTAAAGTCCAGCTTAAATCCTTGCTCAGCCACTTAATCAGATGTGTGATAAAAGGTACACTGCTTAACATTAGTGAACCCTACTTCCCACATCTCTAACATCGTGGTAAAAATCCTTGTAGGGTGGTTTTTAGGTATGTTGGAATTAGGTATTTTCAGAATATCGGTTGCCAATGGGGAGTGGCCCCCTCCCACCTTGTCTGGACCTTTGGTGCTTGGAGACATTTTTGGTGGTCACAGCTGCAAGATCCCTGTGGGGAGGGATACTCTTGGCATCTGGTAGCAGACCAGAGATGCTGTTGTACATCCAGCAGGTTACAGACAGTCCCTCCCACAACAAGGAGTTATCTGGCCCAAATTGCCAGTAATGTGAGATTGAAAAACTCTAAAGGTGTAAAGTGTCTGTATAATAACTTGATAAAAGTCAGTACCTTTGCCATTAGGCTGCGGTGTTTAAGAAGGGTATGGCTTGTCAATTTGCTAATAAATGATGGAGCTAGCCTTTTACCATTTGGGTCTTCGGACTGCTGCTAGGCCATATTCTTTATAATGAGAACTTTGCCCACCGAAGATATCACTGGTGACAAAAAAGGTTTATTTGAAAAAGGCTCATGTTGTTTGGCTGATTATGAAAGTGTTGCTTTGAACTTCTTTTAGAAAGACTGAAGACATTTTCAATAAATGTGTAAATGTACATTAAGGGAGGTATTCGGAGGGACATTACATAGAACTGCTCTAACAGGATGGATGTGCTTTAATTAAAAACTTTTTTTTCAATGTTTTTTATTCATTTCTGAGAGAGAGAGACAGCGCGAGCAGGGAGGGAGGATCAGAGAGAGGGAGACACAGAATCTGAAACAGGTTCCAGGCCCTGAGCTAGCTACTGAGCCTGATGCAGGGCTCGAACCCACCAAACGCAAGATCATGACCTGAGCCGAAGTTGGACGCTTAACCGACTGAGCCACCCAGGCGCTCCGTATATGCTTTATTTTTTTAAGTATTATATTTTATTGTATACGCTTTATTTAAAAAACAAAACCTTTTTTTCATCCTTATATTGGAAATAGTTTTTAATTTTAAAGTAATCTTTAGCTTATTTCCTTTAATTATGTAGTTGTGGAGCTACTGAGAGATACTTTCCCCCAGTGTATTTATTTTTGTTGTTTAATGCATTCTTTAGTCTAACACTAAAATCTACACTACACACTTATAGTCAGATATGGTGGAGTTAAATGTGTTGGTACAAAATGGCAAATTTCTGACAAGTTGTTAAAAACTTCTCATATCTTTCCTGGTAATGATAGTAGGGCTGACTCTGAGGTGCCCTGATGGATGTGTTACATCCTTTTCTAGACCCTAACTTTTCTGTGTCAGCCTGTTGAATTAAAGTGCTTTATTTATCTAATGAAAAAACTTGCAATAATGTGAGGTTTTTAGAAGAAATTAGGACAGAGCTTTAGATTAGTTCAGAGATGAGAGGCTGTCGGGAGTAGCTTGGTGGATTCTGAATTTTGTTTGTTTTTAGGGCAGACAAATGTAGTTACGAAAGTGTTCTAGGAATAGATTGCTGTTTTTTTTCTTTTTCTGTTTGCTTGATTTTACAATTTACTTTGCCTCTCACTTTAGACAAGCAGAATAAAATGTCAGCCCTATCTTAAACTTTATGAAGTTTAAGTTTTGACTGAGTGTTGTGATTCTTTCTGAAATTACAGTAGATATCCAAAGATACTGATAAATATTTTAAAACTGGGACTGCTAATTATATGATGGCTTCAAATTTGTTAAGGAAAACAGATGGCATTTATTGCTATAATTTAATTGAGTAAGGCTTATGGTATTCACCACATGAATGATAAACTTCATTTGCTTACTATACTTAAGAAAACTTCTTTTAAAAAATTTGTTTTATAAATATACAGCTAAAGAGAATTTTTAAAAATGCTCACTGTCCTACTTCTTTAAAACTTCACGTTTCCATTTAGCGCTAGTTTATGTGCATTTATCTTAAAATGTAATTCATCAAAAAAAATGTAATTCATCAGAGTGAACTTAAAAGATGTGTGTGCATTTTTAAACAATTACCAGAGCCCCTCATAATTGCCTTAATTATTTTAAATGTTGAGGCTGTCAGTAACATTTATTTCCCTGTAGTCACACATTAAACTTGTTTCCAGTATTTGGCTAATATTTTTTCCTGCTGTTTTCTGAGTTTTCTTTAGAGTAGCTTTAAGATGCCTAAGTATTAGGAAAGATTTTCATGATTTTGATTCACAAAGCACACAAAAAAGCTGACGTGCTGGACGCTTGAAGCTTTTCTCCCTTTGGTTATTTATGTGAAAGCTATTGTATATTTAAAGTTTTAATAAATAAAATTTATCTGAACTCTTTGGATATGTCAAATTTCCTTTTCCTTTTATAGGGAAGTTAAACTGTATTGAAATTAAAGTGGATACAGAAGTAGAATAAGCTATCACATTTGATACTAAAAGTAGTTATAACTCTGTTGCTTTCCTATCTTTAATCAGAAGGGGTATGCCTTGTCATGATGTTACTGTTCCCTGGAGCATATTTTGAATGATACAGTTTATATTTGTATAGTTGCCTCGGTAATTGGTGATATTTATTGATGAAGGTTTGCTGTGCATTTGCACTTATAATCAAAAGTTGCATTTGTTAGTGTCAGATTTTTCAAGTGTCAGGTATTAAAATAGGGAGATAATTTTAGCTTATTAGCTAAATGATAAATCTCAGTGAATGTATTAATTCATGTACTTAGAACAAAAATATTGAGGAAGAAACAAGCTTCTCTTTTTTAAACAAAATTACTTGTTAGAGTAACATTCTGCTAAATGAGATAAAATTGTTTCAGTTCGTAAACATAAGAAAATTTTTATCTAGGTATGATATATACCTTCTTGGTGCTAATGAAAACAAAGTAATGGTAAAAATACTTTGTGAACGTATGCATGTATGTTTTTTGAAAACCGAAGAAGCAATCTGATATCTGTAGAGTTTTCATGGACTAGTTATAGGGACTTTATGTAAAATAAATAACAATATGCTGAAAGTGTAATGCAGTTTTGCATACTTAGTTTCTGTCCACTGTGATCAAAATTATTTGTATTACTGTAAAGTACACCAAGGTTCTGGTTATTAAGGCTATTTGGATTTTTTTAGTACTGAAAAGGTCACACAGATTGTGATTATTGTGTTGTGTCCAAGAACTAAGGCTTACCATCTGTTACTAAAACATAGGGAAAAGTTAAGATAATCTACTGATATAAGTGGTCTTGACATTTCTGGTTTTGGAATCATCTATTAATTACAGTCTTTAAAGACTAATATCAAATTTTAAGCTTTTGCAAAAACAAAACCTAGTGGTTATGCCAGTGTTTATATTTTTCTACTCAAATGTAGAGATACTGGTTGAGAACTAAAGCTTATGTAATGGAAGTTTGGCTTTTAGTCATTTAGTTTTACAAGGTTATTTGGATATTTAAGTGGAAACATCATGTTTTAACTTGAGGTATTAAGTTCTACAAGATTTTGGTATTTTTGAACTGTTAGTTTTCCTAGCAGTCGATATATAGGAATTCATGATTACAGAACTTAATCAGAGAACTGATTTAATATGTATTCCTTAAATATTTGCTTTAAATATTTTTCAGATTCTCTGCCTTCTTGTACAACTCAGTCCTTATCTTTCTGCTAGTAAAGGAGTTTTCTGCGTTTAAAATTTTGCTGTTGCATTTTGAGCCATTACATAAGGTATTTCTGTAACTTATTCTTTTTCACCCCCAAGAACTTGGTCTTGGCCAGGTTGCATAGAAGTCTTTAAAATTGCATATTGGGCTGAATAGGATCTGATTAGTTTTAATCTACTTTGTTTTATATATCATATTGACTGTGTTTTTTATTGAGAAGTTTGTCATCATGACAAATGATTAATGTGACCTGGTATAATAAATCAGTTTAGATAGGATTTTGGATTTATGTTCCCACATCCAACTTTGTGTTCAGGGCCTCTGTGTGTGTGTGTGTGTGTGTGTGTGTGTGTGTGTGTGTGTAAGAAACATCTTGGCCAATTTCAAATTCATGTCTGACGAAAGTAGATTGTTTCTACAGCATCAGTTTATAGATTTGCTCGGGTCTGCACTGTAGGCCATGGACAGAATGGTGACTTTTGGATAGACCATGTGTGCATGACATTAAGTGGGCGGCACACATTAGGTGAGGTTTTTATCCAAGTACTGTGTTGTTACCTGTCTTGTTTACTTAATAATATTAAAGGGTGTGAGGTGTTAAGAGCTCCTTTCTCCTATTTTTGTCTTTCTGTATTTTGAACTTCATGTTTTAAAAAGTTTATTTGTCGACAGAGTCAGTTCCTTGGTGTTTTCTTTCATGTTTTACCTTAATTATTTTCTAAGATTTTTTTAGTGTGTTCTCCTTTGACTATGAAGATTCCACAAGTAATTATCAGTAATTGGGCATTTTTTTTTCCCAATTGTAGTAATTAGATTTATACTAAAATGATAGTGCTTCAGGAACAAGCAGTAGCTGATGAAAATTAAAAGTATTACCTGTTCAAACCAAGCAATGTAGACTTGCTCTCATGTTTTTTAGTATATTTAAAAATTGCAAATTATTAAAATTTAAAATACAAATCTTGACTAGTATTTCAGTATATTTAACTTTAGTTTTTTTGATAATCCACTTATTCAAGTGATTATGCAGTTCATACAATGATAAAAATACCCTCAGTGGGAATATAAATCATATTTTTCGTTATTAGAATAAGGCAGTCATAAGTCAATAATATGATTCTTCTAATGTAGCAATGACTGCCAATATGTGTGCCTTTGTCTTTTAAAATCCACATGTATTTCTGGTTTATATTGTTCTTACCCAGGATTAAAATACTGCAGTTTGGCAAAACTATTTTTGCCTATAGGGAAAAAAAAAAAAAAAAAGCAAGTCCTTTTCAAATGATTTCCTGGCTTAGATATAAAATAAAGAGATATGATTTTATTATATTAAAACCAAATATAAAATGAGGCAGTCTAGCACATACTTCTGTGGAGCTCTTGTATGTGTAGTAGGTTTTGAATATTAGAAAATTAGCACATGGTTGCATCTAAAAGATCAATATAGTTGGAAATGTTGGAATTTTATTTTTTTATAGTTTGCTAATATTGAGTGAATTTGCACTAAATATTACTAGGCCTTTATTCTCAAACACTTGACTTATCCCTGGTCATCTTGTGTATCTGCCTGTTTGAATGTCTTTTTTTTCCTGTAAAAGTTAATAGCCTCTTGTCATTTTGCGTAACTGTATAGAGTAGCCCAAACCTAGTGGTTTTATCTATGGTACAATAAATGATAAAAGCATTGCTTTTATAATAGCATGAATTACAGAAGTAACATAAGTCTAATAGTGAATATAAAATTTAGAGCTTTATAATAGATACTCTTTTATGTACTTTATAGTAATGCTGGATCAGTGTTATAATTTTAACTTTTCTAATTTTTCAAGTTCTTTATTATGATTTTGCTGTAAAAAATTAGAGTTAGCTTTTGGCTTAGTTCAGGAATATAATGCTAACAAGTATGTCTCATGCCTTTTGTTGACCTAATGATCTTTTTGAAAGTTGTTATGTAAGTTATAACCGTATTTTATTTGATTTGTCATTGGTAGTCAGTCTTGGATGTTTGTTAGTGGGAGCAAAACCATAGAGCGGGGGTGGGGTGTGCGTGTGTGTATTTTAACAGCAGCAGAGTTCTGAAACAGGAAATCAGTCTTATCGTATTCATCCAGAGACCTAGGAAGAAGGTAATTGTTTCTTATACTCGTTAAAACCAGTTGGTTGGGCAACTTAAATTTTTAGAGGTTCACAGATGTAGACTTGAACAGTTGTAGATACATTATTTCATAACAACTCTGAAGAAAAATTGATTACATTCATTGAGGGGACTAATAATCCTTCAGCTAATACACTAAAAAATTGTACTTTGGATTTTAGAGTATTGCTAGCACTATCGGTGACTTGATTAGATACTTTTCTGTGGTTCTGATTTGCTTAAATTTAAATAAAGTTCAGAGTGCCTTGATTGTTCCTTTAAAAAGTATTTTTGAAAAACTGTGTAACTTTAATCTTAAATTTAAACAGTAGGAAAAAAAGAATTCTGTGTTAGGTGCATGTCACTGGAAATTAACTTTCACTCTTTGTTAATATACATATGTTCATAATTACATACTTATGTATTTGTTCACAGAAGTAATTTTTATCTGTCATTGGTTATTTGTCATTTTTAAAGATATACACACACACATTGGTAATATTTCATCAGGCTGAATACCACATTTTGCTTACCATACTATGTTAGGGTTATTTCCATTTTTTTTTCTTTTAGAAATAGCACTATTGTGAATATTGTGAAAATTATAGTTTACTTTTGTGTTTGTTTTCTTAGAGTATATTAGAGTGGGGTGTCTGCGATAAAAGGGAAGATGGTTTCATAGCTCTTTGTTACAGATTGTAGATCTCTTGTCAAATGAATCAATGTATAGTGTTGCTACTAAGTAGAAGAATTACTAGCATTCTTGATGTTGCCTTTGAAGAATTTTATGTTTATATTTTGAAAGTGAGATTTAGAGGTACCTGGCTGGCTCAGTCTGAAGAGCATGTAACGCTTCATCTCAGGGTTGTGAGTTCATCTCAGGGTTGTGAGTTCGAGTCCCACGTTGGACGTGGAGCCTACTTAAAGATATTAAAAGCATTTAGTAAGTGAGATCTATACTTCATTTCAAAGCAAAAGTGTATACTTTTCAGTCAAGACAAGTTGGTATAATATAACAACATGAGTGAAAGTTGTGAAGTTCTAATTGTTTGGAGGAGTAGAAAACTCCAGTAGAGTTCATAAATTACTTGGCAGTCAGGTTTCCTTTCTGGTTTGGCACTGGGCCGTTAATTTAGAACTGTTAAAAGAACCTAAAATTTATGCTAAAGTGAATTTAAGTAAATATATTGGAATTCTTTCTTTTATAATTTGTTTATAAAAACGGTATATTGAGTTGCCTTGCGATGAGACATTAAAACTAAAATTAAATAACAGGACATTTCTGAGACCTGCAACCTCAAATAATAACAACTTCTTACTACAAGTGTAGAGCCCTTTTCAGTTCGTAGATTTAAAGATATGTCTAGATACCTCATTTGATCCTTGAAACAACCAGTGAAGGAGTTACAGCAGGTATTACCATTTTTTTTTTTGCAGAAAAAAGAAACAAAAATATTTGAGGCCCAGAGATTTAGTAACTTCCCTCAAGCTTTTAAATTGCCAAGCTGAGGATGGAACTCTGGTTGTCTATATTAAAAGACAATATGCATGAGTGCTTTAGTACAGGGCCTGGCACCCAGGAAGTGTTTAAATGTTCCTGTGTCCTCTGTTGTTCCGACCATTACTTCTTTATTCTTAAAATATCCATTATTGGGAGCATTCTTTCTTTTATATTTCTGTAGTTCAGGCTTTGGTACTTTAGATAATAAGATCTTAGGCTGTTATTAGTTTGGTCTGTACCAAACTATATAAAACTATATACCAGGAATGATTATATGCTTTGTATGTTGGAACAAATTGTCCTCAAATAGTGAACAATTAGTACTTTATCAACTGGAAAATTCAAGGAACTCCTCTATTTCTGCTTTCCTACCCATATAAATCTTCAATTTAGAAACCAGATACAAACATTTTACACATTTAATACAGAAAAATAAAATGTAGTAAGAAATATAAAATTTTTCATTAAATGAAAAACTGTAAGTCTATGAGAGTGGCAGTTATTTAAAGCATAATTTGATTAGTAAAATTGGTAATACAGATATAACTGTGATATATGTGGAAACTATTTGTTGAATTTAAACTTGTTAAAATTTGTTGGGAAAAAATGTAGACCTGATGTAACTTATGAATTCAGTGGCTGAGTTGGTTTTTCATCTCACCTGATCCTTAAGCATCTGTTAGTTGAAAGCACTGACAGAAAGCAGGGAAGAAACTCCATAAATTCCTGGAAAAGAAAATTAAATGGTGAAGTCCTGGCATTTGCTAACTTGCTTTCAATTCTTCTTTTTAGTCTGACTTTATTCCTTCACTCCTGTTGCCAGCTTAGCTCAGTGTTCCTCTTGTGAGCCAGGCAACTTCAGATTTGCTTTCCATGCTTTAGGATCACCACCTCTGTGAATCTGTGTGTCACTTTCAGTTTGCCAGTCATGTTGCATGTATATTATAGCTTCATTTTGTTAACTTTCAGCCAACTAGAATTTTCAAGTAGCTTATTTGTGATTTGTGGAAATACCTTTCCCTAAAATACTTATGGCAGGAAAAAAAGTGTTGCTGGTTTGAGTACTAGTACTGTATACTAGTATTTTAGTTTATAAGATGTTTGAGGATAAGTAGATCTATATATTATGTTGAGTACTGCAAAGAAACTTCAGAACTGCTTTATTTTCAATGATTGTACTTAAACTAAGATTGAGTCTGCCTTCAGGAACACATTCATAAAATAAGGTTTAAGGAGCTATTTTTGGTTATTCTCTGTTTGAAAATTCATGTTAAATTTGTAATATAAACCCCACTAACTTAGGTTCAAGTAAAATTTTGAGAAGGTAGGTATGAAATGTCAACTCAAAAGTTGTTTTCTATAAGGTGTTTTGTTAATTAGATGTAGTTTAGAATATACTTTTAGTGTTTTAAGTCATATTGGATGCTTAGAACATCCAGTAAAATTTATTTAGCTCATATGGTAGCCATGTTATTTTATAGCAATCCAGTTACGTTATTGGTGAAATTGATTTCTGTGGACAGGTTTTAGGACTTAATTACCACTTACTAATTTTTTTCTTCCATTCAGTATTCTGTGATGTGAGATGGGATTGTTGTAGCACTGGAAACAAGACTGTCCAAATATGATCTATATAATTATCAAAACTCAGCAATGAGTCACTTAAGATCTTGTACTTTATTGTAGGCAAATTATACCTTAATTAAAACAAATTAAACACATTTGCTCAAAGGTTGGGTCAAAGAAGACTGTCTGCTGTATGTCGTGTATCTCATGTACAGATCTCCTGTGGCAGTGGTGGCTCTCCAGCTTAGGCGAGACACAAAGTGTCATGCACACATGTGTGCATTTCTTCAGCCTCCCTGCTTGCTGTAGGCAGCCACCAATAATGGGGAATGAAGGCGGGTTTTTTTCCCTTGGGGAATTTAGAGATATTTTACTTTTGTTCTTTTTTTTTTTAAGTTTATTTCAGAGAGACAGAGAGAGAGAGAGAGAGAAGCAATGAGGGTGTGGGGGGGGACAGAGAGAGAGGGCGATGGAGGATCTGAAGCAGGCTCTGAGCTATCAGCACAGAGTCTAATGTAGGGCTTGAACTCAAGAACCGAGAGATCATGACCTGAGCTGAAGTCAAGTGCTTAACTGATTGAGCCACCCAGGTGCTCAGATACTGTCAAGTGATATTGTCAAGATTTCAAAGAGTTAATGTTTCTTTAGAAGGCTTTGATGCTCTTTAGAAGGATTAGGCTATTCAAAGTCAGTGTCATTGGAAAAAAAAACCCCAAATAATATGGTGAGCCCCTATGGTCTAGGTCTGTACCATTTGTTCAATTGTTAGACGTCTGTCACTATGTTCTGGTCATTTTTTAATATATTCACACATTTAATCCTTAAAACAACCCTATATGATGAGTACTTTCATCAGTCCCATTTTACGTAGGAAGCTGAGGATATGCAACTTGCAAAGGATGTACCTGAAGCTAGAGTTCAAGTCCAGGCAGTTTGGCTCTAGAGCATATGTTCTTAGCCATGGCACCACACTGCCTATGAGTAGATCACTAGATGGCAAAAATATTGGCCTTCTTTAGTGATCTAGTTAGTATAGTTCTTTATGCTCAGCATTTATAAGTCATTAGATAGGAATTCCATATTAAACCTTCTATTTATTATTTAAAAGTATATCCAGTAAGTGCAGGTTAAGGCTGTCCTGTATTAGAAATCATATATTATTTTTTTCTCACTTCTATTTATTTGGTTTAAATTGTCTAAAAAAGTATGTCAGAAATTTAAACATACTGGTAAGGAAAAAAGTCATATTAGAGGTTTGTTGGTATAAGTCTTGGCATAAGAAATATTTGCCTCAAATCAGCACTCACTTTTGCTGACATTCAGTTTTGGAAATGCCAGTGATTTTTTTTATTATCTTTTAGAAGTTTTAACATTTGATTAGTAAAATTCACTTTCATTTGAGCCTGCTTCATTTATAAATTTTCTATAATTGATTTAGAAATATAAAAAACATCTCAGTCTCCTTTTGTGACGCAGCATGGTATAAAAAGCCTGGGCTTTGGGTTATGCACCTAACAGGTTTGAATCATAACTTAGTACTTATTGGCTGTGGAACCTTGCACAGATTACCTGTCTTTTTGACCCTCAATTTTATCATTCATGAAATGAAAATATTTCTCTGTAGGATTGTTAGGATTAAATGGGAATGTATTTCCCCGTACCGTGGCACATGTTCTCTGTATCTTTCTAATGGATGGATGCCAAAGTCTTGGGTAAAGTCTCGAACTGTGAAAAAGGAAGGTGAGAATTTGAGGAAGACGAAACCTTAACAAGACTGAATTCCTCGATTCTGTGTAAAGAAGGGATTGGATTGCTGCTCTGCAAGAGACCCGCATGTTGATTCTGGCCTCTTGACTCCTTATCTGTCTGGTTAAATTGAACTCCCTGCCACAGCATCCTTAGCACTAGACCTAATCTTCTGTCCTGCTGCTTTCTCCATAGAGCTTTGTGTGCGAGCTGCATGGGCCTGCTTGCTTGTTCCAGATATTTTATGTATTTTCACCACCCTGTCCTGTGTTCTGCTTGCAGTGCTACATTTGCTTCTGTTTGTTCTTCTGTCTGCTGATGCCTGACGGACTTCTTAAAGATTATCTAATGTGTTGCCTACTTTGTGAAGCTTTTTCTGTGCCATAACAGAATTTATCCCTCTCTCTTTTTCTCCTAAAATATCTTCATCTTCTATTCAGTAGAGCCTTAGGTACAGTTGCACGTCTGTGTGTCTGTCTTCCCTGATAGAGCAGGAACTCTTTCAGTGCAGTAGGCTTTGCTTACTTAGCATTACATTCTCAGTGCTCCTTCCTCAGAATGTTCAGTGTGTGTTTGGATAAGTGATTGAAAGAGGGGACCAATTGAGTTTCCTTTAATGAGTATGTAACTCCCCATTTATGTATTGTTATAGACAAATAGGTTTTTAAGTTAAGTTCATCAAAAAACCTTATTTTCTTTATCAGTATTCATAGTGTAAGGATAAATTTGAGTTTAGTTCTGGTAAAAATAACTACGTTTCAAGGGACTTTGTATTATGGTGTTTTTCTGTAAGGCTAAAAAATCTTCCTAGCATTTTCACTGAGATTAAGAATTCAGTTAGGAAGTTTGTTAGTAGTAATTATTATTTCTTTGAATAAAAAATATTTCTCTGTTGTATTGCTCAGAAAAACTTGGGTAATTTCAATTTATATTTTCGACTGATGTATATTTATAATTTTTTAGGTGGGAATTCTGGATTAGTGGCAGCTGACATTGCTCCCTCATTTTTTTTTTCTGAGTGTTATTTCTCATTTTCTAGATGTTCCTGCTCCTAAGACTGAGTTACAAGGTAAAGATTGTTTACTTTCAAGAATTATACTGCTATAGGCTTCATTTGAGCCTCCATTCTCTTCATTTTCTCATGAATGGGCATAACACCCTAAAACATTTTGATAATTGAATGTAGCTTCTTCCTTTTTTTACACGTTTGTTTATTTTGAGAGAGAAAGAGAGCATGAGTAGGGGAGGGGCAGAGAGAGAAGGAAAGAGAGAATCCCAAGCAGGCTCTGTGCTGCTAGTCAGAGCCTGATGTGGAGATCCATCCAGTGAACAATGACATCATGACCTGAGCCGAAATCAAGAGTTGGATGCTTAACCAACTAAGCCACCCAGGCTCCCCAAAACAGCTCTTTGAACTGAGCTACGTTTTTAGGTGGGATTACTTTCTTATGTGAGAATAACAGGTGACAGCTAATATTTGTGATATTAAAAATGATAATCCTAGTAGTTTTGGAACCTTTCTAATAGAGAACCCTTTGAGGTTGGGGTGAGTTTATAAATTCTTCAAGTGACAAAAATTGCCATATAGTAAATGCTATTTATGTGTTAGATACTTTTATCATTATATATATGTATGTGTGGATGTGCATATATATGTGTATATACATTTTTTTTGGCAGAAACTCAGCATGTTTTAAAAAACTACATACAGAGTTACTAAGTCATGCAGGGCAATATTTTGTTATGATTATTACTAAATAGTAATTATTAGTAGATATACTTATAAGTAATAGCTTATTAGTAAATAGACATGGAGATAATTGTAAAACAGTTACAAAATCTTTTATAGAAATACTGCAGGTGCATTGTACCAAAAATAGAAAACATAAAACAAAAATGAGAAAAATATATATTTCTGCCACCTAGAGATGATTACTTTTAGTACCTTAGTTTGTAAGTCTTTTTGTCTACAGATGTAGACAGATCTTTTTGTCTGCGTATCCATACATATGGATATATATGCATTATTATGCCAGCGTGGCGTAATGCTATATGTTCTCTTTTGAAACCTTTATTTCAGTGAATAATAATAATAATGTCTACTTTTCCATTTCAGTAAATTTTCATCTTATCTAATGCCCAGATCATATTCATATTTCTCTAGTTGGCTCAGAGATGTTCTTTATAGCTGGTTTGTCTAGAACAATATCCAGAACAGCATTGTACGTGTGAACTTGGCTCTTAGAACCCTTAAGTCTTTTTAAATCAAGGGTAGCTACCCATCCCTCCCCTCCTCACCTTTTAAAAAGGCATTTGAGGGATGCCTGGATGACTCAGTTGGTTAAGCATCTGACTTTGGCTCAAGTCATAATCTCACAGTTTGTGGGTTTGAGCCCCACATTGGGCTCTCCGATGACGGCTCAGAGCTTGGATCCTGCTTTGGATTCTGTGTCTCCTTCTCTCTCTCTGCCCCTCCCTGGCTCATGTTCTGACTCTGTCTCTCAAAAACAAATAAACATTCAAAAAATAAATAAATAAAAAGGCATCTGAGCATAGACTGGATCATGTACTATAGAGCTTTTGAATTTATCCAGTTTATTCGCTCATAATGTCAGTTATCTTGTTTTCTTACTCTTGTAAATGAATAGTTCTGTCTAAGTGCTTGGTGGATTCACAGGTTGAATATAGCTTGGCTATCATAGATAATGCTATGTCCTTCATAATATATCACATCAAAAGTTATAGGATCTCAACTTGATGATGCTGAGATTGACCACTGAAATTAGGTGGTGGCAGTCTTTTCTGCCCATTGTTACCTTACAGTAGAAAGTATTTTGTGCGGTATTACTTTGTAAGAAAGTTCAGTTCTTTTTTTTTATTATTTAAAACAAATTTTTAAGTGTTTATTCTCTGAGTGGGGGAGGGGCAGAGAGAGGACGACAGAATCTGAAGCAGGCTCCAGGCTCTGAGCTGTCAGAACAGAGCCTGATGTGGGGCTTGGGCTCATGAACTGTGAGATCATGACCTGAGCTGAAGTCTGACACTTAACCGACTGACCCACACAGGTGTCCCAGAGAGTTCAGTTCACCATCCACTCACTTATTGGTTTAGAACCAGTTGTTGATCTTTGGCTAATCAATAATTTTATTAGGGTTTGCAAAAATATGATTTTTAAAGTTCTGTTTTCTTGTGTTTTTCTGTAAAGTATGTCTTTATCATATGAAATTGGGCTATTTGGTTGCCCTGAAATATAGTACCTGCAGGAAAAGTAGCATAAATACTTAATCTGCCCCTGTTAGCTATTTTCAAAGTAAAGAAAGAACTATTCTAATAGCCACTTCAAATATATGAAAAAGAGATTTTGTTCTTTTTTTCTTTTGAACATCTTTATAGACTCCAAGTTTTAATTTTATTTAGGGTATTTTAATTTACTAGCATTTAAATTTTTCCTTTGATGTTCAGATTGTTACAGTTTTAGTTATTGGGATGTCCTTCATGTCAGCTTCTTTGTCTGATATAGATCATTAGTCTCTGTACACCTTTCATGTTCTCTGGCACAGAAAGAAATCCCAGGCTCACCTTGTACCTTCCTGCCTCTTACCAGTCATCAACTGTTGTTCCAAGAAGTTTAGTACCTTTTGATGTTTTATGATATTAGAGATGAAGTCTGGGTTTTAGGATTGCTTACTTCTGCTAAGGTAACATGCTTTTAGGCCATTTCAGTGAAAAGACCTGGAGAACATAGATTTTTAACAAATGTGAGTTCATATTTAATCAGTGTTTTTACTTTGATATTTGATTTTTTAAATTACTTTTTTAATGTTTATTTTTGAGAGAGAGAGAGAGAGAGAAAAGAGGGTGTGTATACGGAGGAAGGGCAGAGAGAGAGCAATGGAAACAAGGCTCTTGAAGCCAGTAACTATGAAACCATAACCTGAGCTGAAGTCAAGAGTTGAATGCTTAACTGACTGAGCCACCCAGGCACCCCACTGATATCTTGATTTTATAATGGTATCTCTTATGCCTATTATCATGAGTCTTAAAATATTAGCATAATTTCATTTTCCCCTACAATATAAAGAAAAAAAGCTTGAGGATATCCAGACTGATATTAGTAAAAATGAACTCTCAGAAGTTTAAAATTTCTTTGTAATTCTTTTTGTTCTTATATTGTCCTTCCTAACAAGAAGTACAGTACAATTGCAGTGTCCAAATAAAAATTCTTTCTCCTGGTTGTCAAACTGATATTTAGTCATGTTTGTTGTTGCTGTTATTTTAATGTATGCTTCTCCCCTTCCCCTGCCTCTTCCCTTCTCTATGAAACAAACATTTGTATTAGTTTCTCAGTTATCATTTGTGTGAGTGTTTGTGTGTATATGTTTTGTGTGCACATGTGCATTGAAAAGTTCAGATTCAAGCAAATATATGTGTACATGTTCTTTCATCCAAAAAGTAAATATTTTTCATATAAAAGGTAGTATACTGTATATGTTGTGCTTTTTTTTCCTTAAAATATTTTTTAGGTCTGTTCAATCAATGTGTGATAAACTATGGATAAAACCTTTTTAAAAATTATAATATTAAAATAGAAGCTTTTGGTAATTTGATAATTCTTTTTGGATTAAAAATAATTGAAATCAACTCAACAATGTGAATGCAGCAGAAAGTGAAGGAAAAAAAAAGATCTAGAAAAGGGCACTGGATTTGGTGAATTTTGAATTGTATTTGAAAAATGAATGGGTCCAGAAGTAGGTAGGCAGGACACTTTAGGGATAGTGTTGAAGAGTGGCTTTTGCCAGATTAGCCTGGCTGTCTTGGAAGGTCCATGTCAGAAAATTATGAGATTGAAGAGAGGGATAGTGGAGCTCAAGAAGAAATGAGTGCTGGTATGATCCAAAATACATAGAAATGTAGATTTTTTTGTGTGGGTTTTTTTTTTTAATGCATCTGGAGTGCAGAAGTTTGTGTTTATGCCGACTATAGTGTGTGACATAAATGAATAGAATGGCATGCTAAATGTTGATTACCTTGATGGAAAACAAGAATAAGTTTCTACCTTAGTTCGGTATTACCAGGTTTCAAATAGCAAGGACTGGAAGAGATCACTGTGGTTGTTTCAGCCCAATCATGTGGAATAGGAAATTGAAGCCTGAAAATGTAAAGTCACATGTCTAAATTATATAACTGGTTAGAGGAACAGCCAGGCCTTAAATCTGGCTTCCTAATTCTTAATTGTAGCTCCCTTTCTCTATGCTGTGGTACCTTTTATAATCATGAAAAAATTAGAAGTTGTGTAGCTATTTTTGTCTTTATTTTGATACTTGGTTTTTGTCCCAAGATAACTTGAGTTCTTGATTTATAAAGTCTGAGGTTTTTGTTTTTCGTGTGCATATGCCGAAGTACTGTAAATGTGGAAGTTAGTTTTTTCCTTGAGGGCATTTTTAATGTCCTAGGTAGAGGGATTTGAAAATTACTTGTATCATTATTTTGAGGATCTTTTTTGGAATTGATGTATTCACCTGTGTTTCTTAATTATGCATGATGGTTTATAAATAGATACATTATAAATACATTTGACAGCCTTTTGCTAGCATAGGTAATTTCTGTAATCAGCTAATGCTTTAAAAATGTACATGTAGCTTGCATTATTGCATATTTCAGATATTTCCTTAACTTAAGTACTCAGATATTTATCCAAACATTATTGCAATGGGGTTTCCTGCAGAAAGACTTGAAGGCGTATACAGGAACAATATCGATGATGTAGTAAGGTAAGAACTCTTAATTTTCTGTTTCAAGTATTGATGTTTTCATGCTGTATTTTCATGTAGAGAAGATTTCTAAACAATAGAAGATGATGTACTCATAAACTTTATTTTTATTATGTTGGTGCTCTGTATGGCTTTGTTTGTTTATTTAATGGACTTAAGTGGGGTACAACTCTGTTAATAAGAACTGACCTTTGACATCATCAGGTGTTTGTGATTAATTTCATAGACTCCATACAATACTTCTTAACCAAGTTAATGCCTGGATTCCATTACACTATGGTTTTTGTCTTCTGTTTCACAGTAGGGGATGAGGTTTAAAATCAAGTGGATTCATTCACTTAAATTTATTCATCCTAAGGTAGAGATGAGCAATAACATGTATTTTTTACATAGAGCAGTTTATAATGGGGTATAAGTGTACCAAGCATTTGAATAAGTATTTGGTAGAGGATCTGGACAGGAATTGGTGGGCAAACCACAGTCTGACTCTGTCTCTTTTATAAACTTGCATAATTTTCTAAGTGTAATTATTCCGTTCAGAACAATATTTCTCAAGGCCCATTTAAATTTTAATACATTTATAACCTAAGAGTACATATATGTTTTATGAGAGAAGGAATTTGTGTCTACTCTGTAATCTCAATATATTTTCTCATTCCAAAGCAAAAAATACATGTATGAAAAATTAACTGTAAATGTCAGTTGAAACTTCAGTGGTTTTTATTTTGGATTATTCCCTTCATGCTCTTTTAGAAATCTCTTTCTTGAAGACTGAATTTAAATTTTTGCTGAGAATTAAATGTTATAGTGAGTGGGAGAACGCTTTGTAAAGCATTATATAGACGAGACATAGAGTCCTTTTATAATAGTTGTTTAAACACATGAATCGACCTTTGTCCTTAAATGAGTGAGCCACAAGTTGTTTTTCTAAGTGGTTAGTTTTTACCAATTTGCTTTGAACCTATGTATATTTAAATTTTGCCATATTAAGTTGTGTCCAGTTGGACTTTCTTAAGTGTTTCTTTTCTGTGCAGGATTAGTAAATGTTGGTGTCTACAGAAACTACAGAAAAACCCAAACCTACTTCTTTGTAGTTTCTATTACAACGATAACTACATGAGGCTGTTAGAAGTGCTCTTTAAGAACTTGAAAATAGGGAAATAAATTTGTTTTCTCCTAGTTAGGTGGGACACAGTCGGAACGATGCTTAACATCACAGATGCATGAGAGCAACACTGTCACACGGTTTAGTCGGTGACAGTACACATGTACAGAAAATGTGGTGGGTGGTAGGGAAAAGAATGAGGGATGTAAATTTTGAATCTGGAGAAGAGGAGTGTCTGGAATAGGAGTTTGCAGTTATCAGACTTGTGTTCTCTCCGATGGTACAGGAGTGTCCCTCAGGCCTCCTATGACCTAGTCAAGACACTCTCCCGGGTGACACTCTTATATTACTGCTTTTTCATTCTGTGTCCACCAAATACTGACTCACTCAAATCAGGTTAGTAGTCATCTGGAAGAGGAGTATGACTAGTCTGGGTAGAGGACGAGTTTTCTGATCACTGTAAGGGTATCCTCGTGGTAAATTAACCTGCTGTGCTAGTTTTGCTTGGTTCTCTTGTCTTCTGACTGAATTAGTTTCTTCTGACTTGTTAGTCACGAGGCTGATTGATCATATTTTAGGTTACTGATAAAGTTCAGTTTCTGGATCTGTACATTGCATTTTCAGACCTTAGATTTTGATAACTTCACCAAGAATATACTTTGCTGGGAAGTGTTTTGATATGTCGTTTTCTGACTTCATAGAGCACCCGCATGAATTAATGCCACTGAATTATGATTTCCAAATTTGGGGGGCGCCTGGGTGCCTCAGTCAGTTGAACATCCTGCTTCAGCTCACGTCATGATCTCACGGTCTGTGGGTTCGAGCCCCGCATCGGGCTCTGTGCTGACAGCTAGATCAGAGCCTGGAGCCTGCTTCAGATTCTGTGTCTCCCTCTCTCTCTGACTGTCCCCTGCTCACGCTGTCTCTCTATCTCTCTCTCAGAAATTAAAAAAAAAAAAAAGAAAAACATTAAAAGATTTCCAAATTTGGGGCTCCTGGGTGACTCAGTCAGTTAAGTGTCTGATTTTGGCTCAGGTTATGATCTCGCAGTTCATGAGTTCAAGCCCCGAGTCGGGCTTTGTGCTGACAGCTCAGAGCCTGGAGCCTGCTTTGGAGTCTGTGTCTTCCTCTCTCTCTGCCCCTCTCCTGCTCATGCTCGCCGACGAGCACTCTCTGTCTTACTCTGTCTCTCTCTCTCTCTCAAAAATAAAATTTTAAAAAGTTTTAAAAAGTTAAAAAAAATTCCCAAATTTAATTTGTAATTGGTCACCAAGATTGAAGTTTATTCTGTCTGCTTTAATGTATCTAGCTTTTTTGTCTAGTTCTTGCCTTTTTCAAACATTATTCCTTAAAAAAATATGTACATGGTTTGTTAGTTAGCCAGTAGTTGCTTTAGCCAACTGACCTTGTCACTCCTATGGTAATGGCAGTGGTAATAGCATATAAATAATGTGGAATTATCTGTGGAATATAATACCTATGCTGTGCCTGGTTTGTCTTGCCCTCCCACATTTTTAATTGGGGGATAAATGGCTAGTGAGGTTTTGTTGGCTTCCGTTGCTCACTCCACTCCCCTTGTATGAGAGAAAGGGTGAACAGGTAGCTGTAGTTTTTCCCTGTGAAATGAAATAAAAATAAATAACTTGCAAGTAGTTTGCCTGTTAGGATTAACCTCTCCAAGGGAATGGCTGTCTCTAGTACCTAAATGATTGATTTTCTTGTTTGGTTCCCACGTTATTGGAGACATTAGTAATGATCAGTAGTGAATCCTTTTTGGGTCAAAGATGATCATGTCTCCATGAAAAATGTGTCTTTATTTTCTTGTAAGTTTTCTCTCAGCAAACATTTCCAGTTGGATTTTCCTTTGCCCTCTTATTCCATGTGTTTTCTGTGATTTCCCCCCAAACAAGAAATACGGTGCCAGGTTCACACTTGGTTGAGCATCTTTGCTCTGAGTAAAAGAAACTCACATTGCAAATGCTTTTATGCTTAAATTAGGCAGTATTTAACTGTTTTGGGATATGGTTTATTACGGCAACGTGAAATTTTATACTTGTACTGAAGAGACAGATATTTAAGTTCTTCTTTAACTGCAAATGTTTTGTTTAATAAGCAATCAGAATTGACAGGACACGGACATCTCAAAAAGGGAAGTTGAAGGCTAAACTCTTCCCAGATTGTTTTTTCTTTTCCTCCTATTAACCACCTTCTCTCCCCTCCTTTCTTGCCACTAAGATCTTGCTCTGACCTGGTGGTAATTTGAAACAATGTTTTATTCAGATAATTGATTATTCTTTGATATGTGTGGTAATCTTATCCCTCAGGCTAATATTGAAGTTTCCCTAATTTATATGTTATCTGGTATAAATCTAAGCAGTCTTTAACAAAGTGATGCATTATGTGTTTAACAGACATAGCTTAGGAACTGGTCTATACTTAATAAATCAGACAAATGTAGGTTTAATAGAGTTGTGAACTGGCTTTCTTACTGCAGAACCTTTAATATACGACTATGCCTTGTAAATCTCCCAAGAGTGAAACTTGAATGTGCTGCTTTTCTTTTCCTTTTTTTTTCTTTCTCTTCTCCTTTACTTCCCCTTTCTCTCTTTCTTTTCTTTTGTAGTATATTAAATATCTTCTAAACAGTGTTCCTTAGAGCACAATTTGGGAAGTGCTGAAAATGAAAAAAGATGCATATAACAATATTTCCTCTTAGTCTGAAATCAGTAGGAAGTAATTTGCTTCCTCTTTTATTGGAAAGATGTTAGATGTGGGTGGATTCCCTTATTTATTGTAAGGAAATGCTTTAAGCTTAGTCTTCTGATATATAGTGATTTTTTTTAAAGAAAAAAACTTCATTCATTGTCTTTCATCCTCTCAGCTTTTTAATGTGTGTGTGTGTGTGTGTGTGTGTGTGTATGCAGCTGTATTACAGATTCAGGTGCATCTTCTAGCTTTCCTCTTTTATACATTTTCTTGCTGAAGAAACTTCACATATTCTTTTCTTAATTATATGTTGATCTCTCAATCAGCCTTAATTATGTGTTGATATTCCATTAAAAAGGAAGTGTTTGTCATCCCAACGTTATCATTATTGGTTATTCAGTTAAAAAATTAAAAAAGGATTATATAGAGGAAAGCTTCAAAAGAATTTAGAGGGAAGAATGTCAGTTCCATTGTCCCTTTTCAACAATTTTTGACTTCTTCCTTGTATTGCCTTTCTTTTTCCTGCTTTCTTTTTTTCTTTATTGAGGTGAAAATTACATAACATAAAATTAATCATTTTAAACTCTACACTTCAGTGACATTTGGTATTTTCACAATGTTATGTAACCACCACCTCTTTTAAGATCCAAAATGTTTTTATCAGCCTAAAAGAAAACCCTCTACCCATTGGCTGCCTCCCACTTCTTTTGTTAGTCTTATTTCCTTAAAATGGCAGTCTTCACAGATTTGACAGTGTTTATAGTATCTGCCCAATTCAATTTTTGATGTTTTAATAATAGGTAACATTTATTGTACATTTACTTATATACATGTGTTGCTTTTGTACAAGTGGTTTACATGTGTCATCTTTTTTTAAAATTTTACTTATTTTGAGAGAGAGAGTGAGAGTGCGAGCAATGAGGGGAAGTGCAAAGAGAGAGAGAGAGAATTCCAAGCAGGTTCTGCGTTGTCAGCGCAGAGCCCCATTTGGGGCTTGATCTCATGAATGATGAAATCATGCCTGATCCGAAATCAAAAGTCAGATGCATAACTGACTGAGTTACCCAGGTGCCCCTACAATGTGTCATCTTATTAAAAAATTATAGTTTTTAATAAGTCCCTATTCATGTATGGTTTTAAAGAAGTTAGTTTCCCCAAGTACCAGAGCTGGTTAAGTAGTGAGGCTTAGGGTTGAGTCTGGTCTGTCAGATTCCAAAGCCGATTTCCTTAGTAGCCATATGATCCTATATATCAGAGAACACAATGTTTTATCATATATGTTTACCAGAGGTTATCTACCATGTATAGGTAAATGCCAGAAAATTTATTTTAGGATTTGAGTTTCCAGATTGAAAAAAGCTGTATAGTGCCAAGCATAATGAATGAAAACAGGCCAATACCAGGCAATTATTATGAAATTTCTTTTTTTTTTTTTTAAGTGTTTATTTATTTTGAGACAGCATGTGCCTGGGAGGAGGGGCAGAGAGAAGGAAAGACAGATAATCTCAAGCAGGCTTCTTGCTGCAAGGGCAGAGCCAGACAGGGCTTGATCTCACAACCCTGGGACCATGACTCAAGCCAAAATCAAGTCAGATGCTCAATTAGCATCTGGGAGCCACCTAGGCACCCCTTAAATTACTTCAAGCACACCAGAAATAATGAAAATGTCTCAAAAGCTTTCAGGGTCACTTAGGAGGGTTTAGGAATATACATGACATCCAGCTTTTCAGCGTGTGAGAATTAATGATGGACGGTGGAGATATAGCGTGTCAAGTTCTACGTTCAGCATAACGTTCTGTATCTAGCCAAACCACCAGTCAAGTGCCAGAGGAAGAAAGAAGGACATTCAAGAGCAACAGCAAAAACTTGTATCCGTGTATTCCGTTTCTTAGAAAATTATTAGGCATTGTGTCCTAACAAAACGAGAATAAACCATGAGAGAAGAGAACAGGGCTTCATTAAATAGAAGCTCCAACTCTGAAGCCAGAGAGGAAAGCCCTGGGATGACAACCAAGTCCCCAGCTGAAGAGTGGCTAGTTCTGGCTGAGCAGTGTGCCGAAGGGCACTGAAGAGGACGAGGAGTAGGACTGATACATGGGTATTGAAATGTGGGGAAATATGATCGATTCTTAGACAAATAGGTGAATTAGGATAGGAAGCAAATGTTAACATCTGTTGATTGGCTTCTTAACCACAAACTGTCATATTGCCATTTAAGGTAGGGATTAAGAGTGAAATGTGGAGGTGCTGCTGGTTTTTTAGCTTCGTCTACCGTGGCAGAAGATATGTAGGTAATTGATAAAACTGTAAGAAGCAGTGGTATGTGTGTTATATAGAAATGCTGAATTAAATACCAGGAAAAAGAACATGGTAGTTGAGGATGGTTACTTTTGGAGAAGACCCAGGAATAGATGAATGAATAGAGCTGGAGGTGAATATTTTTTATTGTAAAATTATATATATATACATATGTATACACCTATAAATATATACAATACAATTTACCATTTTCACCATTTCTGAGTATACCAGTGGCATTAGGCTACACATTGTGCAGCCATCACCACTATCCATCTCAAACTTTTTATCACCACAGCTTGTACCCATTAAAAAGAAACTCCCCATTCTCCCTACTCTCAGCCTGACAACCTCTCTTCTACTTTTCTGTCTCTATGTATTCATTCCGGGTACCTTATGTAGGTGGAGTCATGCAATATTTGTCTTTTTGTGACTGACTTAGTGTAACATAGCATGTGACTTCACTTAGCATAATGTCTTCAAGGTTCATTCATGTTCTGGCCTGTGTCAGGATTTTCTTCCATTGTATGTATATACCACATTCTGTTTATCTGCTCATCCACTGATGGACATTTGGGTTGCTTCTGCCTTTTGACTATTGTATATAAGGCTGGTGTGAACACAGGTGTACCAATATCTGTTCAAGTCCCTGCTTTCAGTTTGTTTGGTTGTACACCCAGAAATGGAATGAATGACTGGACTAAATGATAATTCTGTGTTTAATTTTTTGAGGAACTGCCATAGTGTTTTCTACAGTGGCTATATCGTTTTTCATTCCTACCAGCAAGTACAAGTGTTCTGATTTCTCTACACCCTCCTCAACACTTGTTATTTTCTGCGGCCTTTTTTTTTTTTTTTAAAGAGCCATCTTAATGGGTGTGAAGTAGTATCTCGTGTTTTTTTTTCCTTCCCTGTCTTTATTTTATTTTATTGTTATTTTTTAATGTTTAGTTATTTTCGAGAGAGAGACAGAGTGTGAGTGGGGTAAGGGCAGAGAGAGAGGGAGATGTATTATCCAAAGCAGGCTCCAGGCTATCAGCACAAAACCCAATGCAAGGTGCTAACCTGCTAACTGTAAGATCATGACCTGAGCTGAAGTCAGACACTCAACTGACTGAGCCACCCAGGCAGCCCCCTGTCTTTATTTTAAACCACTGTAACTTGGAGAAATCACACACCTCACAGAAGCAGAGACCTGAGAAATTTCCCCCTCCCCTTGGTAACTGACCTTTCCTGCAAACCCTTTCTTTCAAAGCAAGAGGGAGAGGATGAAGCATAAAAGAACCCGTATTTTACCTAGAATCTTTCCAAGATTTTTCCCATTCTTCTTAGTTTTGGGTATGATAGCTGATAGTTTCTTCATTTGCTAGGAACCAGAGCTCTGGGAAATCATGTTAACCACTTGGCCACTCTCAAGTACCGAGGCCTAGTGTTTTAAAACATGAAGAAATGCTAAAAGGATCTTAGAGGAATTTAAAATGTGTGCGTTGGATGCATAAATACTTTTAGCATGCATGCATACAATGGCTGTATAATTATCTTAAAAAATTTTTTTTAATGTTTTTTATTTATTTTTGAGAGTCAGAGAGAGACAGTGCGAGCAGGGGAGGGTCAGAGAGAGAGGGAGACACAAACTCCAAAGACAGGCTCCAGACTCTGAGCTAGCTGTCAGCACAAAGCCTGACGTGGGGCTCGAACCCACAAACCATGAGATCATGACCCAAGCCGAAGTTGGATGCTTAACCTACTGAGCCACCCAGGCACCCCAGCTATATAATTATCTTGAGACAACTTCCAAAGTCTAAATTTGAGGCTTACGATCTCCCTTCTTGGAAGGCCTATTTAAGCATCTAGTAAGTTGAGTCTTAATATTTTTACTACCTAATATTTTTACCGCCTTCCAACTCTACCTCCCTCTGTTCCTCTTTTAAGTTTGAGTCCAAACAAGTATAGCACAAGTTCCAGAAAATGACCAGTGAATTTTGATCTTTGAGGATTCCACTTTTGTGTATATTTGCTAAATGATAAATTTTTTTAATGTTTATTTTTGAGAGAGAGAGACAGAGCGTAAGCTGGAGAGAGGCAGAGAGAGAGGGAGGGAGAGAGAGAGAGACACAGAATCTGAAACAGGCTCCAGACTCTGAGCTGACAGTACAGAACCCGACGTGGGACTTGAACTTGGGATTGGCAAGATCGTGACCTGAGCTGAAGTCAGCCGCTTAACTGACTGAGCCACAAAGGTGTCCCATGTGATACTTTTTTAAATTGCGGCATATAGTTAATATACATGTTATATTAGTTTCAGGTGTACAACATAGTGATTGGACAATTTTATGCATTATGTTATGCTCACCACAAGTGTAACTACTGCCTGTCAGCATACAGCTCTGTTATACTACCATTGATTATATTCCCCGTGGTGTACCTTTCATTCCTATGACTTCTTCATTCCATAACTGCAAGCCTGTATCTCCCACTTGCCTTCACCCATTTTGTCCATACCCTTACCCGCTTCCCTCTGGCAACTATCAGTTCTCTGTATTTACAGGTCTGTTTCTGCTTTTTGTTTGTGTATTGTTTTCCAGATTATACATATATGAGTGAAATCATACGGTATTTGTCATTTGCTGACTGACTTCACTAATGTAACATAAAACCATCTAGGTCCATCCATGTTGTTACAAATGGCAAGATCTCCTTTTTCTAATGGCTGAGTAATAATTCCATTATGTTTGTGTCATCAGTCACGTCTTTTTTATTCATTTATCAATGGACACTTGGATATTGTAAATAATGTTGCAGTAAACATAGGGGTGCATGTATCATTTTGAAATAATGTTTTAGTTTTCTTTGGCTAGATACCCAGGAGTGGAGTTAGTGGATCATGTGGTATTTCTATTTTTAATTTTTAAAAAAATGTTTATTTTGAGAGAGAGAGAGGGAGGACATACATTTGCACAGGGGAGGGGCAGAGAGAGGGAGAGAGAGAATCCCAAGTAGGCTCCATGCTCAGTGCAGAGCCCAGTGTGGGGCTTGGTCAGATTCTTAACCAGCTGAGGCATCTAGGTGCTCCCTATTTTGAGCTTTTTGAGACACCTCCATACCGTTTTCCACAGTGGCTGCACTAATTCACATTCCTACCAACAGTGCGTTAAGGGTTCCTTTTTCTCCACATCCTTGCCAGCACTTCTTTCCTTTGGATTCTAGATGTTTTGATGGTTGTAAGGTGATACCTTAGTGTGGTTTTGGTTTGCATTTCCATAATGATTGGTGATGTTGAGCATCTTTTCATGTGCTTATTGACCATTTGTATATCTTCTTTGGAGAAATGTCTATTTAATTGTTTTGTCTATTTATAAATCGGACCTTTTTTGTTATTGTTGCTGTTGTCGAGTTCTAGGAATTCTTTATATATTCTGGGTATTAATCAGGTGCCTTGAAAATATTTTCTCCCAGTCTGTGGGCTGCTTTTTTGCTTTGTTGATAGGTGTCCTTTGATGCACAAAATGTTTAAAAGTTTGATATCGTCCAATTTAGCTATCTTTTGTTGACTGTGTTTTTGGTGACACATCCAAGAAATCATTGCTAAACTGGTATCATAAAGCTTTTCTCTTGCATTTCCTTTTAAGAGTTTATAGTGTTAGGTCTTTTTTTTTTTTTTAGGTCATTAATCCCTTTTGAGTAATTTTTGTATATGGTATAAGGGTCCAACTTAATGCTTTTACGTGAGGATATCCACTTTTCCCAGCACCATTTGTTGAAAAGACTGTCCTTTTTCCACTGAGTGGTCTTGGCACACTTGTCAAAAAATGATTTGACCACATGTACGAGAGTTCATTTCTGGTCTCTCTGTTCTGGTCCACTGACATATCTGTCTGTCTTCATGCCAGTACCATACTTTGCAGTTTAGTAGTAAATTTGACATCAGGAATTGAGAGTCGTACAACTTTATTTTTCTATTTCAGGATTGTTTTGGCCATAGAGGGTTCTTTGAGAGTCCATATGAATTTTAGGATGCAATTTTCTATTTCTGCCAAAAAAAAAAAAATCTTTGGGATTTTGATAGGAATCACATTAATCTGTAGATTTTGTTGAGTGGTGTTGAAATCTTAACAATATCAAGTCTTATCTATGACTGTGGGATGTCTGTTCATTTATTTAGGTCTTTAATTTTTTTCAACAGTGTTTGCAGTTTTTTCTGTGTATCACCTTGATTAAGTTCATTTTAGGTAATATTTTTCAGTGCTATTGTAAATGGAATTTTCCTTTTTGGATTGTTCATTGTTAGTGTACAGAAATGCAACATTTTTGCATTTTAATTTTGTATGCTGCTACTTAATTTGTTCTACAATTTTTGTGGAATCTTTAAGGTTTCCCACATATAAGAACATGTCATCTACAAACAGATAACTTCATTTTTTCCTTTCCAGTATGGATACCTATTTAGATAGAAGTGGCAAAAGTAGACTTCCTGTCTTGTTACTGACCTTAAAGGAAAATTTTTGTCTTTTACCATCGTATACCATATTAGCTGCGGTGTGGATTTTTTTTTTAATAGGCCTTATTTTTTTAAAAGTGTTTGTTTATTTTTGAGAGAGACAGAGTGTGAGTGGGGGAGGGGCAGAGAGAGGGGAGAGACAGAATCCAAAGCAGGCTCCAAGCTGTGAGCTGTCAGCACAGAGCCTGACATGGGGCTTGAACTCAGAGTGTGAGATCATGACCTGAGCCAAAGTCAGACGCTCAACCGACTGAGCCACCCAGGCTCCCCAGACCTTATTTTTTAAAGCCACTTTTCATTCACAGCTACATTCAGTAGAAAGTAGAGAAGTTTCCCATATCCTGCCTGCCCTCAAACATGTATAGTCTCCTTCACCATTTTTTAAGTTTATTTATTTTGAGAGAGAGACACCGCATGAGTGAGGGAAGGACAGAGAGAGAGAGGGAGCACATGTGGAACCTACTTGGGATTCTCTCTCCCTCTCTGTCTGCCTCTTCCTCCCTCTCTCCTTCCTTCCTTCTCTCTCTCTCATAATAAATAAATAAACATTTAAAAAAATTTTGTTCAAAACCACAGGATGTACACCGAGAGTGAACCCTAATCTAAATCATGAACTTTGTATGATATTGATGTGTCAGTATAGAAACATCAATTATAACAAATGCAGTAAAACCCTGGGTTGTGAGTAACTTGTTCTGCGAGTGTTCCACAAGATGAACAGACATTTCTAATAAATGTTAACTTGATAAATGAGCAATGTCTTGGCAGTGAGAGTAGTATATGAAGCCAAAGGTCACATGATCACTGAGAAGAACTGAGCCAATGGTTCTTCCCTCTCTCTGTCTCCCTCCCTTCTACTCAGGACTGTTGGTGATCATCTCCCATGCTCAGGCTGTGGTGTTTGACAGAAATCAGTGATTTTTCAGAACATTGGAAGGTGCCCACAACTGGCACTAATGTATTTTTATCACTTAAAGCACCTATGGACAGTCCTTTGCTATTCCAGACAAGAGTGAGTTTAGGAATGCTTTGCTTCATTCTAGGTGAGGCTGCCTACAATAGAGACCCTTTCCCCTGCTGCCTTATTGCTAGTTACATGAAATACAGTACATGACAAGAGTTTATCAATACTGCACTGTAGTCAGCATCCGTGCAAGCATATACAGTGGCTCCCATGCAGAAAAAGATTCTTTTGAGTCAATAGATAGCAGTGATTCTGTTAGTGATGGTGAAAGTCGTCCTACCCAATAACCCTCCTCTCTCCTGTCTCCCTCACACCAGCCATGAAGGTTATTAAAGGTAAGTGCAGGTTGATTTGCTTATTTTTCTTTATATTTTGTGTTTTCTGTATTTTGTATTTTATTACAGTATTGTAATAATTTTTATATGAATGTTGTTGGGTTGTGGAACAATCATCTGAATTTATTTCTTATGGGGAAATCGCTTCCATATACAAGTGCCTTGGATTACAAGCGTGTTTCCAGAACAAATTATGCTCGCAAACCAAGGTTTTACTATATACCATTAATGTTAGAGGGCATTAATAATGAAGAAGAGCCCGACATGGGGCTTGATCCCACGAACTGTAACATCATGACCTGAGATGAAATCAAGAGTTTGACACTCACCTGACTGGACCATCCCAGCGCCCCTGGGTTTTGATACATTTTAATGACATATATCCATCATTATAGTAATATACTGAGTAGTGTCAGAGCTCTGCAAGTCTGCATTCTGCTGACTCATCCCACTCCATCCTCCCTGGCCCCTAGCCTCTGGCAACTGCTGATATTTTTACTATCTTTATACTTTCGACTTTTCTAGAATGTCATATAGGTGAAATCATCCATTATGTGGCATACAAAAACTCTGCTACTTACTACACAATATGGCAGTTATGAAAAACCCACAGCACGCAAAATGGTATGGCCACTTTTGGAGACAGTTGGTGTTTTCTTACAAAACTAAACATACTCCATAAAATCAAGCAATTGCATCCCTGTGATTAGTTACTCAGAAGAGTTGAAAGCTTATATTCACACAAACATGGATGTCATGTCTTAAATGCCTGAATCTTAAAAGAGGAAAAAGCGGGATAAAAGAAGAAAAAAAACGCTGTAGATCTTAAAATCCATGTGGGGATTTCAACAAGGTGGCCTGGTTCTGTACTCATAAGCAGCGGTCAATGATAAGAACACAGATCTCTGATATTTGGAAGACAAGGTCCCATAAGCTGGTGTAGGCTGCACTAGGAATATGTACATGGCTGCCTACTGGGAGGTGAGGGGCGCTAAGGGTGAGTAGCTGCTACCATACTGAGTTGAAATTGGCTGAAAGTAACTATGATTTGCTGTCGAAGCCTTCCTCTGGAAGCTGCAAGCTTTTGAGTAGACTCCAGGGTTCCAGAATAGTTCCATCAGTCAAATTATGCCAGTGCGATATTTGTCTAGACGAGAGCATGTATTCCTGGGATTCCTAGTGTGTCATCTTCTCTCAACTAATTTTTTATTATAAGTCTTTATATATCTTTTGAAATATATGTTTATATATTATTTTGACAAAAATAATTTTAAAATGCACTTTGCAGCTTACTTAGGACTATTGCATAGGAATTCTTTGAAGAAAGAAAAGACTTCTAAAAAATAAAGACTTTATTCCCATAGCTGTCTGTAGTTCAGATTTTTATATATTGAAATTATTTGAAGTGAGGTGTAGTTGTCTTAGATATATATTCTAGATTTTCCACGTTTTGAGGATATTACCTCCTTGCTCTTGTCTAAGTTTTTAGTCTACTTTCCAAGTATGTACAGTTAAATTTTCCCATTTCCCTTTGGAAAGTGCTGTTTTCTTGCTTTTTTCCGCTTTTCCATTGTATCAAATTTATAAGGCAATGAGCCAATTGTGGGCATGAAATCCTTGGGAGGAGAGAGGAGGAAGTGGGAGGGGCAGCTATGGTGAATGTTTTCCTAAGTAATATTCAAGTTCTTTGAGAGAACTTACCCTGCCCCCTTTTAAAAAATGCTGTGATATTTTCTTTTAAATAGATTGTTTATTCTCCTGCCAGTCTCACTGTTGCTCAAAGTGCTAGATAAGAAATTGTTAAGTTCACATATTTAAGGGAGCACAAAAAGTATTTTACCAACCTTCAGTCAAACACACACACGCGCGCGCGTGCGCGTACACACACACACAACCCAAAAATCAGAAAAAAAAACAAGACCAACAGAACAACTGTAGGAAAATGCTGTAAAAGAACAGGGTCAGGGTTCTTGGTTGCACAGGACAGAAAGTAGCTCTAAATAACTTAGTCAGAAAATAATTATTTGCAAAATGTTAGCTAGTTCATAGCTTACAGCTTAGAGCCCCAGGCTGGGGACATTTGCAGAAGCTGAGGGAATCAAGGCATGGTCACCGCATTATAATAAGGGCAGTCTCTCTTTACCACACTGACTGCCATTGGACACTTGCTGTCCCAGGTCCTGCTGCGTGATTGTGCTTATTAACTTCCAGCTCTTCTGGAGATCTCTCTCGGTGACCTTACTCCTCTGCACCTTGCTTTCACCACCTAGGAGTCAGTGTCCAGAGCAGGAGGACCTAATTGGTCTCAGGCTTGCACCCATGACGAGAAAGATGGGAAGGGGAGTATTTGCTTCTCATCTTTTGAAATTCTCTCCAAATTGAAATGGTTTTGGGTATGGAGCAGCCTAAAGAAGACTAGTATCTCCTACTGATTTCTCCTACTTTACACCTCCTAACCTCAGACTCTCTCTACAACTAGAACTTGCAGGTATTCTTAAAAAAATTGTTTTCAGGGGCGCCTGGGTGGCTTAGTCGGTTAAGCGTCCGACTTTCGCTTAGGTCATGATCTCGCGGTTCGTGGGTTCGGGCCCCGCGTCGGGCTCTGTGCTGGCTGCCAGCTCAGAGCCTGGAGCCTGTTTCGGTCTGTGACTCCCTCTCTCTCTGACCCTCCCCTGCTCGCGCTGTCTCTCTCTCTCTCTCCTAGAAATAAATAAAAAAACATTAAAAAAAAAAAATTGTTTTCAGGGGCTCCTGAGTGGCTCAGTCAGTTGAGCATCCCACTTCGGCTCAGGTCATGATCTCACAGCTTGTGAGTTCAAGCCCTGCATCAGCCTCTGCTGACAGCTCAGAGCCTAGAGCCTGCTTCAAATTCTGTGTATCCCTCTTTTGCTGTACCTCCCTCTCTCACTCTGTCTCTCTCAAAAATAAACAGTAAAAAAAAAATCAAAAATTGTTTTCATTTTCATCTTAGACCTACTTTTTACAAAAATTGGATGGGAACATACTGACTGCATACTCTTTCTGCATCTTGCTTTTTTCATTGAACATACTTAGGACTTTTCCATCCTGGCATGGAGGTGGAACTCATCTTTTTTATTGGTTGTCTTTAAAACCAATGCAAAACCCTCCGATGCACATTTAGGTTATTTCTGGTTTATTACGATTGAAAACAGCACTCTAGGAAACATTTTCACACATGTATCTTGGTGTCCTTTTGCAAGTATTTACCTAAGGTAAATTCCTAGCAGTGGAGTTGCTGTAACCAGTGCCGTGGATTAAACTTTCACCCTCAAAAACACTATCATTTTATATTCTCACCAACATGTGTGAGAGTGTTTCCTCCCTCCCACAGCCTTGGCAAACTGAGTTATTATCAGACTTCAACTTTTTGCAGTTTGTTGTAATTTGATTTTTGTTTGAATTTCTTTAATTGTGAGATTAAGCCACTGTGTTTATTGGTCATACATATTTTTTCCTTTGTTTTATACATGAGTGCTGACCCCATCTTCAACTTATTTTTTAAAAATTTTTCCTAAATGAATTTTATGAACTCTTCAAAAAATAAGGAAGTTAGTGGTTCTCTTTGTTCAGTTTTATAATGCCCTGCCTCTGCTTGTCTTTTGAATTCTATAACTGCAAGATTCAGATGAAGCTATTACGAAGAGCTTGATGGATCACTCTGTTTTGCATTATTGATTGCGGACTATCTACTTTACTAATATGCATAATCATGAAATGTCAAAGATTTTTTTGTTGATAGCTGTTTTTTTAAGGAATGTTCTTTAAGAAACCACCTTGCTTAAACAGCAGAATGACAGTGCTTTTAATCCAGAAGAATGTCATGTGTCCACCACTCTTTAAGCTAAATTCTCTTGGACAGAGATGGTAGAAGTGAAAGGAATCTTAGTAGTTCATAAACCTTTTTTTTTTTTTTTTTTTTTTTAAAAGGAGTTCTGTTTTTTCTCTGGCTCTAGTGTCATATAGCTGTCTTAAGCTGTGGCGTTCTACCTTATTATTCTTTTTGATCCAGACATTTTCCTCACTCCAAGCCTTCTGTTTTGTCTTTACCATTTTTTTGTTCCTTTATATGTGCTCTTTTGTGTTCATCTATGATTATTTCCTTTTTTTTTTTCCTGGTTGTTAAACTTTTAAAATCTGAATGTTGTGGGTAAATTTCTCTGCAGCTCTAATGATTGGTTTTCTGAGAATATTTCTGTTATTTTCTCATTTGTCTTTAAACTAGTATCATTTGTAATTGTTTCTACAGAATTTTAGTTTTTAAAGTCTCTCTGTAGTCTTTCCTTTTAGATTTTGAGTTATGAATTCATAGCCTGTTATTTAAATGAAGCTTTTGAAATCCGTTTTACTGATCTGTATCATATCTAACTATGCCAGTATTTCCTTCCTTGTCTGACGTGAACTCTAAAATTATATGAACACTTTCTCCCTGTTTCCTGGCATTTCCACTCAAACTTGTTCCTCATTCTTGGTTAGAAATGTGTCCAGAATTGTAGTTTTCTTCTTTATTAATCAAGCACATCAGGAATTTGTTAGAAAACTACATATTAGAGTCTAGACAGGGTGAAAATACTTTTTCAGTAGGTATTTTGACAGTTGTAAAGTCCTAGTTATGACTACTGTATCTTTCCTATTTCAGTTTTATGTGCTTTTCCAAGAATGTACCCATTTCTACTACCTTACTAAGGCATGTGTATTGTGTTCCACTGGAGTTTTTCATAGATATATATATTTTAGACTTGTGCTGTCCAATATAGTAGCCATGAATCACATGTAGCTATTGATATTTAAAAAGTTTTTAATGTTTATTTTTAAGAATGAGAAAGTAGGGGAGGGACAAAGGTGGGGGAGGACAGAGGATCTAAAGCAGGCTCTGTGTTGAGAGCAGAGAGCCCAGTGCAGGGCTTGAACTCATGAACTGTGAAATCATGATCAGAGCTGAAGTCGGATGCTTAACTGACTGAGCCACTCAGATGCCCTAGCTATTTGTTTAAATTTAAATTAATTAAAATAAATTTACTCATTCATTTTTATTTGCTCTAGTCTAACTACAATAGCTATGTGTAGTTAGTGACTACCATGTTGGACAACATGGATACAGAACATTTTCATCATTTTGGAAAGTTCTGTTGTACAGTGCTATTATAGACAGTGCCATTTTGCTTTTCATTCTAAAAAGTTCTTATTCCTGACGATGAAATAATTACTCCTTCTGTTGCTGTCTCTGATATTAAGCAAAATAAATTTGGGATATTTTGAAGTGGGTTGCATTTTACATGTTGATAGTTATAATCAGCTTACTTTTAAAAATCAACTTTATTGAGGTATAATTTATGTGCAATAAAATGTAGCCGGTTTTAAGTTTATAGTTCAGTGAGTTTTGACATATATACACATCCATGTAAACAGCACCATAGCCAAGATTTAGAACATGCCCCTCTACCATCAGGTCCCCAACCCTGGTTCTAGGGAGTTTCTAAATCTTAATTGTAGCTAAGTTTTGCTGGTATTAATATTTTATATAAATGCAATTACATAGTATGTACTTTTTTGTGTTTGCTTTTTTTGTCTAAGCATAATTATCCCAGTTGGTGCTTATGTCAGTAATTTATTTCTTTTTATTACTGAGTAGTATTCCATTGTATGGATAGAATAGAACTTACTTATCCATTCACCTTTGATGGACATTTGGGTTGTTTTAAATTTGGGTCTATTATGAACAGAGCTGCTATGAGCATTCATGTCTTAATACTTTTGTGGACATATATTTTCATTTCTTTTGATTAAATATCCATGAGTAGAATTGCCGGGTCACATAATATAGATTAATAAGTTATTAAATGAAAAAAAAATATATGTAGCTTAATGGAGCAAAATAAAGATTATAGGAAAACTGGCACACACATTGTTAGACACAGATACCAAAATAATTCACTGGGGAGTGGATACTCCTATTAACAAATGCTTTGGAACAACTGAATGCTGGTATGAAAAATAAAATGAGCCTTGACTACTTCTCATAACATAAAAATCTCATACTGCATACAAATGGATTGTAGATGGAAACATAAAAGTAAAATTCAAAACTATAAAATAGGTAAAAACGGAGAAAAAAATCTTTGTAACCTTTGGTTTAGTAAGATTTCTTAGTACATAGAAAGTTAAGCATGTAATTAAAAAAATTCACAAATTGGACTTTATCAATATTAAAAATTTCTGTTCTTTGAAAGTCACCATTAATAAATTAAAAAGGGAATGAGTCTGAGAGAAATACTCACAGTGCATATATTTGACAAAGGACTTGAATTCAACACAATATAAAGATGATTTTACAAATTTGCAAGAGGACAATCCCGTAAAGGAAAGGGCATAAGATTTGAACATAAACTTTACAAAAGAAGATGTGTAAGTGATAAGCATATTAAAATATGTTCAAAATCAGTCATCAGAGAAATGAGAATTAAGAGATAGTGAGGCGTGGTTTCGTATTTACTGGGATTGCTAAAACTTAAAGGGCTAATGGGTTGGTAAGGATGTATGTAGATCAACTGAAACTCTCAATCATGTTGCTAAAAATGCAGAGTGATAGAACTTCTTTGAAGAAATACTTGTCAGGTTTTTTTCCTATTTAATTTAAATTTTAATTAATATACAGTGCAATATTGATTTCAGGAGTAGAATTCAGTGATTCATCACTCACAACACCCAGTGCTCATCACAGGTGTCCTCCCTAGTGCTCATCACTCATCTAGCCCATTTCCCATCCCCTTCCCTGCATCAGCCCTCAGTTCTTTATCATTAAGAGTCTCTTGTCGTTTATTTGCCTTTCTCCTCTCTGCCCCCCCCAACCCCATATGTTCATTTGTTTTGTTTTTTAAACTCCACGTATGAGTGAAATCATATGATAATTTGTCTTTCTCTGATCTTTTTTGCTTAGTGTAATACATTCTGGCTCCATCCATGTTGTTGCAAATGGCAAGATTTCATTGTTTTTGATGGTTGAGTAATATAGTGTTCTCTATCTATCTTTTTTTTTGTCCATTCATCAGCTGATGGACATTTGGGCTCTCTCCGTAGTTAGGCTATTGTTAATGCTGCTATAAACATTGGGGTGCATGCACCCCATCAAATCTGTATTTTTGTGTCCTTTGGGTAAATACCTAATAGTGCAATTGCTGGATTGTAAGGTAGTTCTATTTTTAATTTTCTGAGGAACCTCCATACTGTTCTCCAGAGTGGCTGCACCAGTTTGCATTCCCACCAGCAGTGCAAAAAGGTTTCCCCTTTCTCCACATCCTCACCAACACCTGTTGATTCTTGTGCTGTTGTTTTTAGCTGTTCTGACAGGAGTGAGGTGGTGTCTCATTGTTTTGATGTGTATTTCCCTAATGATGAGTAACGTTGAGCATTTTTTCATGTGTTTGTTAGCTACCTGGATGTCTTCCTTGGAAAAGGGTCTATTCATGTCTTCTGCCTGTTTCTTAACGGGGTTGTTTGTTTTTTGGGTGTTGAATTTGTTAAGTTCTTTTAAATTTTGGATACTAACTCTTTATATATATTATTTTTAATAGCCTTCTGAATTTTCTCAGTGGTTATAGTTCACTTCCCCCACTGTTTCTTTTCCCTCTAGTTTTATTCCTCTTTTGAGAGAGTAGATTTTCTTTAGTACTTGGGAATATGGTCTTTGAGCAGACCTTAACATAAAGCTCTTAGTTTTGCTTTAAAAGTTTAACTTGAGGTAACATAGGAGAAGGCAGTACTGTACAGGCAAGTGTTAAGAGTGCATTTTCAACAAGATACTTTACTGGTATTGGATGTATAACTGATTTTAGGTTTGACAACATGAAGATAAGTAGGAGAAAATAGTTAAGGACTAGAATGTTGGAACTTGCCTGTGTTAATGGGATTACGGCAAAGACTTATGACTTATGTGTTGAAAAGAAAAAACAACAACCCAATTTTTTATTTTTGTAGTAGCAGTGGCAGCTATGGATAAGTAGAGTTTTAAGAGCAAGTTTTAGTTTAACATGAATACAGCAGAAGTAAACATGATCCCAAATAGGTAGCTACAGAAAAATATAGCAAATAAGTAATTATTTTGCTGTTTTCAGATACACATTTTTCTTTTTTTAAATCTATTTTTGGATTAGTAGGGTCTGTCCAATGTTCTTAGGCTCTTTTCTGAGGATACCTTAAAAGAGATTTTCTTTGCAGGTTTCTGTCAAAGTGCTAGGAGCATTTGTTATGATTGTGGTTGTCAGTACTACACTGTATCTACAGTAGTGCTTGTCACATAGGAGGTACTCAATAAATATTTGTAAGATGAATTTTTACCAATTCCTCAAGTATTTGAAAATGAAATAATGCTCTAATAATATAAACTTTAGTATCAATATGTAGTGGTACCACACAGAGATACACCAATTCACCTTTAAGAAACAGAGTAACTCTCAGGCTTTACTTTTCAAGTAAGACTTGAATTTAATTAGCTAGAATATATTTAGTCTACATAAAGCCTGTCAATGGATCAGTTAGCTGTTGAAACATGGAAAAAACATGGCCAAGGGAAAGGAAACCTTAGCCAATGAACTTCAGATATTTGGGCAAGACCATTCCTGTTGTGGAGATGGAACCATCAGAATGTCTTTGTTAGAAACTGATTTAACTAGCTTCTTTTGTTTGATTCCATGTTTATTCAGCAGCATTATAATTTCACTTTTCAGTGGGTCTGCTTATGGCAAGATCTTGAACTGGCCATAAATATGTGAATAATTTAGTTTCTGTGGCAATTGGATATATCAAGGAAATTAATATGTTGCCATTATGGTCATTATGATATTTATATATCAGTCATATGATATGAACTTGAATTTGTCCCTGAAAATAAAAGCACCACTCAATATACTGACAGGATCAGGGTTCACCCAGAAAGGTAGAGGAGCAGACCCTGGACCATCACAGTAACTTCACCAAAGTAAGAACAGAATTTCTGAGACCTAGAAAGAAAGCTTATCTGCAACCCAAATTCTTTCCCCCCTCTACTGAAATGAGTTTAGTAGCATGGTCAAGTGTATGGAGCAGCTAGATAGAGTTTGGCATTTGATTTATGTGATCTTGCTTCTTTGCAGTTGAACATTTTGTATTCATTAGCCTGTAGAGTGTTCCAGTTTGTATAGCAAGTATATGTAAACATCTATGTACTATATTTCATAGAGAAGTATTGTAAGGTCAAATTTGAAGTTGCTTTATAATCATTGACTTTTTAAATTGGAGTATTTAGTCCATTTATATGTAGTATAATTATTGAAATGTTTTGTTTACAACTATCATTTTTCTATTTGTGTTTAGTTGTCTAATATTCATTTATTCATTCATTTCTTCATAACTTCTTCTCTCTCATTCCTCTTTTCCTGTCCTGGAGTTAATAGAATAGCTTTAGATATTTAATTTAAATTCTATTGACTTTAGCTGTACCTAAATATATATGCTCATACATATTTTAGAGATTGCACACCAAGGATTACAAAATGCATTCTTAGCTTACTATAGTCATTTTAGAGTTAATATTGTAAGCATTAAAATGTTAAGAACCTTGCAAAAGAAAAATTCTATATCCATCCATTTCTTTTATGTGATTGTTGTCATACATTTTATATCTCCATATGTAATAAATACCAGAATACAGTGTTACTTTATTTGCTTTAAACAGTTGTCTTTCAAAGAAAGGTAAGAAAAAGATGCTTTTTAAAATAAATATAAATATCTTCTATATTTACTCCCATTAGTTCCCTTCAGCCTAAGGGCAACAAATTTTTCTCTCATATTTGTTGATTATTTTTGAGGGGCATTTTGCTGGATACAGAATTTGTTGCTGAGTTTGTTTTTGTTTCTGTTTTTGTTTTCTTTCAGCACCTTAAAGATGTCATTTCAAGAGCTTTGATGAGAAGTCAGCTATTATTGATAGTCCTGTTTCTTTCCTTTTTTCCTTGGCTTTCAGTGGTTTTGACTAATATGCATAGTGATTCTTTTTATATTTCTCTTATTTGAGGGCTAGTGAGCTTCTACAGTCTGTTGAATCTGCAGTTGATGTTTTATACCATCGTTGGGAAATTTCCAGCTGGAATGTCTGTAAAAAATGTTCTTCTGCTCCATTCTCTTTTACCTGTTCTGAGACTCCATATACATATATGTGAGATTACTTTGTATTGTTCCATGGGTCACTGAACTGATTTTCTTTTTTTCATTCTTCAGATTAGATAATTACTACTAATCTGTTGTCAAATTCATTGTCTTTGTGTTCCAGTTAACGCTAATGCATAACAAACCACCTCTAAACATAAATATGACATAGAACATTACTTATCTTCTACTCCCGCATTCAGGGAGTCAGGAGTTCGGATGAGGCGTGGTGGAGATGGCTTGTCTCTGTTCCACAGTATCTGCGGCTTTAGCTGCTAAGACTCCATGACGGGAAACGAGTTGACAAATTGGGGGCCAAATTATTGGCAGGTGTTTTCACTCAGTGTCTGGTAAATGCTGGCTATTAGCTGGGTCTTTAGCTGGGCTGTTGGCCAGCACCTCTTTACTTGACCTTTCTGAGTGGTCTCTCCATGTAGGTTAGTTTGTGCTTCATCATAGTATGTTTGTCAGCTTGGTGTCCAGAGTGAAGATCCAGAGTCCAAGGTGGAAGTGCATGACGTGTTTATGATCTGGTCTTAGAAATCACTTACTGTCACTTTTGCTACACTCTCTGGGTTCCAGCAATCACAAAGGTGTGCCCAAGTTCTAGGGGGAGGAACCATAGACTTCACCAGTTGATGGGAGAAGTTTTAAAGTTACGTTAATAAGAGTGTGTGGAATGGAGATACAGTCATTCTTGGAAAATGCAGTCTGCCATGTCTTCTGCAGTCTCTAGTCTTCTGTTAGGAGCAGAGAGTAGATAGTTCTTTCCAGATACTGTATTTTTGAGACCCAGAATTTCTGTCTTTTATAGTTTCTGTATCTTTGCTGAGAGTTTTCATCCTTTTACTTATTGTAATAATTTTCCCTTACATTTTTGTATGTCTTTTAATGGCTGCTTTGTAGGACATACCTACTAATTCCAACATCTGATTCATCTTAGAGTTGGTTTCTATTGACTGCTTTTTTTTCTTGGTCATGTGTCATGGTTTTCTGCTTTGCATGTCTAATAAATTTTAATTGTATGTTGAATGTTGTGAATGATATGTTGTAGGGAGTTTGGATTGTTACTTTCTTTATGGGTGTTGAGTTTCATTTTGGCAGGCATTTAAATTAACAGTTAATCTTCTGGTATTGTCAGGCTTGCTTTTTCTTTTTTAAGGCAGGCTTATTTCAATTTTGTCTTTCGTCTTAGGGCATGGTTTTTACTTCGAAGGTGTGGCCTTTCTGGGATCTCAGCTGAGTACCTGGGGTACTTACATGAAGTCTCTCCATTCTGGCTGGGCCAGAACTCCTCCTGGTACCATGCTGCCTCTGGGGTCGTCTCCATTCCAGACCCTGCACATGTGCATTTCTGTACGGACTTCTGAGACTCTCCTATTCATCTCCTTTTCTCTGCTATTCTGTTCCACAAACATTAGCTGCCTTAGCACCCTCGAACTTAATCAGATATCTGCCTTTTACATCAGTGAGATCTTTGTTAATTTGTTCTTTCTTTCTGCTTCGTCAGAAGAGAGGCTCCCAGCTGAAACATGGAGGTTGTGGGAGTTCTCTCGTGTTTTTCTGGAAGGCTCGTAAACTTGTGCTGCTTTCTGTTTAGTGCCTCAAATAATCACCTCATCCATTTTGCCCAGTTTCACATTTGCATTTAATGAGAGGATGATTCCTGTACCACATACTCTGTAATGGTCAAAAATATACAAATTCAGGGTGCCTGGGTGGCTCAGTTGGTTAAACGTCTGACTTTGGCTCAGATCATGATCTCGCAGTTCGTGGGTTCGAGCCCTGCGTCGGGCACTGTAGTGACAGCCACCTCAGAGTCTGGAGCCTGTTTCAAATTCTGTATCTCCCTTTCTATCTCTGATCCTCCCCTGCTCACACTGTCTCTCTCTTTCTCTCTCTCTCAGAAATAAATAAAACATTAATAAAAGTTTATATTAAAAAAGTGTACACATTCTACTTTAAGAAAATTTTTCATAGATTATTGAATACCAATATGAAAAGATTGTTAGAATGAAGTTATTTAAGGCCTATAATTTGGTTACAGTAACCTTGCTATTATAAAATAATTTATAATGTTTGAATTTTGCTTTTTATTGAACTTTACCCAAAAATTTGTATTGACTTTCTCTAGAAATGGCATATACAGGAAAAATGTTTATATTATTCTTTCTTCCCAACTACTGATTAAACATTGCTAATCAGTAATGATATTTTCCAGTTTTCAACCTGGATGTTGTTTTAACAGTCTTAATATTGCACCCCAGCAGGCCACCAGTTTGATGCCCATTTGCCATTTCTAGCATATTTCCATTTTACTTGTTCAATCAGTAGTATTTTGTGGGTTAATTTTATGAAAGGTTACCCCAATGGATAGTTTTCTTTTCCAGAACTGAAGTGATTTTTTTTTTAAAGCATGCTAAAAGGAATCATTGAGGCTATTTAGTAAGACTTCAGTACTTACTGTATGGAATGTAGGAAAATATAAGATTGGGAAGCAGAAATTCTCAGCCCTGTGCCTCTAATAAATAATCCATGAAATTTAAAAGAGAATCAAAAACTGGGTTTGAATATACCTTATAGACATCTAGCTAAAGTAACACGAGAAGTGTCTTGATGAAATTAAAGATTGAGCTTTCAATGGCTATGACTCTAGGAGGGATTTAAGGAGCATTTACTAGCATTTTAACAAATTGTGTTTTGTTAGTTAATTGTTGTTTCTCACTGGGATCAGATTTGTGATTTTGGGATAGTGTGTGCTGATAATTTCTTTTAAATATCCTGAATATGAATGAAGATAGAATTAAGAAAAACCTCATGAGTCCTTCTAAACAGGAATTGCATGAATCTCATTAAAACTATCACATTAAAAAAAGCCTAATTTCTATTTTTTCTAATTCAAAAATATGAAAATACTAATTTTATGTAAACTAACATATTGTTCAAAAGCAGTTGGATTTCTAAGCTCATCCAACTCACTTTTTGTAAGTAAAATAGTGCGATATAACTGTCAATTCTGTACTTTTTGGGAAAATACGGTAGGACAGGAATTTTTTTTTTCTTTTGACAGTAGTATATACTTATGTTTTAACAACATAGTGGCAGAAGTGTTGAAAGTGAATAATGAAAGCCCCTGTCTGCCCCTGCGAACTTTTGCTAACCATTATGACCAATTGGGTAGGTGCCCTTTCCATCCTTTAGGCACCATTAATGTGCATGCAGGGCCGTCACGAGTGAACCCTGCTCCCAGGATTTGGGCAATAGGATATGTATATCCTTGTTAATATAGTGTTGCTTTATGTACTAGGATTCAAAACTTAAAATGACCAAACCCAGAATGAACTAAAAATGAATTGTTAATCCTCCAGAATATCTTTATCTCTGCTCACATTTACATTGTAGGCTTTCTGTGAGAAAACTGTAATTTTCACATCATTTTCTGCTTTTTCATTTTCTCTCAAAAGAAACCCTTGGAAAGAAAGATAAGGGAGATAGTGATGAGTTGTTGTTTTCTAAATTTTATAATCATTGCCCTTCAAATAATTTGTTTTTCTCTTGGTTATCCCAGTTATCCTTAGCATTTATCTAAATTTTTAAATTTCCAACCAAATTAAAATGCAAACTGAGAAAAAGCTAAAAGCTTCCAGAAGAAAGCATAGAGAATATCTTTGTGAACGCTAGGGGTAGAGAAAGATCCCTGAGAGAGGACACAAAGTTCTTTTTTTTTTTTTTTTTTTAATAGTTTATTGTCAAATTAGTTTCCACATAACACNTCTTGATGAGGGAGAGGACACAAAGTTCTAAACAAAAGAAAAATTTGATATATTGGATTTTATCAGAATTTAAAATGGTTGATTGTCAAAACACATTACAGAAATGAAAAGGCAAGTCATAGACAAGGAGCAAATATTTATGCCAATATATATATCTGATAAAAGACTTTTTACCCAGAATATATAAAGGGTTCCTCCAAGTCAGTAATTAAAAGGTAGTTAATCAAGGGGTGCCTGGGTGGCTCGGTTGGTTAAGCGTCCTACTTTGGCTCAGGTCATGATCTCGTGATTCATAGGTTTGAGCCCCATGTCAGGCTCTGTGCTCACAGCTCAGAGCCTGGATCCTGCATCAGATTCTGTGTCCCCTTCTCTCTCTGCCTCTCCCCTGCTCATGCTGTCTCTCTTGGTCTCTCAAAAAATAAAATGTTAAAAATTAAAAAAAAAAAAAAAAGTAGTTAATCCAACTGGGGTGGGGGGAGAATGAGCCAGTGATTTGAACAGCCATTTCAAAGAACAAGATATAAAAAAAGGCTAATAAATGAATGAAAACATGCTTAACGTCACTAGTCCTCAGGGGAAGGAAATTAACAACCATAGTAAGATACCATTTTATATACATTAGAAAGACCGTGATTAAAACTGACACCACCAAATGTTGGTGAAACTTTGGAGCAACTGAAACTCTTTTAAAATGCAGGTAGGATCGTAAAGGTATGACTGTTTTGAAAACCCATTTATTTAGTAGTTTTTTGTAAAGTTAAACATATACCTACCTTGTCTACCTTATGACCCAGAAGCTCTACTTTTAATTATTAATTATTTACTCGAACGTAAAACCATGTGTCCCCAAAATTCTTGCACAAGAATGTTTATGTACTTTATCCCCAAACTGTAAACGTCCTAAATATCTATCAAAGGAGAAGGAATAAAATGGTGGTATAGTGACACAATGGAATCATACTCAGAATGAAAGGAATGAGCTGTTGATACATGTAACATGGATCAATCTGTAAAACATTAGATTAAATGAAAGAAGCCAGTTGCAAAAGACTCCGTATCATATGATTACATTTATATGATGTTCAAGAACGAGGACAAATTAATCTGTGGTAATATTAGTCACCTGGGATCTTGGTGGGGTTTGACCGTACATGGGCATGAGGGAATTTTTTAGGGTGGTGGAAATATTCTGTATCTTGATTGAGATGGTTGTTATAAAACTCAGAATTGTACACTTAAGATCGTTTGTTTCACTGTATGTAAATGTTATCTCAGTTTAAAGAAAAATTAAAAAGTACAAATTGAGAAAGGTACAGGCATGGAGAAGGTAGGTTGGTACAAGAGAAAAGAGTGAAAGACAAGAGTCATACCACTTTTTTCTGTAATATAGTTCAGTAGAAGTTGTTGTGGAATCAGTGCTTCCTTGATTAGTTCAAGAAGTAGGTTAAAATGATGTATCATAAAAAGTGACACATACCTTAAATATTTAAAGAGCACATGAAATATTAGAATCAAATATTGTTCTACAGGGTTTATTAACAACCACCACCAGAACCAAAAAGTAGTTGTTTTCCTTTGCTTCCTTCTCCTTGTGGACCCCTTCTTAGAGTGATTTTAAATTAGGATTACAAATGTAATTTTGTTTTGCAGTAGAAAATAAAGATTAGAGATAGAGAACAGCTGTAGAGAAAATCAGTAATCATCTTTTTCTTCTCCTTCATTAGTAGAATACTTGCTTGTTTGCTCTGTACATGTTTTCCCAGAATGCCCATGGTAATTTCAGCTCCCCCTGTGGCTAAATATGATAATGTGACAACTTAAGACCTGTTGTTTTAAAGCAGAAGTGATGATTTCTTAAAGGAGGGACCTGTCCCTCTTTCCCTTCTCTAGTCTTTTACTAGTACAAATATGGCACACTATCTTGGACCTTTGGCTGCCTGTCATATTGGCTGAGCAAATGATGGAACAGTCTACCCAACCAGTTGTAGACTACTAATCCTGGAATTTATGTGAGAGAATAGTGTTTTTAATATATTCAGTAGCATATTTGTTTATGAGCTCCACCTCCTCCCACCCTGCCTTTTTTCTGTTTCTCACAGCTAACCCTTATTTTGACTGATTCAGTTACTCTATTATTACTTTGATGGCTGGAGCCATAGTTCATAAATAATTTTATCCTTGGGAAATAAGCACGGTTTCAAGTACATAATACATGTTCTCTCCATACACTTAAGTAAATAAAAGGTAACATTGATAGGAATGGGAATCAAGGGCTGAAAACACGAAAGCATACCATTCAAAAAAAATCCTAGTGACCAGAGCCCTTGATGAAACACTGGTCATGCAAGGAAAGAGCCTGGTCTAGAAACTGCTGAGTGGCTTATAGAATGAGGGCCTGACTCTGCAGAAATAAGAGGAACCCATCTTGTCATTCTAAATTCATGAGAAAGGGGCGCCTGGGTGGCTCACTTGGTTAAGTGTCCGACTTCAGCTCAGGTCATGATCTCACGGTTTGTGGGTTCGAGTCCCGCATCGGGCTCTGTGCTGACAGCTAGCTCAGAGCCTGGAGCCTGCTTCAGATTCTGTGTCTCCCTCTCTCTCTCTGACCCTCCCCTGCTCATGCTGTCTCTCTCTCTCTCAAAAATAAATAAAATATTTTTTAAAAAATAAATTAATGAGAAAATGTTTTGTTGGTATAGGAATATCCATAAAGAGCCATTATTATATTTTGATTATAATCAGAAAATAAAAACCAAGTATTTGATATATTACATTAACACAATAAGCAAAATCTATTTATAGTATAATGACTGTTAATTTTTAAGTGTTGATTGTAAATAATAATATTTTGACATTTGCAGCAACTGTAGTATGACATAAAATATATCATTTCAGTAAGTGACAAAGTTACAGGTACTACTTGTATTACTGAGTGATGTGATTTTTCACATCCAAGTTTATGAACTCTTTCCCCCTCTACCCTAACCACACACATACCTTCACTCCTTCTTCTAGTTAAGTTGTAATTTTGGTTATATCAATTCTGGTTTCTTATGTGATTATGACTAGATAAATGCCATTTACAGTTAAGCAGTATAACTTTTTTTCTGGAACATTTTGTTTTCCCTGGAGTTCTAATTCTCTCTCTCTCTTATTTGGTTTCTATGTTCTTAACTTTAATTTATCCCTAAACTTATAAATATCTCAGCATGTTCAAGTACATTTGGCATTATGTCAATTTCATCTTCCTCACGAGCCTTCTGATTTACCCTAATTTGGGTTAGTTGTTAACTAGACTTCCTTCACCAACATTCTGGGAATTGTCTTTTCCCTTCTCATCAGTTAGATTCTTTAGTTCCTGGAATTGTCATCATTCATGGTTTCCCACTCTTCTTTTGGTGGAACACATCTTCTAGTGACTTCCTAAGAGAGACTATGTGGGCAGCAAAATTACTTGAGACCTCTCTTATTTAAAAATATCTTTATTCTGTATTCACACTTGATTTATAGTCTCTTTTGGTATGGAATTCTAGGCTGGGAATAATTTTCCCTCCGAGTCAGAAGGTTTTCCCCAATTGTTTTCTAGCTGCTAGTGTTGCCATTGAGAAGGGTGATGTAATTCTGATTCCAGATTATTTTTATGCAACTGGTTTCCTCTTGGACAGCTTCTAGGGTACTAGGTTCCTCTTGTCAGTATTCAGAAATTTCACCAAGCTGTATATGTCTTTATTTGGGTCTATTTTCATCATTTTTGCTGAATACTCATTGTATCCTTTCATTTTGGAAACTTCTTCGGTTTGGGGTATTTTTCTTGAATTATATCTTGCATTTCTTCTCCTTGTGTCTTCTTTTCTCTGGAACTCCTGTTGATAAGTTGAAACTCCTGGACTTTAAATCTTAAAATTTTCTCTTTTGTTTTCCGTTTGTCTTATCCTGATTCTTCCTCAGTCTTATACTTTTCTAACTCCTCTGTTAGTAAACAAATTTATATGCATAAAGTATTTAAATGTGATAAATGTGGTAAGTGCTTTTGTTGGCAGTAATTGTTCGGTTATTAACTGTTTGGAGAGAGAGGTCTTTGGTCTTGATTCTTTGACTTACTAGCAGTATATCCTTGGGCAAGTTTTATAATTTCTTTGATACCTGCTTTCCTCATTTGTGAACTGTGAATGAGCTCTCTCTCTCAGATGTTTGTGAGCATCAACTGAGGATATATATGTGAACATACTTAAAAAACGTATAGACTTATAGTTAGTATTTGTATCTTTCAAATATCAGAAGTTTTTAGTTTGAAAAAATGATGGCTGAATTTTCAGAGTTGTTTTTAAGGTTGCTTGATTGCACGTGACTGTTTCTCACATCTGCATGAGCTAGGTGAACTTGAGCTAAGTGTTAATGCCGCCTTTTAAATAACATATTTCTTAATGCTCAACCTCCTAATCCTAGACTGAAGAGAGAAGGTTATGACAGTATTTATTCTGTGACAAGCTCTGGCGTTACTTCAGATTGTATAAACCTGTGTAATGTAATAATTATTTAAGAATGACTTGATTACTAGTTTAAAATCCATGAAAGGAATATTTATTGGAATTTATTTATTCTTCTTAAATGGTGTTTGAGATTAGGAAAAATGGAATCTTTCCTTTAGGTATTCTCAATAGAATAAATGTAATTTCAAATGTTAGCTTATTTTTGTTAATGGTGGCTTTTTGTTTGTTTGTTTTGTTTTAAGGTTTTTGGATTCAAAGCATAAAAACCATTACAAGATATACAATCTGTAAGTATGTTTTTTATTTGTATGCTTGCAAATATCTAAAATAACTATTAAGTGAAAGTTATTTCATCATTAGAATCAGGTAGAGGTAAAGGTATATTTTAACAGAATTGTATTTCTAAAAGAATTAGTCCAAGAAGTCTGAGTAACAGCATTGTTAGGTCACTGAAAGTGTAGTGACGAGGTCAAAACAATGTTGGCACACATTCCCGTTACTTGATCTGCTTTAAATGACTTGGAATCCAGCCCATCTTTGAGCCAATAGCCATGTGGTAACTTGAAGCGTAATTTACAGCGGAGCTTTTCTGTTAAAGCATTAATAACATTTTCCGTAGAGGGATGCTTCAGAGTGGGTGTAATTTTGTTTATTCTGTGTCTTTAAGGTCATTTGATTAAAACAGCTGTTGGGATAATCTCTAGCTCTAGGTACCATAAATAAGTCACCTACAACTTTTGAATGGGGTGCTTTTTCTTGTCTGGGGCAAGGACATAAGGATTGCCCACGTGGTACAGCTAGCTCATCTTATCTTTAACCTTCTGTTTTTCTTTTTGCTTTCGTGAGTAGGGATGTAAAAAGGAAAAAAAGAACAAACGAAAAATGGGAAGAAAATATTTTATCGCTTTTGCTCTTGAAGACTATTATTCCTTCCCAAAATATTGACCATTTCCTACCTTTTAAAATATGGCATATAAAATGTTATTTTCCTACCTCATTTTTATTTTTCCTATGTGATGTTTGTAAATTATGCAACAGGAAAATTTTTAATCTGAGGTTACGTTTACTAATTCACTGCCACAATTTTTGTAGAATTTGTTAATCAAATGTAAGAGCCAGATTCTTTTCTACCTTCAGTGGACACAGTGAACATTTAAATCTTCCCAAAAAGGATGAAAGGTTCTCTGTGCCTTGTTGACTTGTGAGATGTTGCATTTCTATCTTGAGTGATCTTTCTGTTCTGAAAAGACCTCAGAAGACCTAAGAGTAAAATAGACACCATTATTGTTTCTCTTTGTAACTTTTCACTAATTTCCTCAGATTCACAAAGAAGCAAACGTTTATGCAGTGCTTACCACATGTTAGGCATTATAAAACTGAGTGATGGTACAGAGGTGAATAAGGGTTTTAGTCTCTGGTAGTTTGTAGACTAATGTGGTAGGTGGACAAACTGTGATAGAAGAGATGACTGTTGTATAGAAGAGAGCTGTGTGGGGAACAGTGGAAGTAGGAATTGTACTCTGCACGAAAAGTTTTCATAAAGAAAGGCATTTTGGGCTGGGGTGAAAGAATCCATGGGGCCTGTCCTGCAGGCCTCGGGCTAAGGAAACGGCATTGTGGGCAGAGAGAGCACATAAGATTCTTTTGGCGTAATAGTGTTTAGAATGTGGCGGATGATCCATATACCGTCAGATCATGTAGGGGTGTGTGTATGTGTGTGTGGCGGTGTGGTGGTGAGCGACGACAAGGTGAAAGACAGTAAAGGTGCTGTAGAGATTGAAGTTTCGGCGGGCTTCAGCTTACAGATGATCTGTGCATATGTTTTTCTCTTGCACTGATTAACCTCCTATAACAAGCCTTGTTGCAGATGCCATGGTGTCTCCATGGAGGAAAATAAAAACCACAAAGCTTTTTGTATTTTTTGAATAACTAGATTCAGAAGCTAAGTTTAAAAGAAAAAAGCACAGGACAAGCACTGTCAAAAGCTTCAGCCACTTCAAGTTTAGATTCTCAAGATTAGGTATTTAGAGTTTCAGATGGAAGGGAGAAAGATACCAAAGACACATTCTGCCTTTTTCAAAAATGTATTCGGGTTTAACATATCCAAAGAAAGGGAAGGAAATTCTTTTCATTCCTGTATGCAGTGGCTTCCTGCTTCCAGAATTTAGGACCTAGGCTTATACTGTCAGTACTGTGGATCACTTAGCATTATTTTGGTTAAAGGTGGCTTTAGGGAGCTAGTGTGGGAACCTGGCTGCCTGTTTGTTTTTGTATTTCTAAGCATTGGGCCCCACAGCTAATGAACTGTCTTGTTCTTAGTTGAGAGTAGCTTTTGGTATATGTATTTCAATTCCCCTGCCCCACTCCATGTAATGGAGTCATAAACTTTCAGAACTGGAAAGTGCCTGAAAGAGATCATTTAGTCCAACCTTCTCATTTCACAGATGGGAAATCTGAGGCCTAGAGAAGTTAAGTGAGTTGAACAAGGTCACACAGGTACATATGGTATATAGACCATCCACTGTTTATGCCAGTATTTTCCTTTCTGGTTTGTTGTTGTTGCTTTTATCATTTGTTTGTTGTGACCTCCCCAAATTTTACTTACTTCTGAAGTTTCTAGAACTACCAGGTTGTAGCATGTTTTGATTTCTGATGTCGCTTTTCATTCTTCACCTTTCTACTCGTTTGTATTTCTGACTCTGGGTAAATGAGTCTGGCAAGCAGCAGATGTTTCTGTTTTCTTTCTTTTATTTTGGGGATGTTAATGACATGCCATGTATGTCTTTGCAAACATATGTAAGTGGAAAGGTCTTAAGATATTTACTCTAGACATACATGTATTAATGGCATATTAAACTTTTTATGGCAGTTATGGCATGTGAGTACAGAACCGTTCATAATGTGGACTTTTTAAATGATTCTACCTGTTTATATCTGTATATTATCAAGCATTCAGTAAGTTATTGTAAGAAAGGACAAAATTTGCTTCATATCATTAATCAAATTTGGGTACAATGATACTTAGTAAATTAGTTTTGTGTAGGTGTGTATATTTCGTTTTTGTGTGTGCCTCTATTATAGCGGGCATGCGGGTGGGTGTAGGAGGTGGAGGGGGCAGATAGGGAATGAAGGCATAATATAGTTCTTGCCTTTGAGGATCTTAAACCTTCCCTGGATACTAATTTTTAAAAGGGTGCTGTATTTCATTGTGTATTCTGTTTGACATACAGCTCTCCATCATTTTGTGGTAAATCTTTACTGTTAATTATCTGTTAAGTTTTCTTTCGTAAAATAGGGATAGCTTTGTTGAAGAGAGTTGCAGAAGAGACTTGCATGCCTAACTCATTCTTCCAGTCTCCCTTCTCCGGAAGTTTTTCCTAGTAACTTTCTCTCTCTCTTCACTTTCTGTCTACTGCCTCATTAAAAACTAGGATTCTTCATCTCTCTTGTCTCATAGAAGTCAACATAAAGTGAAGATTTTTAAAAATGTTATCTTTTAATTTTAATTATAGGAAAGTATAAATGGTCAGATTTACCTACTACTTGTCTTAGTCAAATCCCATTTTCCATTTATGTATCTTCAGTTTGGGTTTGTTGAGAGATTTGTCTTATCAACTAACATACGACACAAAGTTAACTATGAGGAGCTTCGTGTGTTTGCGTGTGCGCATGTGTGCACACAGTTATCGGACAAGGTTTTAATTAAGAAGGGAGTTGTCATTCTTACCCTAGCAGCCCCTCCTCTAGGTCACTTTCGTCACTGTAGGTCCCAGTATATGTTCTCACATCCTCCTCGTCCATACCTGCAGAGAGTTTCATAACTTTTCCGTGTTTTCATGATCACTCTTTGTTGGTTCTATCCTTTGTGCCAAATATCACTTTTATAGGAAGACTGACTTTGAGTAAAATTTGTTACTGCTTTTGTTTTTAAAACTGTTGTCTATTTTTTTTTAATCGTAAGTGGGAATATGGCACAGTGCTGGAAGGAGTTTGACTTTTGTAATCAGAGGTATTGTGCTTTAAGTCCTGGGTCTTCGATTTGCACATTGTGGTTTGGGGGAAGTTTTTCAGTGCTCTTCTAAATCTTTGCTTTCTCGTATATAAATTGGAGATTATATGGTTGTGACTATGAGTTTAAAAACATGGAAACTCCTTTGGAAGGTGTGCACATCTGATGGACGTGTAGTAGCTCATTATTTCTACTTCTTCCTCTTAACAGTAATACTTGAGAATCTGTTTGGGAAGGTAGCCTTTAAGCAGTGTTTGTTGAACCAAACATTTGAGCTCCTGAAAAAGCATGGGGATTTTAGAGAACTAAAGTTGAATGAAACTCAAAATGTTTATTTTTTTTGTTGTGCTGCCGTGAGACCAGCTGCTTAGAATTGTCTCTTAGGCTGTACCTGTCCCCTCACCGAAATCCTGTCTTTGTGTGGTTCCTTATAAAATATTCTGCTATGGATTTTTCACAATTTACCAGACCTCTTCTTTAATCTGTACTAAAAAAAGTACAAAATGTGCCTGTTTTCTTGGTCAGTCTTCCTCCTACCTGTCATGGTTTTTATGAGTGGGTATGAAATTATTTAGTAAGGATACATATATGTGCATAGGTCTTTGCTGAACAAAATGTTTTTGAGCAAAACTCAATATAATAAATTACACAAAAAAAGGAGAAAAGCTTTATTTTAAGCAGTAGTATGAAAGCTGATTTAGTTCAGGTTTGACTAATTAGAAACTACTGGATTCCAATATGTTTATAATTAGTTCACATTAATGTGGATTTGGATTTAAAACTGTTCAGAGGAACTATACACATACATATAGTCTTTCTTAAATGTAAAATACATGTCTGCAATCACTTATTTCAAACTCTTGGGGCCAGGTGTGTTTTGGGATTCGGAATTTTTCCCTTTGCAGAAAGGTATCATGAAAGCAGATACTTTGTATTACATAATGCCCCAGTGGGGTCTGGAGCAGTACATACATGACATGAAGTGTTTGACTCTTCGCTCTGAGAGTATTAATTAAAGAGTACATACAGTATCACTAACTCAGGTCAGGTTCTCCTACAATTGAGTTTGCCATATATATTTAACAGAAAGTGTTAGATGTTTTCCAAATTTTGGGATTTTAGAATTGGAGATTAAGGGATTATAGGTCTTTGTTTTAAAGTGCTAAATTTTTGTTTTAAATGATTTTTTAAAAAATCTGGTTTGGTTATAACTGCTGTTGTAGTTACCACAATACTGCTGACCACAAACTAAAGTATAGGATCCCTTTTGGAGCCTCTTAATGTTTATAAACACAGCCTGTTAATCATAAGTAAGCCAGTGTGTGATGATAAACGTGGCACTATTAAAAAGACACTTTTAGCATGCTCTAAGTAATGGTCAGTCGACATTTTACTATTCTGTATTTATTTTACTTATTATTCCTTCACTACTCTGAGACTTTAATTAAAACATGTAACCTAAGAGATTTTTGAAAAAGATGACCTTTGGGTTCTCTAAGAGAGAAAGGCCTGACTTAAGAAATTTTTAGTTAAGTGTTGTTTTTGAGTAGATTAGCATCATTCACCTTTCTTCCTTTACGTTTTCTTTGCCCTTATAATTTTACTCTTTTAAAAAAATATCTTTTAAAGTAATAATAGTTTAAGAAAAGTATGAATGTTCATTCAACTCTGAGGTAAAGAAATATTGAAACTAGTTAGGTGTTTGTATATACTTGTAAAATCAAAAATAGATTCCATTAGCATGCAAAATGTCCATCCAGGACATTTGAAGGTATAGATGTGGCTGAATTGGCAATGTTGTGTATTAGTGGGATCACAAGTTTTGTAAGCAAGTGTATAAGCTATAATTGCATACATTTAACATTTCTAAGTCTTAGTTCCCTTAATTGTAAAATACTGGGATAATGACAGTACCTACTTCATGGGATTTTTAGGATTTGAAAGAAATAGTTAAAACAAAGTTCAGAAAATGTTTGTTACTGTATTTTTTTCACAAGTGTAAAAAAAAAGTAACTTTAGATCACATTTAAACTTTTCTTTTAGGTGTGCTGAAAGACATTATGATACCGCCAAATTTAACTGCAGAGGTAGGTATTAACTGCAGAGTAATGTATTATGTTATATACCTTAAAACCAATAGACTAAATCTTACTGTCATAGCAGTGATGAATAATCTCAATTATTAAGTGAGATAAATATCTTCAAGATGGTCTTAGAAAATTTGCAAAAACAAATTTAATTTTGCTGTTGTGTTTTGGGAAGCAAGTATCATATAAACCTGCCACTACTAGTAGGAAGACTAATCTCAGAGTAGACTGTAAGAATTAGGAGAAACTCCTAGACTAACAGTAAAGTAAAGAGAGGTTTGTATCTACTGTTGAAGGCATTTGGTGTAAATAGTGAGGGATTATAGGAAGAAAGCAGATCAACTTAATATAACTCCCCTGAACGTGAGCTAAAAGGGGGGAAAGATAGGACAAACATGGATAAGAGGAGCCTGACAGATGAGAGTGGGGAGCTGCTTTAAATGAGTTCTTCTCCAGGTGTAGTGAACCCTGCCTCCGGGTCCACATAAAGCTTCTGTCTGTGGTTGTGGGACCTTTGAACCATGAGAGACCTGGAGAAGCTTGGCAGGTGCTGCCATGATAGAAGGAGAAGGTGGATGCCAGGCTCCATTCTGAAAATCCAGACTAGACTTTCAGACAGCTGGTTTGAGAATTCAGAAGCACTCACTAATGGCTGAGAAGCTAGTATAGAGTCACTAAGAATGTTTCCGTTTTCATGACTTAGGCTACTGCTTACTAGGCAAAACGTGTTTTAGTCAAGGTTTATCTAGCTTTAAATAGATGTTTAACAGATTTTCCTGGATGTTTTTGGGTGCCACTGGGAAGACAAAGATGGAATGATAGTACAGCTAGTCCGATGGCCAGGGGAAATTGTCCTGATGACTCCCTGTGATGGAAGTCGTCGTCTCCCAGAAGAGCTCACCCAACACACAGAAGGATTGATCACATCCTGTTCCACATTATTAATGAATTGATTGACATTAGAAGGCATACTTTCCACATATTTAGATGACACAGAAGATCATTATATCCACTGGATGTCAGTCAGGATTTTTAAGGATCTTAGTAGAATAGAACCGAGGCAGAGACCATTTTCTTTTGTAAATGCCTTTAAAATCACATATAGTATATCTACAACACTAACATTCACAAGACTATCTTTAAATAATACACTTCACATTTTTATTATATGAATTGTGAATTGCAGTCCTTTCCATTATTGATTTGTTGGTCATTGCTACTTTCTTTGGGATATATATTTGTTTTGTCAGAAAACGCATTGAGGCCCATGACAGGAAACCTGTGTGACATTTCACGTCCACCTCTCCCTCTGATACGTTGTGACTTGTGCTTGCTCTCAAGAGCGGTCTCCACTTTGTTGTGTGCGGAAGAAATATTTGGCCTCTCTGTCCAGTGGATAGGTTTAAGAATTAATGAGAGACTGTTTTCTGTTCAAAAATTGGAAAATCATCAGACAATAAATTATTTTTCTCTGGATTTCAGTTTTCCTTCTAAACATCTGTTAAGCTAATATGCAACATTTCTGAAGTTAACCTACTTTTAAGAAACAATTCAGGAAGGACTCTTTTCTCATTCTGAGGTGATCTTTTTACACAGTTGCACAGTATCCTTTTGAAGACCATAACCCACCGCAGCTGGAACTTATCAAACCCTTTTGTGAAGATCTTGACCAATGGCTCAGTGAAGATGACAATCATGTTGCAGCAATTCACTGTAAAGCTGGAAAGGGACGAACTGGTGTAATGATTTGTGCATATTTATTGCATCGGGGCAAATTTTTAAAGGCACAAGAGGCCCTAGATTTCTATGGGGAAGTAAGGACCAGAGACAAAAAGGTAATATGTTATATTAAGTTATATTTGATGTTCTTTCTTTCTTCTTCCTGGAACTGAGAATTTATTGGAAAACAGGTTTTTGAAAAGATGGTTAGTAATCTTTATTTCTTTATTAACATTTAAATCAGTTAGTACCTTAACTGTCTTATGAGCCAATGACCGATTCTTTCCGTTTTTCTGTTGATGCTAGCATTATCATATCATGCTAATAACTGTTTTGGGTGTTTGGTCTCATAAAATCCTTACAAAGCATTTAAAAAAGCAGTACATTGATCAGAAGTATGCTTGATATTTCTGAACGTTGCTTGAGAATAAAATGTCTTTGGATAATACATTAGATGCCATTACCTAGTAAGGTGTGATCTTTACTTTTACAGTACATGAAAAGTATTCTTAAATATGAATGTTCATAAATATAGTAATAATTAAGATTAGTCAGAGGTTCCTCTCTTATTCAGAAGACTAAAGAACTATGTTGAAAATCAGTGACAAACTTAATCTGTGTAGTATGTTTGAGAGCAAAATGCAAATTCTTGGGAGAACTTTCACAGTGATTTTCAAGGGATTCATTTCTTTGGATGGTAAGTGATAAAATATGTTTATATTTCTTACAAAGAGATTTTGTACAGTTCTGTGTCTGAAAAGGAAAAACCCAAGATACTCCAGTGAGAGAGAGAAAAACCCATTTCATTATAAGTAAAAAATTTATTCTGGTTTTAGTAATGTTTACAGTCAGGAAGGCTGTCTTCCACTGTAAGCTGATTTCTTTTTAGTTCGGCTTCAAAACACGCTAAGTGATCATTTCCATCATTTTAGCCAGGTGTTGCATTGATTGATGGCTGATTTCTTTTCTCCTTCCTTATTTCTTGTTTTATTTGTCTTTGTGACTTTTTCAATTTACATCTAAGGAATGCAGAGTACTGTTTACTGGTGCTAGTTTATAAATTGAATCTTAATTTAGTCCTTGATCTTGGTGAGTGTTGACTATGACATTGCCTTACACTTCTGTGTGTGGCACACACCTGGGATGGTCACAGGGGCCCAAGTCGTGGAGTGGAGGCTGGAAGGTCTCCGCTCTTTACTGCGGTTCACCCTTTTATCTAGAGGGGAATTGTTGCTTTTATTGATTAAAAATGTTGAAGGTAAATTGTTGTACAGTGAAGCAAATAAATGCAGGCAGCATAGGGGAAAGAGGGTGAATGGGAAGAAGACTATAGAGAAACAGGTCAAGTCAAAGTACAGTTGCAGAAGCAGTGGTAGGAGTTTAGAACAGGGTTCATGAGCAGCAGGCATTTTGGTTGTAGGAAAGAAATCAAGTAAAAAGAATTTAAAATGAAAATAGGAAAGCTATATAATATGGAGCCAGATCACTAGATTTAAGCTCGTGGCTCTGGAAGTATTTATGTTCCATACCTTCCAAAAATATGATGAAAGCTATAAATGGTCTCTCCCTGAAAATGTTCATGATACACATGAACATAAAATATTGCTTATAATTTTTAATTGCACTGAAATTTTTTAACATGGAAAATAAAAGGAGTCTTCATAAGAATTGTGTCCCTTTTTTTAAATGCAAAAAGCAGTGACCACTACTTGAGAATGATGAATAGATCTAAGTGGTAACAAATTAAACCAAATTGAGGCTTAATTCTGCCCAATAGTAAGTTTTAATGAAAGGGCTGCTGTTACTTAGATTTTAAATAATGCATTAAAACTATGTCATTGACTTTTACTTGACCACTTTTACGTGATCTTTGATAGCCAATCAATTTTGACTTTGTTTTTGTTGAAAACAATTACTTAAAACCCTATCTCACTAAAGTATGAAAGAGTAAATGGAATCTGTTAGATTCTTTTGTCAGATGAAAGTAGGGTTGTGTCAAAAAATAAGAATTCTTTCCAGATAAATTCATGTTACATCATTTTCTTTGCCTTTAGTTAATGAGATCATTTTTGGCAAGATCCTGACAAAACACTATGTTAGAGAAGGAAAGGATTATGACTTCACATTTTAGTTTTAAAGTTGGAGAGTTAGACTGTGTAAATGAGTTTGTATTTTATCTAGTTAACAGCAGTTAAAATCTCTGACTTGTAGAATTTGTCTTCTGAAACCAGTGAATTTATGTGTAGCAGAGCATTTCATAATTGCTCCCACTTCTTGACAAAACCTCTTGAGAAGCCCTTGATTGAAAGTCTTGGCTTTCCTGAATTTGGCAATTTTCATAACAGTAGATTTTTTGTGACAAATCCTCTTGCAAAGTCTGTGATTCAAGGCTTGGCATTCATGAAGCAGTAGCGCACTTTCACAACAATAGATAAGATTTCTCTCAGGATTGACGGTAGAGTCTTGCACCCCAGTGCACAGTGATGAACAAAGCAGTGAGTCACAGTGACATGCGGAGCTCTGTCTTTAGCAGAGCAATGACACCAGATGTTTTGCCAGGCATTAAGGTATACTCTCTGTCTATAAAATACTGTGATTTCTTTAGAAATGTTTTTCGGGGAAGGAAACTTCACCATTTTGAAAATGTTAATATCTCCTGAAGTTTCCAAAGAGGATTCCAAGTATGTGTGTATTTGTTGAAAACTAGTAGCTGGCTAAAGTGAGAAGTCGTCATCCAATACTGAATGGAAGTGGTATTGCAGTCCTTTCAGGACCTGCTTCATAGTTTTAGAAAATGAGGTCAGTTTTTTTAGATTGGATAAATTTATTTGCTGGAGATACTATTCTCTTGCAAGATATAAAGGTGTTTGACCTTTTTAAAAGTATATGCCTTTGCCACATTCAACTGCAACTTTCTTGTTTGTTAGACATTAATAACCATCAGGATTTTGAGTTGGTGGTACTTAAAGGTATTTTTGCGACACTCTGACCTTTCCTAATCAAGCTGTGCTCTCACACAGTCTCTCTTTCTCTCCCACTTCTCTCCCTCTCCACACTCACCCACCTGCATATACGTATATACTCTGTCTGATGTAGGGCTTCTTCAGGAGAGTTGGCTAAATGCTTCTGATGGTGAGAACCAGCCATATAAGAAGTACTTGTGATAGTCTGTCCCATCATATTCTGGGATAAAAGTAAAACCCAAGGGCACTTCAACAGTTTAAGTTAAATCCAAGAGAAGCCTTCATAAACAAAAAGTGAGGACATGTTTTAATTTGTCATTGGCAAGATATTTTAATCCTCACAATCTTTTTTTTTTTTAATTTTTTTTAAATTTTTATGTATTTCCAGGAGAGAGAGAGAGAGAGAGAGAGAGAGACGGCGTGAGCAGGGGAGGATCAGAGAGGGAGATACAGATTCTGAAATAGGCTCCAGGCTCTGAGCACAGAGCCCGACGCGGGGCTCGAACCCACGAACCGCGAGATCATTACCTGAGTGAAAGTCGGACGCTTAACCGACTAAGCCACCCAGGCGCCCCAATCCTCACAATCTTATAAATATTGTCAATTCTGTTTCTCTGTAGAGGTGAAGAGAGATTTGGTAAAATGGCAAGGCCCATGGGATAGTATTGTGAAATAGGGGCAGAGTGAAAAGATAGCAAGAGAAGTGTTTATGGAAATAAAATGCAGTCTGTCCTAGAATGTGACTGTCCCCACGTTATCAGCAGAGTTGCTGCAGGCACACTGCTCTCTTCATCCTCTTAGAGGTTGGACTTCCCCCAGGAGGAAGGTAATGGGCTAATAGAGGATGGAGGTTTGTGTATACCGTTAAGGATGTACTCTACTCTGTTTGGCTGTTTCATTATATCAAGACTCAGAGTTAAGTAATTTAGCCAGAATTGATCACTTTTAGCATCTTGGAGTCAAATCATCAAGATCTGTTGTGCTTATTAGTCCATAATTAATTAATATACACAGACCATTTTTGAATGAATTATTCATAGGGTCTAAAGAAGTGTGCTAATGTACTCTTACCTTTATTTCTGTGTATATGTAAAAAAAGACAAAAAAAAAGAAATTTACGAGCAGATGCTGTTGATGAAGTTGTATGTTACAAATGGTTCCATTTGTATCTTATGTTGAAACACCTAGATTAGAAAGCTAGATTAAAGGGATAAAGATTATGGGCATAAGATTATGAATCTTGTTTGCAGGATTTTTTTCTTATTTCAAAAATGATAAAACTGATTCCCAGAAAGATGAATTGCTTTTATTAAAGAAGTGCTATTTTATTAAAAATAGTTAATGATGGCATTCAGGGTGAAAGTTGAGTCTCCTGACACATTGTTGAACTTTTTTCTCTACTATCCCAAACTACAAAGGGATTTTGAGACTGTTCAGAATTAATCTCTGTACAGGGACTAGCTCTCCTGAAAAGTCATGTAATGCTGATGAAATAGGCCTATTTTGACAAGGCTCATCAGTTCATACCCATTTTTGCTGATGCTTGGGCATTTAGTGGCCCCTGGCTCATGTAGGAAAAAGGCAGCTTGAAGTTGTTGGTCTTATAGATACAGTGCTGCAGTCTTCCTTTACATCTTTGAAATTTGTCTAAAAACTTTCAAATGTATCACATGCTTACCTAATGGTTACAGTGCTAGTGAAATAGTATATTTTTAGTCTTGAATGCATATAATCTCATCATAATAAATGAGCTGAACATGGTTAAGCTATTGCTACACAGCCATGGGGTTCTTCTGGGGAAGTATCTTATAATAGAATTGATTATCGAAAGTGGTTTTATTCTTGAAACATCTGCTAAAAACTTACCCTCTTGCCAGTATTTCCTTTTAGTCCTCACAATCTGATAATATTGTCAATTCTCTTTCTCTGTAGAGGTGAAGAGAGATTTGGTAAAATCTCTGTAGATGTGCATTTTTAAAATCGTGAACCATTATTACAAGGGATACATATATTTGTTACCAGCTTTTCAGTTTATATAGGATTACTTTTATTAAAACCTTATCTTTAATGTTATTTTGCCTGTATCCTTAATTTCAGTTGTAGAGAAACATTAAGAAGCTGAAGAAAGTTGGTATATAGGCAGGCATATTGTTTCTTCTCTTTTTCCTCTGTTTCTTCTCCCCGCCTCCCTTCCCCCTCCTTCTCCTCCTCTTCCCCACCTCCATCCCCCGATGCCTACTCCCCCTTGTTTTGGAGAAAGAAGAGCCAGTTGTCATGTTTTAGTGAAGAATTTGTGGACTTGGCAGAGTCTCTCCTCAAAATAATCTAGTGCAGTCTTGCCATTTCCTCGGCAGACTTGGGGCAGATTTGATAGCAGAGTGGTGGGTGGGTGCCAGGTGACCATAAAATGTGCCACTGTGTTAGCACCGCCCAAATAATACTTCAGGTTTTGAGTGTTGCAGAGAAGTCAAAGTACAACTGATCCATCCTCTGAAGAAAAACGTTTTCTGAGAGTGGGATAACCATTTGAAAGTAAGAAGAGTCCTTCTTTTATTGGCTAATTTATAAGAAGGCAGCTGGGTTATACTTGCCTAAAGTTCATTCCTTTGCATAATTGATCCTTTTACTTTAAAGAGTGTGTGGCAGATGATTCTAAAACAAGTTTTCANCCCGGTCCCCATCCCTCCCATCTACTCCTGTGCCTCCCAGTCCACACTTAACACATACGCACCAGAATGAGAGTCCGCTCACAGCAGTTATTACAACCTCTGAGAGACAAGTTAAAGCATCCTGCTATTGCTGGTAAGGATGTATTTTGGAAAGATTCCCTAAATTTCAGAAATCAAAGAGGCAGACTTTCATTATATGACAGACTTTCCCAGAATTTCTGCCACTCGCCTCTCTTCCCGTTGCCTTCCCCACTTCTAGAATGGTGGCAGGTAAAGTAAGCAGTGATCATTGTTTGCTTTGGTTAACCTTTTAGGACAAAAATGTGAGTTTCAGAGTTCCTTTTTGTTTTGCCTTTGAAGTTATTAGAGATAAAGTTTCTAAAATGATCTTTGTATATGAGTTCATTAGCTTATGTAATGAAGACTTAAATTTTCTAGAAATAACAAGTACTAATAACTTAATTCTAAGTGATCCCAAGAAGAAATTTTCCAGTTTCTCCGAGGAATGAATTTTTATGTACTCTTCATATAATCAGGTTACTTTCTTTCTAGTTAGTTGCTAAATTTCGCCATATGGTAACCTAGTAAAATTTTCTCATTTTTTCCTCATTTAATATAAACTGCAATTCTCCTCATTTTCACTAAAACAAAACAAACTCCTAACGTAACATTCTTTTTCTAACACATTAATTCTTCTGGGCTAAACTGTGTTCCTCTAATACATGATATTTAAGCCCGTTATACAATCTATATATTCATAAAATTATAAGCTCTTTACACATTGAAGAACTTTAGCGATGAGTTAGTTCAGACCAGTTGTAATATAAATGACCAAGTAGATTTGTAAAAATCAGTCTGTCCTAGGTAATTTCATCTGTCTGTGTAATGACTCAAAACTATATCTCCTAAACTCAAATCCAGTATTCTTTTTTCTTTTTTCTTAAAAAAATGTTTGCTTATTTAGAGAGAATGCACACATGCATAGGCAGAGGAGGGGCAGGGGTTGGGGGTGGGGAGAGATAAAATATCCCAAGCAGACTTCATGTTGTCAGCACAGAGCTTGATGTGAGGCTTGACCTCATGAACCATGAGATCATGACCTGAGCCAAAATCAACAGTAAGACACTTATCTGACTGAGCCACCCAGGTGCCCCAAATATAGTATTCTTTCTACAATACTGTCTTCTTCTGTCCAAATTATTTTTCTTTATTGAACCCCAGAGTAGAAATAGAAAATTTAAAAAGAAAGTAGCTATATTATGTTAGAATGCTTTCAGTTTCCTCCCAGAAGCCCAACTTAAAAGACCTTAAACCAAGGAGACATTTATGTTGGATTATATAACCATAAAAGCTCTGGCCTGGACTTAGATGCTTAACAGGTGTCCAGAATCAATCAATCTCTCTCTCTGTCTCTGTCTCTCTCTGTCTCTCTGTCTCTCCTTTCCTCTGTATATGGTTTATTTTCTGCCAGGCTCTCTGCAAATAATAGCAAGGTATGACTCCTAGTAGCTCCAGGTTTACCATCTGTTTACTTTAACAACTATAATGGGAAGAGAGCTACAATTTGAGCAAAAAATTCCTAGATTAGGTGCTAATTTTACCTGGATTAGGGCATGTACCCATCCTCCAACCAAACATTATGGCCAGTTGCCTGGAACATTTATCAAGCTGAAGAAGAGACCCCACCCCACCTCCCCAAAACCTTTTGGAAACCTAGCTTTCCAAAGAGGAATGGCTGTGTAGAGAGAACAATACCAGTTGTTTGCTTTGTATTATTCTCAAGGATTCTGTGGTTCATGCACCACTATTTTTAATACATTACTTACAATTAAGTTTCCCAGAACTGAAGCACTGTTCTACTCTAAACTTTGGAGATTCTTCATAGATGGGGAAAATCATATTCTAAGAGATGATGATTTCTTTCATATTACCTTGTTAGTTTGTGTTCTATTAATAAAAGCCAGGACATACGAGTGTAAAGTTCTAGAATCAGTCACATTTAGGTTCAGGTCCTGGTTTTCAACAGGATAAATATGTGTGCTGGGACTGTTTTCTTATTCTTGAAATAGAGGTGATAGTATCTGTCTTATAAAATTGTGGTAGTGTTAGGGATAGATGTAAAAATATCTGGCACTTAGTTCAATATATAATAACTACTGCTGTATGTTGTCATTGTAATAATAGCCATTCCTAGGAGCTAGATTTCTTTTTTTTTTTTTTTAAATGTTTGTTTATTTTTGAGAGAGCATGAGCAGGGGAAGGGCAGAGAGAGAAGGAGACGCAAAATCTGAAGCAGGCCCCAGGCTCTGAGCTGTCAGCACAGAGCCCGACACGGGGCTTGAACTCACAAACCGTGAGATCATGACCTGAGCTGAAGTCGGCCGCTTAACCGACTGAACCACCCAGGCGCCCCTAGATTTCTTCTTTGTTGAGACATTCTGAAACATAGATTTTCAAGCTTCAAGCAAACACTATTATTTTAAAACATCAACCAGTGAAACATTTACTGAAGTAGAAAATTACTTTTTTAACTGAGGAATCTAGATTGTGAATTCATCTTAGAGAAAATGACCTGAGGGTACCAACGCGCGGAATATGAGCAAAACATTACATATTTTTGTGTTGTGGTATCCAGGTGGTATTCTGACCTGGAAGTACTATGACAGTATTCTAGATTTGAAAGGTTTGTATAACCTATATTTTTAAGTTTCTGTTTTTTTAAGAGTTTAATCACATACAAGAGGTTTACGTAAAACAATTCAGATTAGAAGAATAAATGATCTATTAAAGATACAGCAGGCAAATGTAAATTTCAAAAACAGATGACAGGATACCATTATCAGAGTGCATTTACAACAAGATGTATAAAATTAGATCAGGTATGTCATTTTATATTAACACAGGGAGTACTCCTCAATGAAGACTTAGCCGTTATGAACTCTTATGTGCTAAACATAACATCACATGTAGTGAGCAAAAGCTGGAAGAAATGAAAAAAGTTGATAGTAAAAGAGTGATTATAGGAATGTTTAATATACTTAAGCATCAAGAAGGTACAAAATAAGTTCTATAGATGACTTGAATAATATATTAAAAATTACCCCATAAAATGCAACTTTTTTTCTTTTTTTGTCATCCACAAAACAGTTACAAAAGATTAATAATTCATTAGGCCAACTACAAAGAAAATTTCCTCTTCAGGTAGAAATATATAAGCTTGATTATACTTCAGTCATGTTAGAGATTTTTTAAAAAGTTTAAATCAAATTAATCGTTTGGAAATTTAAAACCAGTTACTTTAAATAACTTTGGGTCAATGGAGAAATACAAATAAGAGATTATTAAGATAAAAACAAGTAGGAAAGAGAAATTAATAAAGATGGAAATATAAATTTGTGCAGTAGCAAACAAACCATTTGCACTAATAATTTTAAACACTTGATTGTATGAAAATGCCAGTAAAATCAATATATCTCTTTTTAAAGCTCTTTTCAAGGAAAAAGGAGAGGGAAGGGAAACAAATTATAACTAAGTTTGATAAAGGTGATAAAACTACAAGGTGGAGGTAACTAAAAATTATATCTCAGTCTGTGCTAATGAATTTGAAATTTTCAATGGGAAGCAAGTAGTTTTCAGTGAACATCACTGCTTGAAGACGAAATACAGAATTTAAACAGACCATCCAAGTAATCTAAATGTATAGGAGCCTTCAAGGTGTACCTAATCTGAATTGCATTTCAGGTGGCTGCTATCAAACCTGGAAGTATCAAATAATTATATTATCTAAGTTGGTCTAGGTGTTAGAAAATAGGTAAAACTTCCCAGATGGCTGCTTGCAGATTAATTTCCTTAATCTAAAAATGATAGCATAGTTAAAAAACCCAGCAAATATAAAATGGAAGAAATTAAGTACTTCGGTTTGGCCAAAAGTAAAAGCACATTCAAGGGTGTTATGAGAGGTAAGAGTGGAAAAGAGATTGGGCTGTTTTTTTGTTTTTTGTTTTTTTAATATATGTTGCTATGGAACTAGTTTGTGATAAATTTTCTTATTTAGGTAGGCAGTAGGAAACCAGTTAGCATTTAGTATTGTTAGTGTGATTAAATAAAATTAATCACAGAGTGCTCTAAAAATAGTTTGGAGAACAGATAAATCAGAGGCTGCTAATCAGTTGGCTATTGCAAAATTTAGGAGGTAGCTGAACTAGAATAGCCACAGAAAATTGGAACTGGTATTTTGAGAAGTGTTTCACAGTCAAAATCTGGACTTTGTCATCTGAATAGACATGTAAGAATCTAAAATGTATATTCTAAATGAACTTAACCTCTGGTTTGCCTTTCATTTTGTGTGTACAGTGTGTGTGTATATGTTTATGTACTGTGTGTATATGCCAGGTAGTTGATACACCGACCAGTCTCTGCCTTTACTCTGTTGCCTGGACCTTTCCTGTAGTGCTGGGGTTTCCTTACCCTTTTTTTCTATAACCCTATGTATATCACTGCTTTCAGATTCTTTCCTTTACTCTAGCAGGAAGAAGATGGCGGGGTAGTATCAGTGGTTGAGTGTAAACTCTGGAGTTGGAGCTCTAGGGCAACATTTAGTTTCATTACTTAAAAGATGTGTGACCTTACCTAATCTATAGAATGGTATTACCAATAATACCCACTTCCTGAATATTAAATTACATTTATGAAAATACTTAGAACAATGCAAAGAACATGGTAACAATTCAATAAACAATAGTGGTGGTGGTATTAGAAGAGATTTTGGGTTCAGGTGTTGGAGAAAATAGTGAATATCATTAATAGAAGTAAAAAGAGTTTGGTCCATGCAAGAATATGAAAACTTCAGATTTTGGGTATGGTGTGTTTTAAATGCTTCTTAAGTTTCTGGCTAGAAATGTCCAGCAAGGTATTAGAGATTCTGGATTGGGAGTTGGGAATGAAGTCATATTGAGAGACACAGGTTTTGGAGTTAATCTTTAAGATTGATAATTAAACTACAATAATAACAGAGGATTGACAAAGAGGGGCTCTCTAAGATCAGATTTTTGAGGTATGCCTACATTTAGGCACAAGAAGAAACAAGATAGCCAGTAAGGATAGGAGAAAACCTTTAGAGAGTGGGTCCTATGACAGAGGCAGAGAATTTTCAAAATGGCAACAAAAAGTGATCCAAGATGGGACTAAGAAAATAGGAAATGACCATTAAGAAATCAGCCTCATAATAACAGATTCCTATGAGATAAGGAGTGGAGGTTTACCTTTTGGAGTTGTTTTTGTTGTTGTTTTTTGTTTTTAAGAGAGATAGCAAGAGAGCATGTACATGAATAGGGAGAGGGGCAGATGGGGAGACGGAGAGCGAGAGTATCTAAATCAGGCTTCACACTCAGTGTGGTGCCTGACACAGGGATCAGTCTCACGACCCTGGCATCATGACCTGAGCCAAAATCAGGAGTCGGACACTCGACTGACTGAGCCGCCCAGGCATTCCTCTTTTGAGAGTTTATATAGAGAAAGAGGATGTCAGTTTGAGAGGGATACAAGATTTGGGGACAAGAGTGTGAATTTTCAGTCTTCACATTGTTTATTTTGGGTAAAGGATAAGGTTACCTGAGCTAATTATTTGGAGGAAACAGGTAGAGAGAACAAAGGCAAATGCCAGAGAGGGGTTAATTAATAGAACACTTGCCAACCTGGAATCTAGGCGAACATGAAGAGACACTTGTACAAAATAGCAGGAGTGAATAAATGTTAAGGTGGGAGAAGGTAATTTGGAGAGTGCCCACACTGGATGACCTCAGGGTTCCCAGTGAAGAAGGAGCTAAATTCATTGAGAATGATGTCTGGGACAGGATAGAAAGAGAGATGGTTCAGCAGAGTGCAGAAATCACTGTGGTCGAGAGTTTAATACGTGCATGCGAGAACACGGTATTGAATGATAGAAATCAGGAGTCGATGACCAGAAAGAGGCAGTAAGAAGTGGGCTGAACAACAGCGGGAGGAACAGCAGCCTCCTCCTGAGCCCTTCCTCCTGGTATATGAGCCGAAGGGGATGCCTTTTGTGATGATGGCCAGGAATGTGGTGTTAGGTAGATCTAAAGAATGCTAAATGTAGCTAAAATTAGAATGTTTTAAAAGTTGTATTTGAAGGGGGAAAAAGGTTAAGAATATAAGTAATTTTCTTCCCATTTAGAGTGGGTCATTTAGTGGTAGAGGGTGGAAATATACTTAGTTATAGACCAGTTTAGCTTAAATGTTCTTGGTTCATTTAAATGAAAAATGGAAATTTTGAAAACATACAGTGTTTTTTAATCTCCAAGAGCTTTAAAGTTCAGCCCTCTTTTCATATGTGTAAAATAAATTTTGAAGAGCGTTAAAATGTTCATTTCTTAGAGTTTGAAAGATATTTTATATTAAGTCTTTATGTTCAAAATGCTACAGGTAAAACATGCACATAAACCGTGTTTTCAGTATATGAATTCAGGAAATATAATATTTGAAGTGTTATAAATTGCGTTGTCAATTTAGTATGGCAGTTGCATTCAATTATTTCAAAATCTAGGTAACAGTTTAATTCATTGTACCATTAATTAAATTTTAGTGTGCGTCGTGGCCATAAGAGATGGGGATAGAGAGGAGGACACGTTGAGGCCTGGGGTCCCTATATATTTGAGCCTTCAACCTTGTTGTTTCTACTAATCGCAGTGTATTGAATTTGGAAACTACTTTGGTTGTTGGTGCTGGTAGGTAGGAGTTACAAAGTTAAGCTACAGAAGCCTAGTTATGCATAATTTGATGGTAAAATAATTAAATTTAAATTGTGCTTTTCAGTGTTTTTCTTTGAGTTGTGTCAGTAATTTGGTTATATTTACACACAAAGTATTCATGCAGTGTTTTGACCTCTAGTACATTCTTATATTCTTTCTCTATACATGTGCCTAGTCTTTTGGGGAAGGGTTGACTCAGTATATAAACAGCTGCATTATAGATATGCTACCAATCACTTGCTACTTGAGAAAAATTAAAGCTTTGAAAACCTTTTAATTATTCATACAAATTTATACCAAGAAGATAAGAAGATGTCACTTGTCATTCCACTAAACTCCAGTAAAATAATTTGACACCTTGGTCTTATATACTTCCATTGATTTAATTTTGTAAATTTTATTTTATTTATAGACTAGATCTTAAATTCACATGGTTCAGAAAAGATTCCTCCCTGCCCAGCCATTTTCCATCTGCTATTTCCCCCAACCTGCTTTGCAATCCTGTGTTTTATCTTGATAAAGTATGTTGTTTGCTGAAGTAACATTAAATAGTGTGTGTAATAAACCACTTTAAGTTTAAGCACTTTTTAAACTTCAACATTGACTTTTAACATTAATTGTCATAGCAGCTTTTCACAGTAACACTATTTTACTACTGTTTCTTTAAGAAAATAGAACTAAAATTCCATTTCTTCTGAAATTGTACTTTAAATATAGATAGAATTTCTAAAACTGCTAATTAGGGTTTGTGTAACATTTTTGTCACTTTAGCATGCTTTTGTGTAACTGTATTTAGTGTTTAATCCTTGTGAGAATCCTATGAAGGAAGATAGGCTTTGTATTAATTGTCTTCATTTTCCCGAGGAAACAAATCAGAGTTTGTATTTTGACCGTTAGCTTTCAATCCAAGTCTTCTGATTGTAGGGTGTTTGCACTGGAGCCAAAATCTTAAATCATTTGTCCTGATTTTGAAATGGCTTTTTTTATCCTTTTTTTTTTTTTTGACATTTTATGTATTTTTTAATTGTAATGAAATTATGCTAACTTTTAAAAATTACTGAGAATATCACAGTGAATACCTGTTTACCTGCTATTCTGTGTATCTGTCTTTAAACTTACAAATGTACCTCATTACTTTTCTTTAGAGGGAAGAAAAGCATTTGTGTCCAAGAATTTTTAACACGTTGGGAAATTTAGAGGGCAATAATAACTTGAAAATACAGCTGATTCTTTTTTCTCTTGCATATACTTTTAAGTTTTCTGCAAGTCACTTTTATTTATCAGACATCTTAATGTTACTATTTGCCTTCTATTTCTTTTTTTTTTTTTTTAAATTCTCTTGGCTCTATATTTCAATTTATTTTGTTTTTTTTTTTATGGTTTTTTTTTTAATAGTTTATTGTCAAATTAGTTTCCACATAACACTCAGTGCTCATCCCCACAAGTGTCCTCCTCCATGCCCATCCCCCCCTCCCCCCACATCCATCAGTCCTCAGTTTTTGTCAGCATTTGCCTTCTATTTCTAAGTTAAATGCTTAAGATTTTTATGAAGTCAGTCACACATGTAATAGGAAAAGAAACCTCAGATAAGTAACCCAATACCTCATTTATTCTGCATCATTAATAAATGCACGGCTACAGACATTAGATTTTTAGATAAGTGAAGGGTATTTTTTTAATAGCACATGGATCGTATATATCCTTAGCATTTGTAATACTTAAGTTTCCTCATACCTTATGTGTATCCCTGGTTTCTTCTGCGAGGAGCTACGTGTAGCTCTGGGTCATCTCAGGTACCTCTGCTCTGGAGCTCTGGGCTCCATTCATACCAGCTGTATGCTCTTGGTTTTGTTGGGGTCTGAGGCCATCACTTCTTGCTGCTACTATTTCTGTCTCTTACAGATGCTATATCTTCATGTAGTCTGCTGATTCTGATACACTTTTGCCTGAAAAATAACCAAGCTTTTGAGGAATTGTGTGTTTAATAAAAGTCCATACAGTCTTGTGGGAGGCCCTGTGTGTGAATAGCACTGCTGCGGTGGCCTTTGCTTATTGGGTGTCTGGGGCAGGGCATTGCTGTGACCGTTGAATCAATGAGGGTATTGTGATAATTATATTTTAAGGGGGAAAGGTAATTCTGATATTTTCCTTTGAACTGATATTGCTCGGATTTACTCTGTTGTTGAGCTGGATTTAAACATTAATCATTTAAGGTCACATTTTTAATGTATATATGTTCCTCAATGGGCACAACCCATGTACCATAACGATTTAGTGAAATAATTACAATGGAATTTTTCTTTTGAATTTGGATTGTCTTTTTTTTTTTTTTCCTGTCTACCAGGGAGTAACTATTCCCAGTCAGAGGCGCTATGTATATTATTATAGCTACCTGTTAAAGAATCATCTGGATTATAGACCAGTGGCACTGTTGTTTCACAAGATGATGTTTGAAACTATTCCAATGTTCAGTGGCGGAACTTGCAGTAAGTGCTCTAAATTCTCATCCTTCTATGTATGGGAACACTTTTCTGAACATATCTAGAAGTTTACATAAAAATTTAGACAGAAACTTAACTACACCTAACATTTATGCAGGGGTATATATGTCTGAAGTATCCAAACTAATGAAGTAGCTTAGTTCAGCACATTGGACTAAGGAAGCCAAGAGCAATGGGTTTTAATGTCTTGGAAGTCAAATTATATTTATGAACAACATTTTTCGCTGCATCTACCAGATGCAGCCTAAATTGTGATTAGATAACTGGAAAACCTATCCCATTAGAGATCTACCATCAGAGTAGTAGTGGGATTCATTACTTTATTGGTGCTGCGGCAGGGACTGATTCCTTCATATCTTAGGAGGACTAGACAGTGATAGTAATAGTGACTGAGACAAGAAAAAGAAAAAAATGATAAGACATGGTGAAAAGCTGAAGTATGTTGAGTGAATAGAGTTGGGTCAAAGTGTATGGAGTATTAGAGAAAACCTGGATTTAGGTCCGAGTTCCCGTTCTAGCTCTGTCATTATGTACTGTGTAACCCTGGGCACACCATCTACCTGCCTTTGTGTTTGCTTATCAATAAAATGAAGATATTTTGAAATCTGAAACTTCCTAGATACATATAAAATACAATAATGTCAGTGGTGTCTGCCTCACGTTGATTTCTGGCTTACCCTAACCACTGTAAGCCTCCCTCAGTCACTCCAGTCCTGTTCTGCCTCTCAGCTATTCTTGGCCAGAGTTCTTAGCTAGACTGATAGGAGCCTTCATACCCTGACCTAGAGCAGTTAGTCAAGAGAGAATGCATAGAAGGAAGTATTACCCAACTCCGTGAAAGATCAGACTATTTTCTGCTTTTTCCTGTATCAGAATTTTATCAGAAGCATATTAGCTTCTGTCTTGGCGATGATTAATCATGTTTTCATGTTTAAGAAATAAGTTCTATTTATTTATTATTTAGAGTGCAGTTTTGTAGTTTGTAGATTAGATACCACTACATTATTTCTTCAAATACCTCTAATGATATTTCAGTGAGATTTTGTAATTTGTTAGTGATTTTAGTTTTTAGCTTTAAAGTTTTGCTTCTTGAAAATATTTATGTAATTAAAAAATTTCTATCCCTAAATTAATTTATACCTGGGAAATTAATTTCTTAGTTGTGTTTATTTTTTTCAATTAGGTGTAATCGCCTTCATCTTATCTTCCCTGCGTTCTTAGAGCTAGATAATTTTATCACAGAACGTAGATTTATTAATACACCATGTTCTAGCTTTCTGCGAGACCTCACTGATGGTTTTGTCATCTCAGTGCAGTTTTTAAACATGCTGATAAGAGGCGCAGCATAGGGAATATAGCAATAGTATTGAAATAGTGGTACATGGTAACAGATTATAGCCACACCTGTGGTGAGCACAGTGTAATGTACAGAGTTGTGGAATTACTGTGTTGTATACCTGAAACTAATATAACATTGAGTGTCAGCTGTATCAGAACAGTAAAGTTTTTGATAAAAACAACAACAACAACAACAAAACTTGTAAACGCAAGGCGCTGGACTGTCAGAGGTGATTGACATAGGGACTTAAATTCATAGAGAAGAAGGAAGAAAAAAACTCCTGCTCATCCTATAGGATAGATAGCAGATTTAAGAGCCAAAAGACATGTATAACACATTAGGGAGATTTACTGAGGGAAAGAGAACATTCAGTTCAATAATCTTATTATCTAGTGTAATTTCTTTCACATTGACCTCTTCTAGCAAAAATCTATCCGTTGTGTTCTGCCTGCCTACGCTTAAACATTGTGGTGGCTTTGTCTTTTTTCGTCTCTTCTTAGTATTACATTTAAACTTTTAAAATTACTGACTACTGAAGTCTTTTTAATCTTGACCAATTTTCTAGTTCTCCATTTATGCACTGTGATTTAATACTATGTAACGAAGCTGTATTGTAATGAAAGCAATTCATAATTGAATGGGAGATTATATGTTTAAATTATAAACGGTATACTCAGAAAAATACAAGTTTTGGGGATTGTCAGATAGTTTCATGGAGGAAGTTGGCTCTTCACTGAACATTAGAGAAAGCATACAGTTTAGACTGTCATTAAAACTGGAGGAAGTATTACAGGCAGTAGGAAATAGCTTGCATTGAAGCACAGCAGTAGGAAATGAGCTGGGCAGAAGTGTAGACACAGGGAACAGAAGAGGAATGGACTGTGTGGTTGACTGGAGGACCCTGAAGGGGGATATCAGACTAGATGTGATAAGTACTGTGGCATCAGTGACAATTCTAGAGGCAAATGCTGTGTTTTAAGTATGGCCGTGTAGGAAGTAGTGACTGCAAATGGGGGGAAATGGTGGAAAGGATAGATAGATAGAACTTGATTAATTTTGGCTTTGCCATTTATATCTAGATATTTTGTCTTTTGCTTTTGGCCACCTGATTAATATACAGAAAAGGGAAGAAACAAAAGTGAATATCAGTGAGACTTGGAGACATGAATGTTTTGGGTTTTAAACATGTTTTAATCAGGTGAAAGTGAGCTGTTTACGTGAAGATAGTACTTGAAAGTATGGGTTTGACTGTTAGGTGAGAGATCTATCTGATACTTTGGGAGGCGTCAGGACACAGACATAGTAGTTAACCAGCCTTCTCCGTAAGTGTGGTGCGGGGCTGGAGCACTGTAAGGCTCAGAGGGAGACGGAAGGTGAGGAAGGAGACGAGGAATTGCAAGTTTGGGTTCAGGAGGAAGATAAGGAGTCAGTGAAGAAAAAAACTTGAGAAGATAAAGTATTTTCTGCAAAGTTGTCAGGGGTTAGCAACCTTTTTTCTTATTTGATAATTGTCTTAATATTTCTAAATAAAGGAAAAGTTTCTCGACTTTTTATGTCTGAAAGGGTTAAAATGTTAATAAAAGATGATCAGTGTGATTTTTCTGTCAATACTATATCAATATGCATATGTCAAGAAATTTAATTCTGATTTTTGTTTACCAAGTATTGACTTGTCACTTCTTTAGAACACAGTCCCATCAAAGGAAAAATATCTGAATTGTGCTGGAAGTCAGCAGAACTATACTATTGTTGGACTTCTGATAAGTTAGGTGTTAGCTATCTAAAATAGGAAATTAACAATACAAAGAAAATTATTTAGTGATTTGAGGAAATTTTTTCCACTTATTTTTGTTAAAACTTTTTATTTTTTTTTGGGAGTAAATTCAAAGTAACACTGAACTTTAATTAGCTTATGAATTAATTTTACAATTCTCGAATTCCTGAAGATACACATTTTAGTTGTAGTTTAATTGAAATCTGGCTTATGCAGTTAATATGCTGTTTAAAGTCCTAAAGTCAGGATTATCAGATTCTGAAATAGGAGTTTGAATTAATAAGATTACAAGGCATTTTCATCCTGGCCAGTTTTTATCACAGCTTTGAAATTGTACCTTTTTGTTTGCTTCTTCAAGCTAGAAAATTTCGGAATCAGGTAAAGTCCTGTAAAATGGCTCATTGTACTTTGAACCTTTAGTCAAAGAAGTGAAAATTATTGACAGATTGTTGACTCCCTTTTTTGGAGTGCCCTTTTTCTCATGATAAATGCCTCTCAAATTCATATTAGAAAAACCCAATATGCTATTGTCAAACCTACTATTTATTATGTGAGTGCTGATACTGCTTTAGGTATTGCATAGATGGGCCAACACATGTTTATTAAACCAGAAAATTCATCTAGCTTGGATAAGCTTTTTGCTTTGTTCTCAGATGTTGGCCACATTGATAAACAATGTGATGCTTATTTTTTATTCTTTAAGGAGGATGCCTTTTTGTGTTGAGTATTTCATGCCTCTGTGTGTGTGTGTGTGTGTGTGTGTATGCAACATATATGAAAATTTCCAGTACTATATGGAGGCTTAGGATTTTATTTCTTGATTGTCTTGGCATACATTCTTCAAGACCCACTTCTTATTCATAAAGTTACTCACTAAAACATGTAGTCCTTCCCTTTATTTTGAAACAGACAGGGACCAAAGCCAAAATACATGTTGAAGAAAATGAAGTTTGTTTTGGGGGAGGGTTGTGCTTCCATTTGTGCTGGAGTCTGTTGTATTTCTTTGCGGATATTTCAACTTCTTTTCTTCCTGTTTCTCATGATGATGGCTATATATACCTTTAAGAAATTAAATGTAAGCTATAGGTAAAATAAATCATGATTAATATGTTTTATAAATATTGAGTCTTGTGTTTATGGAATTAGAATAACTTTGTTATAGATTATGTTCTCATGCCTCTTGTGAACATGTAGTGGTTTGTACTTGGTGGGTTTTGTTACATAGTAGAGACTTTAACATACTGCAGCAAATATAAATGCCAGAAAATTATTGCAGCATTTTAATTATCAACCTGATTTATGCTAGATATTTTACAAGTTAATGTTAAAGTTTGGTGTTAACTGCAGTGCCAGAAGTCTAATGTTGGGACTTACTACTTGTAAAATAGGTTGATTTTCATACCAGTGAATAGAACCTTATGTTGAAGGTATAAATTAGAGAAACTTTTGGACTGATTATATTTTTTGACCTTAGTTTTTCCATTGATTTGTCTTAGATGAGGGTTATAGGTGCAGAATTATGTTTTGTGTATACTGCTAATAGTAATCGTTTAAACAGTGTTTGACAGTCTGGCATTTGAAGGCATTTCCTGTGAAGTGATGCTAATGTGTATCTAACCATGCAGATCCTCAGTTTGTGGTCTGCCAGCTCAAGGTGAAGATCTATTCCTCCAATTCGGGACCCACACGACGGGAAGACAAGTTCATGTACTTTGAGTTCCCTCAGCCGCTGCCTGTGTGTGGTGACATCAAAGTAGAATTCTTCCACAAACAGAACAAGATGCTAAAAAAGGTTTGCACTTTACTCATAGTGGGAAAAATACCCAGACTCAACTGTACCTCGCATAGCGACCTTAGATCTTTTGCTTAAAATATTTGGTTAGGCAGAAGTCATTTTGTAAGGAGAGATTACAAAATACATTTTATGACCGACATTCATGAATTTTAACTGGTTTTCTGTTGGATCTGCACACGCTTTGCTTATTATAGCATTGATGAGCTGTTCTGATGGTAAAAAGTCTTACTAGAAGGAAAAGTCCTTATGACATTGTAATTTGAGGTGGATGTTCTTTAAGTTGGGTTATGCAGAGAAATTTTGTAAAAATATTAAAGATTATATACCCCATTAAATCAGTTATAATCCTTCTGGAAAGGATGATCAGTCACTGAGAAGTTAGCAAGGGACTATCAGCTTGTAAAAGATTTAGGGTATATGTATAAAGATGTGTTTCATGGTCTTGCATAATGACACAAACTGNCATTTTGCTTCATGTTTCCTGACACCAGATCATTTTATATTTAGCTTCCTCAAGTTTATCAAATATTTTGATTTTTAGGTAGAAGATCAGTTAATATGTAAAGGAAGTAATAAAGAATGAAAAAAGGTGGTATTAAATATGCAGATTTAGGAAGTTAGTGGAGTGTGCATCTTACTGAGCTATAGTTAGGAATGCAAGAGCTCATTCTTAAACTATCTTGACTTACAATACTGAGTGAACATTTAAGGTGAGTGTGCCCAAGGTGCAAACTTTTGGGGTAGCAATGAACAAAAATACTACCTTTGTATGTTGGTACTGCTCATGGAACATGCTAGATAATGTATTGCCAGTCTTTAGACATTCTCAGTAATAGGACTGATTTAGTTTTCTTGATATTTACCTTTTTATAAAAAAAAAGTTTATTACAGACATTTTATTTTTTTAATGTTTTATTTATTTCTGAGAGAGAGAAAGAGAGTGAGCAGGGGAGAGTCAGAGAGAGAGGGAGATACAGAATCTGAAGCAGGTTCCAGGCTCTGAGCTAGCTGTTTGTACAGAGCCTGACGCGGACTCGACCCCACGAACCGTGAGACCATGACCTGAGCTGAAGTCGACACTTAACCGACTGAGCCACTCAGGAGCCCCCAAAAGTTTCAATTCTACTTTGTCTTATCCAAAGAAATACAGTCTCCTATATCCAGAATCCACATAGCTGGGAAATTACAAAATGTTAAGCTGGTTTTTTTTCACCAGAAACCCATGTCCTACCTATTTTGTATAAATAAAAGTTAAATATATTTCAGTAACTTTGGAAAATTATTTTTCAATAATCTAGGAAGCGTTAGCAAGTGTTTAAAATTAAGGTAAGTATTTCTTTCCCGTCTATTTGCTATAAGACTGGTACAGACATAACATTTTATATTTTGCTTTTAAAAATAGGCACCTGCACCACTGTTTCCCTGTCTATGCCTTTAGGAGTACATAAGTTCTTACTTAAGTTATCATCTGTACATTACTTTAATACATGTAAAATTGAAGATTAGACCAATATTTGTAATATATCTGTATCTGGGATTACTTTACACTTTTTTCCATTTTGTGTGATTTTCCCTATGTGTTACAAATGTTACCATGATTTAAACAAAAACAGTTTTAGTGCAGTCAGTATCTATACAGAATCCACACTTTTGGAGATTTAAATATTACTAGCTTATATTCTTGTGACTCAACTTATGCATATAGTTACTAACTTAGTGACTTTGCTAAAATAACTGAAATTAATATTTTTTAGAAGACATATATGACATTGCTAGGTACTATCAAAAGATAAAAAGACAGTTAAACATAAGATACTTACAGGTCTTCCCATCTTTCTGGGAAAATAACAAAACTCAAAGATAAATTAGAATAAAAGATTTAAGTGGCAATTTGAATGAGATGAGATGCCACAAGGAGGCTGCACAGTCATTAACCGCCAGGTGATCCGTCTGTACAGGCCAACTTCCAGAAATTAGGAGGAGAGAGAGAACATTTTCTGTGTTGGTCAAGAAATGTTTCAAGTCATGAACTTCTGATGCGTTTTTTGATTAATAAGACTTCGTATTATTCGTAAGACGTAATTTTTTAAAAATAGCCATTTTATAACATAAAAAGTCAGAATTGTTGATCTTCCTTCCCCTATATTATGAAAGTATTCACGCATATAATAGTACTGTCATGTGAGAAACAGGACCCACTTAATATTTGTATTGCTTCAGAGTAGAAATGTACCTGCCTTGCTTCACCGAGTTGTGCTGACATTTCAAGAACCTTTATTAAAGTAAATTTTGTAATAGTTAACTTGTTGAAATAGAGGAAATTAAATCCACTTACAATTTTATTTAATACATATGAACTCAAAACATTTCTTAACATTAGACAAGAAAGGTGATATTTAACTTAAGGCTTTAAAACAAAAGTAAGTTATTTTAGAACTTGTGGAATTCCATTTTTGGTCTAAAATTTGAATGAAAGAATAATCTTATGTGAATTAGATGTGGTAGATAACCCACAGATTGCCAAGTATTTGTGTGTTTGTCTTTATTCAGCATATCAAATGACACATGGCTTATGTTTATTGACTTCTTGGGGCAATGTTAAATATGATATATTTTCTTCTCTAAAAAATTTACAATCTGTCTTTTTTTTTTTTTTTTTTTTTTAAGGACAAAATGTTTCACTTTTGGGTAAATACATTCTTCATACCAGGACCAGAGGAAACCTCAGAAAAAGTAGAAAATGGAAGTCTATGTGATCAAGAAATTGATAGTATTTGCAGTATAGAGCGTGCAGATAATGACAAGGAATATTTAGTACTCACTTTAACAAAAAATGATCTCGACAAAGCAAATAAAGACAAGGCCAACCGATACTTTTCTCCAAATTTTAAGGTCAGTTAAAAACATTTTGAGGAGTTGGTGAGTGGCTCTGTGTGTGTATGTATGTCTTATTTTAGGTATATAGCTGGTGAAGGAGTTGGCATGACTAAGTTTTAAATTAAGTACTGTTTAGAAGCATTATGTATCAGTAACTCGAGTTTCTAACAAGGATGCACACAGTAAAACAACTGTCTTCTGTGTGGTTGTTTGGTGAACTCTGTGGCAGGGGTTTGGGGAAGGGAGTTAAGTTTAAGCAGGACAGGAAGTAGGAATGGGGAAAGAAAGATGTAGAAGGGAACTCGGTCATTTTGGAATGACTTGTACGGAATGTTCTTACAATTCTTACTTTTGTCCCCTTCCCATATATTCTCAACTCTGCAGAGTGATCTTAAAATAGACATGATTGTGTCACTCCTGTTCATACTTTTTAAAGACTTTGTGGTTTTTAGATAGGAACTACAAGGACCTACATAATTCAGCACTGGCCTCCCTCCTACATCAGCCCTAGCCACGTTAAGTTTTTAGAAGTGTCTTTTAGAATCCACAGGTTTCCATTGATGATGGTCCTTTATCTAAGTCTGTATTTTCCTTAATTACTAGCTTTTACAGTGTGACTTCCTCTAGTTTTATTGTTTTCTGTTTTAATATTACAAGAATATATGTTTGCTATTACATATAGAAAGTATTTCAGTTATCAGTAAACAAGTACCATATCATGGGAAGTGCTTACGAACAAATAAAGCAGAGATGGGATAGAGAATCATTTGATCATTTGGTGTGTGTTTTTAGGTGGATAGTTAAGAGAAGTCTTCTCTGAGCAGGTAACATTTAATCATGGTCTTAAATGAAATGAGTGAGCTGCACAAATATCTAGGGAAAGAAGGAAGGACAGAGACAGTTACAAAAGCCCTGAGACAGGAATAATTTGGGTTGTTGTGAGGAACAATGGAGGAGTCATTTTGACCAAAGCACATAAGTCTGCATGTGAAGACATTGGTGTGTTTTCAGCACAGAAAAGATGTAATCTGAATTCTGTCTTTAAAAGTTCATTCTGTCCACTCCTTCGAAATGTAAACTGGAGAGGAGAGTAGGGAGAGGAGGCAAGAACGGAGCTGGGAAGTGAGTCGAGAAGCTGTTGCCATGATTTAATCCAGCAGAAATGGCAGTTGCTTGGACTAGTGTGGTGGCTGTGCACGATGAGAAGTTGTCAGGCTGGGGACAGATGGTATTTTGAAGGTGGAACTGAAAGGAGTTACTGATGGAATGCATGTTGGGTGGAAGAGAAGAACTGATGAAGACTGTTGGATAATGGGGGAGAGGCTGCAGATTTAAGAGAATGAGCTAGGGACTTTCTGCCAGATCTCCCGGAAGCCTCACATCCACCACCTATTAGATATGTGGCCTTCAGCAAGTCGCCTGAACTTTCTGGGCCTTAGTTTCCTCTCCTTTAAAACAGAAGTTCCTGCCTTGTTGAGTTAATTTGACAGTTAACTCAGCTGTGCCTATAAAAGCCCTTGGTCCACTGTTCAGATCACTGTATGATGTTCTTCCCTCAAGGGGAGGTTTTTAGGGCTGATGGGATCCTTAAACATTGTTGGTCAGTATTTTTATAATATAGTATTTGTATTTGTTTAGTATTTGTACCAGAAAATAAATAGGGGTTCAGACTGGTAATAAGTGAAATGTTCTTTTGGAACTCAGCTATTTGTACATTGAATTTTGAGATCGAAAATACTTTTCGTAAACTTGATGAACTTCAGTTTCAGTGCATTTCTTTTGTAGATTTATTTACTCAATGCTTGCAGCTTATGCTTATTAAAGACTAGTATATTAACATCCCAGTATATCTTTTCAGTGTATTATAAGAAAGAACATAGAGGTAATCTGAAGAAGAGGGTTATTTAAAAGGCAACTGCCTTTTAAAGATCATATTTGTCGTGACACTTTTAAAAATGAATCTGTTAAAAATATCGATCTTTACTAAGTAATTTAAGATTAGTCAGATTTATGGATTTTCCATTTAAACCTTCTCTTTTTTCTCTAGGTGAAGCTGTACTTCACAAAAACGGTAGAGGAGCCATCAAACCCAGAGGCTAGCAGTTCAACTTCTGTAACACCAGATGTTAGTGACAATGAACCTGATCATTATAGATATTCTGACACCACTGACTCTGATCCAGAGAATGAACCTTTTGATGAAGATCAGCATACACAAATTACAAAAGTCTGAATTTTTTTTTTATCAAGAGGGATAAAACACCATGAAAACAAACTTGAATAAACTGAAATTGGACCTTTTTTTTTTAAATGGCAATAGGACATTGTGTCAGATTACCAGTTAATAGGAACAATTCTCTTTTCCTGACCAATCTTGTTTTACCCTATACATCCACAGGGTTTTGACACTTGTTGTCCAGTTGAAAAAAGGTTGTGTAGCTGTGTCATGTATATACCTTTTTGTGTCAAAAGGACATTTAAAATTCAATTAGGATAAATAAAGATGGCACTTTCCCATTTTATTCCAGTTTTATAAAAAGTGGAGACAGACTGATGTGTATACGTAGGAATTTCTCATTTTGTGTTCTGTCACCAACTGAAGTGGCTAAAGAGTTTTGTGACATGCAGGTTCACATCCTGCCCCTCTGCACTTGTGGCAACAGAGAAGTTTGCAGTTGGCTAAGAGGAGTTTCCCGAGGGTTCGCTACATTCTCATGCATGTGTTCGGGTCGGGGATGGAGGGAGTGCTCAGAAAGGGATGGGTTTCACGCTGGACTCTGGACCGTACGCCATCTCCAGCTATTTACACGCACCTTTCTTTAGCATGCTACAGTTAACTAATCTGGACGTTTGAGGAGTTGGCCGCTGTCACTGCTTGTTGTTTTGTGCATTTTTTTTAAAGCATATTGGTGCTAGAAAAGGCAGCTAGAGGGAGTGAATCTGTATTGGGGTACAGGAATGAACCTTCCACAACTTCTTAAGAATCCACAAATGAAGGGATATAAAAATAATGTGGTCATAGGTAAGAAACACAGCAACAATGACTTAACCATATAAATGTGGAGGCTATCAACAAAGAATGGGCTTGAAACATTTTAAAAATTGACAATGATTTATTAAATATTCTCTCACTTGTAATGACTGCTCCATCTCCTGTGTAATCAAGGCCAGTGCGAAAAGTCAGATGCTATTAGTACCTACATCAGTCGACAGCGTACACTTACGTTATTAGTTTTCAATCATATACCTGCTGTGGATGCTTTGTGTGCTGCCTGCAAGCTGCTTTTTCCTTATCGAATATAAAATATTTTGTAATGCTGCACAGGAAATTTCAATTTGAGATTCTACAGTAAGCGTTTTTTTTTTTCCTTTAAAGATTTATGATGCACTTACTTATTCAGTCCGATAGCCATCAGCCGTTCCGCCCTTTTGACCTTACACATTCTAGTACCATGAGTTTTGCAGTTTTGCACATTTTTTAAATGTCATTAACTGTTAGGGAATTTTACTTGAATACTGAATACATATAATGTTTATATTTAAAAGGACATTATTTGTGTTAAAAAGGAAATTAGAGTTGCAGTAAATTTTCAACACTGCACAAATAATAAGGCATTTACTTTTTCAGTAGAAATTGTCCCACATAATGCTTTTATCGGTTTTTATTGAAAGAATAGATTTTTTTTTAATGTGCAGTGTTGAATCATTTCTTCATAGTGCTAGAGTTAGGAATAGGGCTTCAATTTCACTTCTTAAATGTCATATATTTGATATGCCCAGACTGCATATGATTTTAAGCAGAATACAACTACTATTGTAAAGCCAATGTGAAGATATTATTAAAAAGAAGTCCCCCCGCGGGCCCCCCCCCCCGAAATTTGGTGTCTTTCAAATTCTACCTTAACTTTGAAACATTGAAATATCCAGCCAATATATTTCTTAATGGTGTAAAATCTCATTTTCAATAACTTATTGGTGCTGAAATTGTTCACTAGCTGTGGTCTGACCCTAGTTAATTTACAAAAACAGATTGCATTAGGACCTATTAGAGCAGCATTTATAGAGTTTGATGGTAAATAGATTAGGCAGAACTTCATCGAAAATATTCTTAGTAAATAATGTTGACATGTTTTCCATACCTCATCAGTTTCATGCAACAAATAAACAATTTCTAAATTTTTAACAAAGCTCTTAAGATTTACACATTTGTATTCAAACATTGATATACAGAGAATTGATTGCTCCTCAGTTAAATTGGTAATGTTAGAGACAACCGTTCCTAAGATCTCAGCATTAAAATTTATACGCCACCTTTTCTTTCATAAAAGCTGAAAATTGTTGACTAAAATGAAAATCAACTATTCATGTTTTGATGATAGTTATTAATACTGTTATTTGTTACAGTTTTGGGCACAGTATATATTAAAACATAACTTGTGTTGTTCCAATATGTAACATGGAGGGCCAGGTCATAAATAATGACATTATAATGGGCTTTTGCACTGTTATTATTTTTCCTTTGGAATGTGAAGGTCTGAATGAGGGTTTTGATTTTGAATGTTTCAATGTTTCTGAGAAGCCTTGCTTACATTTTATGGTGTAGTCATTGGAAATGGAAAAATGGCATTATATATATATATTATATATATAAATATATATTATACATACTNATTTGACAAGAATTGCTATGACTGAAAGGTTTTTGAGTCCTAATTAAAACTTTATTTATGACAGTATTCATAATTAGCCTGAAATGCATTCTGTAGGTAATCTCTTTGAGTTTCTGGAATGTTTTCTTACTTAGACTCTTTTGGATGTGCAGCCGCTTACATGTCTGAAGTTACTTGAAGGCATCACTTTTAAGAAAGCTTACAATTGGGCCCTGTACCATCACAAGTCCTCTGTAGCTCCTCTTGAACATTTTTTTTTTTGCCATAATTATTAAAGAGTAGTTGAAGAAATAGCATCACCATTCTTTGCTGTGGCACAGGATATAAACTTAAGTGGAGTTTACCGGCAGCATCAAATGTTTCAGCTTTAAAAAAATAAAAGTAGGGTACAAGTTACATGTTTAGTTCTAGAAAATTTGTGCAATATGTTCATAACGATGGCTGTGGTTGCCACAAAGTGCCTCGTTTACCTTTAAATACTGTTAATGTGTCGTGCATGCGGATGGAGGTGGAACTGTGCACTGGAGGGCTCTCACTGCAGTGTCTGGCGGAGCTGCCTTCCACCCTGCCAGTTCAGAAGTTCAATCTGTTTTCATATAGATTATATATACTAAACAATTTCAGTCTGTTAAACAGCCTTACTCTGATTCAGCCTCTTCAGATACTCTTGTGTGTGCAGCAGTGGCTCTGTGTGTAAATGCTATGCACTGAGGATACACAAAAAATATGTGTACAGGATAATGCCTCATACCAATCAGATGTCCATTTGTTATTGTGTTTGTTAACAATCCTTTATCTCTTAGTGTTATAAACTCCACTTAAAACTGATTAAAGTCTCATTCTTGTCATTGTGTGGGTGTTTTATTAAATGAGAGTATTTATAGTTTAAACTTATTGAAATTTTAAATAATGGGCAGCCAAATGTGATTAACTTTTCTGTAAGTTTTCTTTTTCCTTGCTGTCCTTGAAAGCCTGCAGTTATAAAAACATGGGCCTTTGTCAGCTTGCGAGTAGAGTATCCGTCTACTCATGTTTAAGGGAGGCACTTTTTTTAGGGTCTTAGTCAACACTTAATAAATTGTTTCAAGCACATTAAGTAGCGTTCTAATCCTGGAAAAGTTCAGGATTCTTGAAATTTTGCCCCTTTTTCTTCTTGTTTCTTTCCTTTTTTTTCTAAGCCAAATGTCTGAAGATAATTCCCCAAAAATGATAGATTTGATACTTCAGATTTCAACTTTGTGACTTTTCCATTCTTTATGACTCTGTAGAGACTTCCGTCAACATACAGGATGTTTCATCTGCTCATTGTGACTTTTTGCCATTTAAAAGTTGATATTCCAGAGTAGTCTGAGAGACTTTGTGTACTTGAATTAATCTGGTTATTTCTCCTATTCTTAAAAGTTAAAGACAAAGGCATATCCTTTCAGCAAAGCATAGCAAGATAAGTGAAAGTGTAGCTTGTACAAATGTTTTGAAAATAAAGCAGACCACTTATGTAATGGCGGAATTTAATGTTCTTTCAAGTTTACATTTTCTCATGTGACTTTTTTAAAAAAGTGAATGTGAATAATGTATAATCATTTAAACTATGAAAAGTGTGGGTATGCACACAATTTTATTTTTTACTTTTAGGTATGTTAAGTATGGTTGAAAACTATACTGAAGTTTTAAATTACTGTGTTTTATAAGAAGATCTTGGTGATGTCTGAAAAATAGGAATTTAATGGCAATTTTGTTTTTATTGCATGTTTTCACTACACTGTAGTTTGAGCTAGTTTGGTTAAGTGAATGCCATCACCATTTCCATTGAGAATTTAAAAATCACCAGTGTTTAACATGCAGGCTTCTAAAGGCAGACAAAAAAATCAAACCCTTAAATCTAATGAATTTGCTGCTAACGTCCCAACTCTTTTTGTTCTTTTATTCCTGCCAGATAAACTCGCCACACATCTAAAACTTGGTCTTAAATGACTTAAGTAGAAGTTTGATTGGGAGTGCTCGTAACCAGCACAGAGAGAAAGGTTTGTGAATGGAAATAATAAATAATCAGTCTAAACTGATATAAGGGCAGTATTTTAAAACTTTTAAAGATGAAATGATAAGGAACTAATTTTTCTAAAGAAGTAGATAGCTGTAGGAAGCCTAATGATCAAGTTGCTGGTCCACTTTTTAAAAAAAATTTGGAGCAAGTCTATTCCTTTATAATCATGATGTTGCTATTTTTCCATCCTCCAAGAGAGCTGCCTTCTCACAAATGTATTAGAATGTAGGTAGCCAGTCCTGGTAAATTCATATTGGTTGGTGGCTTTAAAAGTTTTTAATGTGAAGATGACAGGAAAGGACAAAATATTTCGTTGGTGGTAATAAATACCCTTTGGTTCTTAAGTTAGCTCTTTCGAGAATATTTTTCCATAGCAACAACAACAAAATAATCAACCGTAATTCTCCCATGTGGAGACATAGCCATTATCGATGCTTCAGTGACTATACAATCATTTTTTTCTGTATATTCATGTATATATTTTCTTCAGTAATGAAATTTGTACTGTGTGTAGTCTCAAAGCCCCTAAGTTTAGTTTTTCTGACATGGATTTATAGTGTTCAGTTACATCAGAAAATGAGCAGGGACTTGATTCTTTCTCATACTAAGATGCAGATTATGTGCAGTTATTGAGAGACCTTTCTAAGTCATAAGGTTAATTATGAATGTTTAGATATTGTTGGCATCAGGATGTTACATGTCTAAGTAAATAAAATAGTTACATTTATTTAGCATAGACAAGCTTAACATTATAGATATATCTCCTCAGAAACCATTTTAAATATTTGCATTTTGGAGTTACGTGTTGAATAGTTAAGCAGAATATGTAAGACACTATATTAGTAGTTCATTTCACCACTGCCTTTCCAGTTCCCTCATAGATTGGAAAAGAGAATGAGCTTTTCAGTTTTTATAGTTCCCAAACAGTTCAATTTAGAGTGAATTAGTTTAACACCTGCAAAAAAGTGGGGGGAGGGGAGGGAGGGGAGCTACTGCTTATTCGTCAGTTGTCTTTAGATCTCTGTGCTAGTGTGGTTTCCAGCATCTCAAAAACAGTATTTCATGAATGGTTCACCTTTAGTTCTGGAACTTACCGTGTTTAATGGCATGGGGGCTTAGAACATGCAACTCTTTTTTTGATAGTCATTTGAGAACTTTGGTGGGAAAGATTTAGCTGCAGGGCAGTACATAACTTTCAAATCAACATATTGGTATTTCAAGAACATTTTTACATATATGAGTGACGCTAACTGCTGTCGTTGAGCATTACCAGGTTTTAAAATAAAGCTGTGTGTTTTTAAATGAAGTGTTAAACAGGGATTTATATTTTTCGTTTTTTTAATTAAAAATAAATTCTGTTTCTTTTTGCATGTGGATTCTCCTCTGTTCTTGAAATGTTTGGAGGTTTTTTTTGGAATGGAGCAAGGCTTGTAGTCACGGCTCTACTGTTTCAGGCTGTCAACTGTTACACTGTAGTGAAATTCTGAAAATGTTTAGGTGTGGCTTTCTGGAGCCTGTCATTTCTTGGCATTAATTTATGTGCATCTTTAGTATTTTCTGCCCACCCTATACAGTCGTCCAAATGATACCCAGTGGTTACAAATGCCCTTTCAATTTTTACTTTCTCCTCTCATTAAATTGTCCTACCAGGCAGCTTATAAACACAAGTGTGGATGGGTGGGTGGGTGAATTAAATTTTTGAGTGCTAGACTCCCAACTACAGAGACAAAATCCTTTGATTCAGGCAAACCATTCTCACTGGAATCTCACAGTTCATTGTAATGAAAATAATGTTAACCTTGGACGACCTTTGACATACAGGAATGAATCATGGATATTAGTGAATTTGTTAGTAGCATCTTGATGTGTGCATTAATGAGTTATTTTCAAACTTGTGCATTTAACCAAAGTTGGTGTATTGGAAATGTTTATATCAAGTTCCATTTGGCTACTGATGGACATAAAAACAAATGCTTTCCTATGGAGAGTATTTTTTTCTTTTAAAAATTAAAGTTAATTATTTTGAATATTTGGTTTTAAATTTTTTATTCAATAAGTATCAAGACCCTTCCTTTTATAACAGGTGTTTGGAATATATTAGTGATCAAAACAGACATACTCTCTTACTGCCCTCAGGAGTTCCCATGACAGGAGAGGAAATATGTTTTATTAAAATAAAGTGTGATATGTGCTGTGAAATAGGAGTTGCATGTGATACAGTAATGGTCACCAAACACTGCATATGCTTCCCTCGACTTCGACCCCCTTGAGGTTGGCTGGGGCCATGGTAACTTGTCAATTCCAATGATCAGACAGTGAAAGTGAGGTAACAGTTCTGAAGAAAGGCATTACAAATTAATTCCCTCATGCAGTCCTTGGCTTCCTTTCCTTCCCTATGGCAGTGACCGAGGACTGGACGCATTTCAGATGGTGCAGCTTTGTCAGCCTGGGTCTTGAGTGGCTTTACAGAGCAGAACTTCAGAGCAAGCGTGTTAGACATTAGCGTGAGCAAGAAGCCAATATTAACTTAGACTGAGGTTCTGGGACAATTTTTTACCACAGCATAATTAAGTATATTCTGACTGATGCTTTGGAAGGTCAGAGAAGGAAGCAAGAAAGGGGGATTTAAAATGAAGCCAAACAAGGGGCAATGTCTTAAAACCAACAACTTGGTGCAGTAAAGAAACTAAATTGCAGGTCAGTCATTACTGATCACCTGCCAGGCAGTGTTGTAGATACTTGAGACGAGTGGGCAAACAGCAGATCCCCATTCCCATGGGGCTTACATCCTAGCTAGGGATACTGGGTGATAAACAGCATGCCAGATATGAGGCCGTGAGGGCAGCTGGATGGGGGATTGTGGAGCAGGGGAGGGGAATCCGGTTTGCAGAGATGAAAAGATTGCAGTGGTGCTAGGGCAGTCTGGAATAGTCCTCGCTGGGAAGGAAGGCCAGGACTGAACAGAGCCCTGAAACAGTGGCATTAGAATTCTCTTCCATCCCATCGAGCAGCAAGATGCACCCATTATCCTTTATAAAATTTTATTCTTACCTACAACTCTGTATTAATTCCTGGATTTTTTTTTTTTCTTTTGGCAGAGAGAGAGAGAGGGAGACGGTATGAGCAGGGGAGGGTCAGAGAGAGAGGGAGACACAGAATCTGAAACAGGCTCCAGGCTCTGAGCTAGCTGTCAGCACAGAGCCCGATGTGGGGCTTGAACCCACGAATGAGATCATGACCTGAGCTGAAGTTGGACGCTTAACTGACTGAGCTACCGAGGCGCCCCATAATTTCTGGATTTTTAAGATCATTATTGGTATATCTGGGGATAATTTTTGAGAATGCCACCCAAAATAGGCACAGTGTTCTAAATTATTCTGTTTTCTAAATTGGTTTGGCAAAATCCATGTAAACAATATATGTTTTCTCAGAGTTGAGTTCATTTAAAAATTTTTTGTGCTAAATATGTATATGTCTTGAAAATACTTGATCCCACTTTTCAGTAGAAGTAAAGTTCTGTTAGGGCCTTAAACACTTCTGTAAAGCTGAAAGGAAATGTTATGATTTATTGATGGGAAACAAGTTATAAATTTTGAGTTACTTTAGAAACAAAAGGGGTGAAATTTATGGCCTAGTGCTGTATGCTTTCTTAACTCATATGAGCAAAAGCTTCTTGGAAAACACCAATATCTGAATAGTAAAAGAAAATCTTTTTCACGGAGGAGGAAACCCTCTCTTCTACCACATTTCAAGATCCAAGAAATTTCACTTTGTGATGAAGGGCAAATAGTATGATTGAGTTAATTTGATAAGATAGGGACTTGCAACTTTTTATTTATTGGAGCATTATCTTACGGTGTTTGCTATTGATCGGTTTCTTCCATCAGGGCAGGTACCTGGGGCATGAAATTTTGTAAGAAAATGTAAACTATTAGCTTTTCTTCTTTTCTTAATTTCAAAATACAATTCCAAGTGATTTTAAAGACACTTTCCTTTGGCAATTTTGCATTTTGTTTTAATTCCGAGTCTGATGAGACTTTTTTTTTTTTTTACATTTTATTTTGCTTTAGAAAAATTTTAAGGTAGTTGAATAGGTTTCCCCAATGTGAGAAAAATGGTCATGTAAGTTTAGGAAAAATGTTTGTGTACCTTCTTTGTTCTTGGCCTAAACATTAAACATTACTTACTGAACATTTCTCTTAGCCCTACCAATGTTCACTTTGGAAGAACATTCCAATAGTAATGAAATAAGCCTCAGACTTAATTTGCAAGTCTGAGGAGGAAATAAGCCATAAAACATGGAAATAAGCCATGTTTTTACTCCACTTGAAATGACTTGGGACAAAATTTAGTTATGCTTTTCTATTTAATAATATTCGTTAAATCTGACCTGTAGAGATTATGAAGCTTACTAATAGTATAGTCTGTAAAAATACCCTAAGTACGATGATGCTATTTATGTATTAAAACTTGAGATCAAGTAGTCCAGGCAACTGATGCTGCAATACATCGTGACCTGTAAGTTAGGAAAAATAACCAATGAGAGTCATGTTTATGCTTCTCTTTTCAATTATAATCATGTTTTTAAAATTACAGATCTCCTAGTTTTCCAATCATTATCTGTGAGTTAAGACCAACGTATTTAAGTTTTACAGGTGGATGTGAAAATTAGCAAACTTCTTCATTTTATTCAGTATTTTTGTGAAGATATCATTGGCAGGGCAACCCACATTTTACATGGTTGTCTTCAACAAGGGAACTATAAGTGTTGTGTAAGTAATTAATTAGCTAATACTTGTTGACTGTGTATAGCCATCACAATTCATATGAATAATGCATGGGCTTCTCAGGATTATTAGTACTGTATATCAAGTGAATGTTTGAAAGGGAAAATAACTCTTAGTCTTTGGTGAAAGAGTAGGCATAAATTAAATTTTTCGTTTGCCAGATTCAGCAGACATCGTTTCGTTGTCCTCAGTGAAGACTGAGGCCATTGTTTCCATTAAAGAAAAATCCAGTGATGTTAAAACAAAAACACCACTACGAACATGATCTATAGCACAGCTCTCTCAGGAAACCTGGAGATGCATGTTTAAAATTCATAGGAGTTCTGTGATAAGTCACCTACCTAGAGACCAAACTAGAAAGCCGAGAGAAAGGAAGCCAAGGTAAGACAAGGAGGAAAAGGGAAGAGAAGAGCTGGGGGGAAGCTCAAGCTAACTTAGTACCAGAGGACTTGTAGGAAAAGACTCTGTGCCCGTTGCTTGTGCCCAACACTGTAGTAGACGTTTCCTATGCTTCACCCACCCTTCAAGGTGCATGGTTTCGTCCAATTTGTTCACAAAAACTGAAAAGAGTATTCAAGTTGCCCAGGCCTCACAATTAGTAAGTAGGGAACTGAATTTGAATCCTGGGTAGTCTATGATTTTTACCATACTATGGTACTACCCCTTAACTACAATCAAACTCACAAAGCAAACCAGAAACAAAAGCGTGAACAACCAGTCAGTTAAGGAGTTGTGCCATTATTCTTTATTACAGACAGAAGAAAAGCAAATTTGAGTACAAGTTTCAAGTCTGCAAGATAAACAAAGAAGAGGAATATTTAACAGCTTTTCATGCCATGAAAGAGAAGCCACTCAATCTTGCAAAGTTCTTGGTAGGCAAGGTGGTAAGGTGTTGGGACATATTTTTATATCAAGACTCAGAATGAAAGCAATGTTTGCTGGTTTGGTCTTAAATCTGTTAAATGAATTTGTACCTTATTTCCAGTGGAATTTCAAATACACTGTTGTTTAAAGCAATTGGTTCCCCGTTAAGCAGGCCACCCAGCCTTCTATCAAGTATATATGCTGCATCCATAGAGTCCAGTTGGAATTACAGTGGTGTGGAGATCAGAACAGGTCATTTAGATTTTAGATTGGAGAACAGAGTTTATGCAGAGGGAAGAGCAAACAAGTACAGTGGCTTGTTGTGGGAACAAACCTGGCGGTCGAGGAAGCTGTAAGAAGAGAAAAGCTAGAACAGGGTGCGTGACATGGAGATAACAGAATTTGGAGAGGTAGGCAAGGAAGCTTCTGATTCCACTCAAGCCCATTTCTCCTGTGAACAACAACTAAACATTTCTGGACCACACACAAAAAAGCAAATACCTAAGAACTCTGAAAAGTAAACACAGGCAGACAGATTGTGAAGGAGACTCAAAACTTGGAAAAGCAGGCTCTATGAGGATGCGTCCCTTCCCTTTTTATTTTTCTGGTCTCTTACAGGTTTGTGCCAGGGGTCAGCCCCACTTATGGAGATGCAGTGCAGTGGAGATTTACTCTGGATTTTCTCTGCAAGAAATCCAGCTGCCAACCAGAGGGGCCAGGAGAAACCTTTCCTTATGGCCAAAGAGCGTGGGGTGGGAGGGAGTGGGAGAATCCTTAAGAGGTGAGATCTGGAAAAGGGGACCCTCTCACTGTGTGTATGACTTGCCACAGTCCTGGGCTCACTCCTGAGCTGGTGTGCACAAGACAGACCTAAGGAACCCTAGCAAAGTCGACAAGAAATGAAATGAGATCAGAACCACTGTTTGTAAAAGGTTACACAGGATTTGCATTGTGAACCTAATTAGGCTGGTTGCCTGCTTAAACAAACAAAATATTTCTCAGACAATGTTAGTAAGACCCAAAGTTGACACAACCTAGTATCCAAAACTGCTTAGGTAGGAAGCCCAGGATAATGTGACCAATTTCCAAGGAAAAAGTCCATCAAGAGATACCAGCCTCAGGAGTAACCAGATGTTAGAATTACCAGACATAAAAGCAACTATTATAATTATGCTCTGTGAGATGAAGATAAACACATTTGAACTGAACCAAAAGACAGAAGTTCTCAGCAGAGAAACAACTTGTAAAAAGAATTGCATGGAAACTTTATAGCGAAAGATATATCTGAACTTAAAAACCACAAGATGGGCAATAGAAGCATGGAAATGACAAGAAAGAGTCAGCAAGCTTGAAAGTAAATTAGGAAGTGTCCAACTTTAAGGATGCCTTTAAAGTCTTAAAGGAGAATGAGGCTTTGAAAAGCAAAATGTATCTGACTGTAATTAGCTACAGGGAACCTTGATAAGATATTAATCCAAGTACATCTTGGTGGCTCCCTGAGATACGTATGAAGAAGTTCCTGCTGTTTGTCAATTATGTTGACTAAGGAATTAGCATTATCATAGGCCCAAATGTGATGATTATGCAAATTTTCCATTACAGTGTCTTATACAGGCTTAATGTGTAAAAACCTGTCACATATGTTCTGTGATGTACAATGTCCAGGGTGATGCATGCATCGACAAAGAAAAGTTTCCTAATTGGGTCCATTAAGTCGTGTACCTGCAGTAAAAGCAATTTTGAAACGTAGGAGAGCCATCACTAGATAATTGCCTAGCTCATCATCAGTCAGTGCCTGGTAAATTGCTTTGCTCGCTTGCTCATGTTAACTCTTTGATTCAGCCTTTGTAATAGGCCCTTTTCCCAAATATGGATGTGATTACAGAGATGCCATATGAAAATTGACCTATCTTGTAGGTACAATACATGCTTTTCAATTTTGTAACAGGAAAAGAAAAGGTAACATTTAATGCTGTTAGTACTTGGGAATCTGTTATGAGAAATCATTAAGGTGAATTCGGAGAAAGATTGAACTGGTATTATGTTTGGAAAAATGACTTCCTGCTGAAGGAAGAGAATTTCAAGGCTGTAGAGTACCTCCCATTGTTACATTAGCACCATATTGCTCTTAAGTGGTACCGTAGATTCTTGTAATGCTGGTGATAATTCTGGGTTTAAGAGTTTAACAAGCGTTGCCATTTAATTCTTATAAGATAGGAAGCACAATTATATTCATCTTATGCATGAAGAATTGAACTACAGAAACGTTCAGTAACTGCTGGGCATAGAAAAACTAGGAAGTGGTGATACTAGGACTCAAGCTCAGGTCGGTCTGATCACTGAGCCTGAGCCACTAACCACTGTGTTATATATGTTACTTCCTATAACAGCTAATCTCATGTTTGCTTTTTTAAATTTATTTATTTATTTTGTGTGTGAGGGAAAGCGAGCGTAAGCAGGGGAGGGGCAAAGAGAGAGGGAGAAAATCCCAAGCAGTCTCTACACTGTCAGCGCAGAGCCCGATGCAGGGCTTGATCCCACCAACTGTGAGATCACAACCTGAACTGAAACCAAGAGTGGAATGCTTGACTGACTGAGCCACCCAGGTGCGCTTCATGCTTTTTTTTTAAGGGCATAGTCTTCAAGCCACAAAGGTTAGAATAGTAGTCAAAGCAGTGCTGCTCGTGTTTTTTTGGTCTCAGAATTCTTTTAAACTCCTGAAATTTCCTGAGGACCTCGAAGAGCTTTTGTTCATGTGGGTTATTTATACTTACTGACATTTTACTCTATTCGAAATTAAATCTGAGACATCATTACCTGAGAAATATTTATTAATTGAAAATAACTCACTACATATTAACACAAATAACCTTTTTTAATAAAGATAATTATGCTTTCCAAAACAAAACTTTGGTGATAAGGATGGCTTTTTTTAAAAAAACACATTTTTCCCCGGATATCTATTAATACTTGGCTTAATAGAAAACAGCTGGATTTTCACATATGCTTCTGCATTTAATCATTTGTGATATATTGTTTTGGCTGTAGTATATAAAGAAAATATGGCTTCTGTACACAGATATGTAGTTAGAAAGAGAGAAGTATTTTAAGAGCCTTTTCAGATAATTGTAGGTATTCTTACTTGATATTATCAAACTCAAGTTGTAATTTTTTAAAGTTCATTGCAGTGTGGATTGGGAACCCTCAATGAACTTTTTGTGCTCTGTTTAATTCAAACCTCTTGCTTTATCTTGTTCTCTGAATGATCTTTTACCCATGTGTAATTCGGTAACAGCATGCATTGAATTATTTGGAAAATATTGGCTCACTGATTTGTATAGATCTTCCAAATGTGGACACATTTCATCGTAAATGTAAAAAAGGAAAAATCACATATGCTAATATAACCTTGAACTCATCAGAAAAGTCTTTAAATACTGGGAAGTTATCAAATTCATAGTGGGAGAAACAAGTTATTTAAAATATTAATTTTTACTTGAAAGCTTGAATTTTATCGTTGGAAATATATACTGTTACTTGTTTCCCCGGAAGGGTCTTAATATCCCACTTAATATCCTGCTTAATATCCACACTTTGAGGGTCACTGGTGTAAGAGCTTTGACTGGGGAGAAGCAAGTTAGAGAACATTTATCTAAAGGTCCAAACAAATTATTTTCCAGGTTGCTGAAGGAACTTGAAAACGAGGTCTCAGAATCACTAGTGGTAATCTGTGATAAATAGGGGAAATGGGAGAGAGTTCAGACATGCAGGAATGAGAAAAGATTGCCTTGCCTCTCCAGAGGGATGTATTCTGGGTAACTGATTCCCAGAAAAAGACTACATGTAATCCATAGGAGGGTAGCTTAAGAACATTACAAAATAATTCTGTGATTGCCAGATGTCGCAGACATCGTGAAGACTAGTAGGTCATCTTAAATATCGTTTTTTCTTTCTGATCATCTGATTCAATGGGTCATGGTGTATACACTGAACTATTTGAATAACTACATAAAGACGTTAAATAATAATTTGTATGGGTACTGCTTGTACAAAATGGTACACGCTTTTGATTAGAAACCATTTATAGAATATCTACCATATGCAAAATGTGGTTTGGAAAATGGCAGATCTGAGGGGCACATATGAGGGAGTAGCATGACATTATAGGAAGATCATAGCATTAGGAGTTGGAACATTTGAATATGTGTTCATTCTGGTTTTTCCACCAACTCAGTGGATGACCTTGGGCAAGTTACTTTGATTATAGACCTACGTTTGATATCTGTGATATTAAAGAGGTTAAGGCCCCTGAAAGGGAGGGAGTTGTGCTCTCTTATTCCATGGAGCAGAAACAGGGTTGACAAGTGGGATTTTGGAGATTCCGGTTTGCCTCACAGTGAATAATTTCCTACCTCCATGTGGTCCATTACTGAAGCCACTAGCCACATGTGGCTATTGAGCCCTTGAAATAGGACTAGTCCAAACTGATATTTGTTCTAAGTGTAAGTTACACACCAGAGTTTGAAGACTTCGTATGAAAAATAGAATGTAAAATATCCCATCAATAATGTTTTATATTAATTACATGTTAAAAAGATAAATTTTGGATACATTGCGCTCTGTTAAAATATTAATTTCATCAATATTTTAAAAAATATATGGCTACTAGAGAGTTTAAATTTACATAGATGGCTCACATTATATTTCTATTGGACAGTGCTGGGGTAGCTAATAGAGTTTCCAACAAAAGAATAATAATTTGAAGAATTTACTTTTAATTTTATTTTTTGAGGATTGCAAGTAGAACCTTGGTCACAGTTTTGACAAGAGAGCCTCACAGAAGACTCCGTATGCTATGCAGTTGGGCTATGTTGGTTTCTCCATCTGCACTTGAGTGAGTGCTAAGGCTCTTTCGGCTCTGCTCCCAGGACTTGTCAGTGTAGGCGAGGGAAAGGACCCAAAGGGATGCCTGATATAGGACCTGGGGGCTTCCCTCTATTCCTGTATTCAAGCAGAGAGGTGTTCAGTGTGTACTAGTTGAGTGAATGAGTGAGTGTACAAAATACGTGTGGGTATTTCAGGTAAAACGGATGATGGTTTAAGACTCAGGCTTCAGATCAGCTCAGTGCCACCATTTTCTAGCTCTGTGGCCTTCCTGATCCACTCGGAGCGCCAGGGCCTTATTCTGTAAAATGTGGGGTCTGCATGTGCAACTTTGAAGAGCGTGCACTAGATTTCCCTGGGCATGTGGTGAGCTACGAAACTTACTCTGCAGAGCTATTGTGTAAGTCACGTCTTGCGAGAGAAAACTACACACAACAACAAACCCTTTGTAAAACGTTCTCACTTCCCTGTGTCCCCTAACAACCTGTGCAGCATGATTTTCAAGCAGGTCCACAAGGCTGATCATTGAAGTAGACCTGCCCGAAGGCCCTTCACCACCTGATCTCCCATCTCCTGGTGGGAGATCCACTTGTGGGGAAGCAGACACCTTAGGTGCAAAGAGATCTGAGGTGCTCTGTCTCCAGTCCTGCACCTCCCATGCAGACCCAGCCCTGCCCGTCAAGTGTTGATCTCATGTGCCTGCCATCTGACCCTTGGGATTCTGCAGTGGAGGGCTGGGTGATGAGTAGTGATTATTTTTGTAACCCAGGACTACCTGCAATCACATCCTCCTCCTCTCCACCCAGCTCTTTCCCATTCCCCAAACCTTCTCCACCTGTCCATTCTGTCCCTGCCACCTTCCCCCATTCTCTCCCTCAGACCTACCTTGGCCTGACCTTTTAATGGATGAGTAAAGGCTTGCAACTTCCTGTCCTTCTATCATCAGCCAGCCCTCTCCCTCCTTCAGTCTGCCTCCCTGAGATGCAAAAGGAAAAATAGTCTTCCTCTTGTTTAAGGCGGACTTTTTTTTACTGTGTTCTTAGTGCTCTCTTTCCCAGGACCTAGGCCATGTTTTATTGAATTATCTCTTTTTCACCTTATTTTTGATATTTCAATCTCCTTTGGGTCATTTCTTAAAGTGTTTATTAAATATTCTTCAATTTTTTTTTTTTTTGCAAAGGAAGAAAAAGCCTTCTCTATCTAGCATTCTATTTAGGTATCATTCTCCTCTCTATTTTTTAAATCAATTTTTTATTTTTAAAAATTTATTTTTTATTGAAGTATAGTTGACACACAATATTACATTAGTTTCAAGTGTATGACATAGTGATTTGACATCTCTTTTTTAAAAAGCTTTATCTATTTATTTTGAGAGACAGAGAGAGAGAACTTGTGAGCAGGGCAAGGGCAGAGAGAGATGGAGAGAATCCCAAGCAGGCTACACACTGTCAGTGCAGTGCTCGATCCACACTGTGCGATCATGACCTGAGCCAAAATCAAGAGTCTGAGTCTTAAACAACTGAACCACCCAGAGACCCCATGATTTGATATCTCTATACATCATGGGGATGCTATGTTCACCACAAATGTGGCTACCATCTGTCACCATACAATGTATTACAGTACCATTAGCTCTGGTCCCTATGCTGTGCCTCTTATTCTCATGACTTATTCATCTCCCACTTCCCTTTATCCTTTTTGCCCATCCCCCTACCCCCTCTTCTCTCTCTTTTTAAAATCAAGTTAAAAAAATTCTACCCTCGTCTTGACTTCCTCACATCTCATTCACTCATTTTCCTATGTATAATATTTACCATATTAATTTAGTTACAAATGCACCTTCAAGAATCACATGTAGCATCATACATCTATTTAGAAATATTTTAGACCTCATCAGGTTATCGATCAAATCTAATGGTAGAATATACAAATTTTCAGATATTTAGAGATTCAGAATCTTTATCTCCTACGGAACTTTCCTGGCAAGGTATGGAAGAGTATGTTCTACGAAAATGCAGAAGTAAACCAAGAAAGAGGAAGACACAGGATCTGGGAAAGGGGAGGGAGAGAGCAGCAAAGGGAAGTCCTAAAAATAAAAGCTACGTAGCAGGCCTAGAGAAAAACCAGTCCAGATTGAAACAGAAATGTGGAATCCTCAGAAAGGACTCAGGTCCCCAGGAGGGAAACAATGGAACCAGTGTGCGTGCATGCAAAAACTTATCAGTAGGTAGGTGACAGAGATGCTGGAGAATTTTGGGGAAAAAATATGTTAGAGTGTCCAAGGTACATTAGAGTGTCAAGCAAATGAAAACATGGGGTAATTATCAACTCTAGGAAAAATGAAGTGTCGAACAAGATAGGACCTATGGTTATAAATGACTAGAAGCATTCCTATACATTATTATAGTGTAAACACCGATTAGTGATTTCACCAAAAATTGCTGAGATGTTGGTTGGGTGGTGTGGTGGGATAGAAGGGTGAGTTGTGGAAAAGCTAAGTCCCCATCCACCATCATAAGGAAGTCACCAGCTAATACCTAACACCTGATATCGATGAATAAAGAAACATGAGTATGATGTTCAGTTAAATATATAGAGACAGTTACCAGAGAAAACAAGAAGAGGTGAGGATAGAACTGACACATTGTCTTCGGAGAGCATGGTCATGAAGAGGGGCAAAGGTAGGAATCTTTTTTTTTTATTGTATATTTTTTAGTATTGTTTAAAATTTAAAATTCTATGTGTTATTTTCATACATAATACTTAAAAATTAGGTGTAAGATTTTGATGTCCATGTTCTCCAGGATTTGAAAGTTCTCTGTCTTCCTTTCTTCTATACCAACAGCCTTCCTGGGTGATTTCTTTTTTTCCATGATATTCACTGGTATCAGTACTCCACAACTGATACCTGGCTGCTCCCCCCAGGCACAGCTCCCTCTGTAGTCCTCTCAGGTGGGAGGTAATTTTTTTTTTTAATTAAAAAACAACTTCTTTAAATTTAACTTAGTTAACACACAGTGTAATATTGGTTTCAGGAGTAGAATTCAGTGATTCATCACTTACATATGACACCCAGTGCTCATCACAACAAGTGCCCTCCTTAATGCCCATCCACCAATTAGCCCATTCCCCCCCACATTTTTTCCTTCCCTCCCCTACGTTCATCTGTTGTGTTTCTTTTTTTTAATGTCTATTTATTTGTCTTGAGATGGGGGAGGGCCAGAAAAAGAGAATCTCAAGCAGGCTCCTCTGCCTGGAGAGGAGAAGCCTGACATGAGGCTCAAACCCATGACCCGTGAGATCATGACCCAAGCTGAAATCAAGAGTCAGATGTCTAACCAACTGAGCCACTCAGGCATCCCTCATCTGTTTTGTTTCTTAAATCCCACATGTGAGTGAAATAATATAATATTTGTCTTTCTCTGACTGACTTATTTCGCTTAGCATAATAATACACGCTGGCTCCGTCTGTGTTGTTGCAAATGGTGAGATTTCATTCTTTTTCATTGCTGAGTAATATTCTAGTGTGTGTGTGTGTGTGTGTGTGTGTGTGTGTGTGTGTGTCCATCTCTTCTGAAGTTTACACCATTAGACTTTCCAATCCAGTACTCCTTCATGCTGCAATTTCCTGGTCATCTGCTCTTCTTCCTTGATGATTATAGTATCCTGCTTACTGTTTTCCCACCCAGCCCTTAATCCTGCTATGATTTCTGGTAGGTTATCCATCCAACACCTTGGACCCACAGTTCCCATGCCCAGTCACTTCCATCCATTGTTTCCATCTCTCTGCTTCAACCAGCAGCTCCCATTATCATAGGCTTGATTCTGTTCTAATTGTCAGTCACCCGAATCTCTGGTTTCAAGCATCCTACCCTGCATGACTCCAATATTCACACTCACTGTTTCTTATACCACCTCTACTTCAGCATGTTTTCAGCTTCATAAGACTTCCAATACATTGACCCTACCACTTTTTTCATTATTAATTTCTCCTCTTATGTCCTTACATATATTCATATCAATTTCCTGGTTCTCCATTATAATCATTCTTTTGTAGTACCTTCTTGATTTCTTTGACACTTTCTTTCTCAGTCATTTGCCTGGAAAATTGCAAATTATCTATGTGTCATCAGCTGAACTTCGAAGGGTAGAACACAACTGTGCTTTCTGGTTTCACTCTGCATTGACTCCCACCGCTCATCAGTCCTAGTTTTTTCCTGGCGAATTTACTTTCTCATTCTCCAAGGTGACTACTTCATACCTTCTCACTCTTCAAACCTCCATAACCTTGATCGGTGACCTAAACATATTTTATGGACAGCATTTAAGTAATTGCATGCTAGCACTCACATCCCTCCAACAGATTCAAATAACCTCTTAGAATCAGTACCCATGCTCTCTGACTTCTTTCTTTTACAATGAAGGAGAAAACTTAGTTCATTTCAAAGACCAAGTTCTTCATGTTGCCCTGATGCTATCTTCTATCTCTTTTTCAATCATCTCATCTCTTTGATCAGCGTTTCTTCCTCTGTACCTGATTGTTCCCATTACCACAGAAATCAGCTTGGATATTTCTTCCAGGCAAACTCTTCAATCCTTAGCATAGCATACAAAAACTTCCATGGTCTGGGTGCTGTTATCTTTCCATTTTCATCTTCCCACATCCTATTTTCCAGTCACCCTGGACAACTGGCTATTTGCCAAATAGCCTTTCTGTTGTATGTGTCCAGGTCTATATTACATTCAGTGCACAAAACTCAGGGAGATATGGCCCAGGACCAGGAGAAAGATCAACCAGTGACCCATTCATGATAAAAACCCTCAGCAAACTAGGAATAGAGGGAAACATTTTCAACTTGATAAAGAACACCTACAGAACCCTAGAGCTGACATTATCCCCACTGGTGAGAAACTAGAAGCCTTCCCACTAAGATCAGGGATGAGGTAAGGATGAGCCCTCTTGCTCCGTGTTTTCAACATGATACTGGAAGTCCTAGCTAATGCAATAAGGCAAACATATATAAATAAAAGATACAGAGTTTGGGAAGGAAGAAATAAAACTGTCTTTGCAGATGATGTGATTGTCTATGTAGAAAATCCAGAAGAATCAACAAAAACTAATAAGTGGTTATACAAGTTTGCAGGATACAAGTTTAATATACAAAAGCCAATCGCTTTCCTATATACCAGCAATGAACCAGTGGAATTGAAGTAAATACACAATATAATTTACATTACCAACCAGCCCCTCGAACTAAAATACTTAAATATAAACATAAAAAAATAGTAACAAGATCAGTATAAGGAACACTATAAACTTGACAAAGGAAATCAAGGAAGAACTACATTAATGGGGAAATTTTCCATTTTTAAAGATAAGATGATTCAGTATTGTTAAGATGTCTACCTATTCAATGCAATCCCAATCAATATCTCAATTTGTGGATATTTAGATATGATTTTGATATTTATATGTGATATGATTTAGATATTTAGAAAATGATCCTAAAGTATATGTGGAGAAGCAAAATATCCAGAATAACCAACACAAGATTGAAGGAAAAGAATACAATCAGAGGACTGACATTACTGCACTTCAAGACTCACTATAAATTTGCAGCAATGAAGACAATGTACTGTTGGTGAAAGAATAAACAGATATATCAGTGAAACAGGGTTAGAGAACTCAGAAATAGACCCCTGTGGATATAATCAACTGACAAGGATATCTTTGACAAGGATAGAAAGGCAATGTGATGGAAAAAAAGATAGTCTTTACTTTTTAAGTGTATTTATTTTGAGAGAGAGAGAGAGCAAACAGGGGAGGGGCAGAGAGAGAGGGAGACCCAGAATCCCAAGCAGGCTCCAGGCTCTGAGCTGTCAGCACAGAGCCTAATGTGGGGCTCAAACTCACGAACCATGAAATCATGACCTGAGCCGAAGCCAAGAGTTGGATGCTTAACCGACTGAGCCAACCAGGCACCACAAGATAGTCTTTTCAACAAATGGTGCTGAAACACTGGACATCCATGTGTAAAAACTGAATCCAAATACATACCTCACACCCATCACAAAAATTAACTAAAAGTGGTTCATAGACATAAATGTAAGATGTAAATGTGTAAAACTCCTAAACAATAACATAAGAAGAAATCTAGATGATCTTGGGTGTGGTGACAGCTGTTTAGAATGGTTGTCACAAAAAAAATCTTTTTTTGATAAGGTGGATGTCATTAAAATTAAAGTCTCTGCTCTGTGAAGAACCCTGTCAAGAGAATAGGAAATCAACCCACAAACTGAGAGAAAATATTTGCACAAGTCACATCGGATAAAGAACTATTATTCAAAATATGCAAAAACATACAAAAAGGTAAAGAAAAAAAAATGGCAAGAAATCTGAACAGACACCTCACCAAGGAAGATATTCAGATGGTATATGAGAAGATTCTCCACATTATGTGCCTCTAGGGAACTACAAATTAAAACCACAATGAGATAGGACCACACACTTATTACAGAGGGGAAAATCCAAAACACCAAGAACACAGAATGCTGGTGAGGATGTGGCGCAATGGGAACTCTCATACACTGCTGGTGGGAATGTAAAATGGTGCAGCCACTTTGGAAGACAGTTGGGTGGTTTTTTACGAAGCTAAAAATAGTTTTACCATATGATCTAGCGATAGGTCTCCTTGGGATTTACCCAGAGGGGCTGAAAACTTATATCCACACAAAAACCTGCACAAAAATGTGTATAGCAGCTTTATTCATAACTGCCCAAACTTGGAGGCAGCCAAGATGTCCTTCAGTAGGTGAATGGATAAATAAATTGTGGTGCATCAGACAACAGAATATTATTCAATACTAAATAGAAATGAAATATAAAATCTTCAAAAGACATGGAAGAACCTTAAACATATATTACTAAGTGAAAAAAGCCAATCTGAGAAGGCTATATGTTCTAAATATGACAGTCTGGAAAAGGCAAAAATATGGAGGCAGTTCCATGATCAGGGCTTGTAAGGAGTTAAGGGGGAAGGAGGAATTAACGTTTCTTCTTTTTTGAGAGAGAGAGAGAGAGAGAGAGAACATGAGTAGGAGAGAGGCAGAAAGAGATGGAGATACAGAATCAGAAACAGGCTCCAGGCTCCAAGCTCTCAGCACAGAGCCCAACAGGGGGCTTGAACTCATGAGCTGTGAGATCATGACCTGAGCTGAAGCCAGACGTCTGCTTAACTGACTGAGCCACCCAGGCGCCCCAAGTGAACTCTAATTTAAACTGTGGAGTTTGCATGACAATGACAATAGGTTCATTGGGTGTAACAAAATTTCCACTCTGGTGTAGGAGGAGTGGAGGAGATTATGCATTTGTTGAGGCAGGGGGTGTAGGGGCGCATTTCATTTAGTTTTGCTGTGAACCTAAAAGTGCTTTAAAAAAAAAAAAACTCAGTAGGTTAAGTGTCTGACTTCGACTCAAGTCATGATCTCACAGTTGGGCTCTGCGCTGCCAGCTCAGCACCTGGAGCCTGCTTCAAGTTCTGTCTCTCTCTCTCTCTGCCCCTCCCTGCTCATGCTCACTCTCTCTCTCTCTCTCTCTCTCTCTCTCTCTCTCAGAAAAATAAACATTGAAAAAAAATTTTTTAAGGCTATTACAAAAATTAACCCGGAGAACCAGGCCCAGCAATAACAGTTAATAAAGTTAACTGCAATTTAGGTTCACAGCAATAAAAATAATCCTAAGGGGTGCCTGGGTGGCGCAGTTGGTTAAGCATCCAACTCTTGATTTCAGTTCAGGTCATGATCTCACAGTTCGTGGGTTTGAGCCGAGGTTGGGCTCTGTACTGACAGCACAGAGCCTGCTTAGGATTCTCTCTCTCCCTCTCTCTTTGCTTCTCCCTAGCTCATGCTCTCTCTCTCTCTCTCAAAATAAAGAAATAAACATTAAAAAATAGAAAAAAGAAAATAATCCTAGAATAGTTCTATGACTGTTAAAATTTAAATAATGTAAAGGAGAATATAATTGTCAAGTTGGATAACTGATTTTTAATACAAAGAAAACAACAGAATATAAACTTAAACACAAGGACTATTATGAGGGATAAAGAGGGACATTTCTTAATGTAAGAAAGGTCAATTCATCAAGAAGCCATAACTTCTTTAAATGTGTATACATGCAATAACAGAGCTTCAAATATATGAAACAAAAGCCAGTGCACTGAAAGAGAAATAGACAAATCCACACTTAGAGTTGGCAATTGCATTTGTAAGTATGAACTGAACTGTAAGTAGGTAAAAATAATTTAATTTAGATTTATTTTGAGTGATTATTCCCTTCACATGGCTTAAAATCAGAGGTGAAAAGCACATAGTGTATATGGAATATACAGCATAAAGATATGGTGAAAAATATCACCACCTTGTTACTCATTCCTTAGCCAGTTTTCCTTGGAGGTAACACTGTTACCAATTCTTCTGTATTGCCTAAAGATATTTTATCCATATATGAAAGATTTATGTTTCCATTTTTCCCCTTTTGTATACAAATGGAAACACATGGTACACAGTTCAGAATTTTGGGGGGTAGCATTTAATAATATTTTTGATTCCATTATTGGTACATAAAATCCTAGGTTAGGTAAGCTTTAGGACACAGCGCTTTCTCCATAGGTCTATGGATTCTTTTTTGTATTCAATTGTGCATGCTATGCTTGAAATCTTCAAAAGGTTTCAAGCCCCATTGAGATTGCATGAGAATTTTTTTTATTGAGATGTAATTCACATATCATAAAATTCACACTTTAATTTTATTTATTTTTAATGTTAATTTTTTATTTAGTTATTAATTCATTTTTGAGAGAGAGAAAGAGAGCATGTGGGACTTGAACTCACGACCTTGGATCATGACCTGAGCCGAAATCAAGAGTCGGTCGCTTAGCTGATGGAGCCACCCAGGTGCCCCCACATTTTCAAAATGTGTACTTTCAGTAGTTTTTAACATATTCCGAAAGTTGTGCAAACATCACCACTTGATAATTCCAAAACATTTCCATGACCTGTATCCATTAGGACTCACCCCTTTCCCTTCACACATCTGCTGACTCTATAATACGTGTCGTGGTCATTTTATAGAAATGAAATCATATAATATGGGGTCTTTTGTGTCTGGCTTCTTTCACATAGTGTAATGTTTTCCAGTTTCATCCATGTTATAGTTCATTCCTTTTCGTTGTTGAGGATTACACCGCTTTTCATTTGCATTAGAAGTTTTAACATCCTTGCTAACAATGTGTAATTGAATCAGTACAGCACGAGGTGATGTGGTCTAGTATACATTAAAACGTAAGTCCCTTTTAGGTTGCGAATTTGAAAAGTTCTACTTTCAACACATTTTACAAGAATATCCAGATATGAATGAAGCACATTCAGGGGAATCAGGAACGGTACCAGCTGCCACAGACTTTTGGCAAAGATGATAGCTTATGTATAGGTTTCTGAAGCATTTCTCAGAATTGGTAATGGCCAAAAGACATTAAAGGGACAAAAACAAAATGCCCCTAAACTAATTTGTGTTGAAACCAGGGAATGGTGCCAACCAAACTGCATGAAATTCAAGGAATTTCTATTAAGTTCAGTGCAGGGGGACCAGACGGAAGTCACAGAGGAGGAAGGAAATTCTACAATCTCTATCAGCATCCCCTTAAGTCAATGATCAAGGCTAAGAGTACGGGTGGGAGATGAGGCTAAAATAGGAATATGATACATGGCTTACAGCAATGAAAAGCAGGTTGGGGATTTTCTCTGACCCATTGTCTCACTGACGTAGAGGCAGATAAGGACTTTCCCAAGGAGGAGTGCCATGAATGCCTACTTTCTCATCAAGAGGATGGAAGGCTGTTCCAAAAGAGTGGATGTACAAGAGTGGCTACCGAGCCCAACAGTAAACTGACATGGAAAACTGCCTTCTTCTGTCAGGGAATAAAATATGGAAGTCCACCAACAAAGATAAATGACCCCACCCCAATCTGACCCTGGGCAGACTTTGGCCTCAGTTCTTTCCAGTATCTATAGACTTCTTTCAGAATGGTTAAGAGAACATACATCATCGCCCTTCCAGTTGAATCTAAGAGGAGGTTTAAGGGGTGCCCAGGGACAGTGAGAAGACTCAAGGAGAGTCCATGTACACTGTCTGGGGCAAATACCAGATCTGGTATTTACCGCCATGTTTCTAAGTATGTCAATACACAATCTCTTTATTTTTTTGTTCTAGAGCTTCTATTGACCTCCTATTTTGGTAGAAGCTATTTAATACACATGTGCCCCAAACACCAATTCTGATGCTTTTCCAGTCCTCCTGGTTATACCACAGGTTTTAGTTAAATCACTATGAATATTCATATCACTGGACTAAATGAACGCTGCTCTCTGCTTTGCCAAGCAGCACACTGATTACTTCTTCCATGACTTTTGTTTTCCTGTAGTTAGTAATTGCCTGGTTTATTCCACTTGCCCATTTCCTTGTGTCTTGTACTTTTGCTAATATTTCTCCTTCCTTTCAATAGAACATTTGGCAGGGTCAAATTTGCTTGTAACCTATCCATTCCATTGATTTTCCCAGAGACACTCCATTATCTTTGTGGCTTGTCCTCTAGTGGAGATGTCCTGCCGAATGTCAGTTGTCCATCCATATGGACGAACAGGACATCCCGAAAATCAAAGGTCCCTGCACCCCTGCACCACGTGAGACGCCTCTGCTTCTGGGATCTTTTCAGGGTTTGACTTTGTTCTCATCAGTACCCCTCGCTGCAGACACTGAAGTGTCACGTCTCACTGCTCTGACAGGTGCTTACTCTCCCGCCCTATCTTTTCCATTCCTCATGTTTTGTGGTCTACAGACATTTCCAGGATTCATTAAGGTTGGAATCTGTGTTTCTGTTCTCATTCTTCTTGTTCAGTGCAGATTTCTAAGAGGAAAGGTGTGCAGAAGGATCTCTACTTTGCCATTTTACACAAGGTCAACCACTCCATCTTCCCGAGACACCTTCCTTCCTTGCTCCTGTGACTCCAGTGTGTGGGGTCTTCTCTTCCCTCTTCCTGTTCTACAACACATCTGAATTTTGGAGTCCCTCAGGTTGCGATGTGTGGCCACCTCCTCATCTCTTTATAGCTCTACCCACGATGCTCTAATCCATTCATGTGATGTTAAATACCTTCTGTGTCCGGAGGACTTGCCAGTTTTTATTTCCATCCAAGATTTCCCGGCAAAGCCCTGATCTTGTCTGTTTTTCAAATGCATCACAAGCTTATCATGTCTCAAACTGGACTCCTGATTCTCAGCCCTAAAGCTGTTTTTCTGCTGGGCCTTCATATCTCAGTGACAGTGGCACCATCTACCCGGTTGCTTGCACCTATAGCCTGGCAATTTCTTCCTCTTGTTTGTTTGTTTTTATTTTAGAGGGGACATACCAAAACATTCTGCCACAAACAGTTAGAGGAATGCCATGTGTGTGAGTGGGGGAGAGGGGTGTAAAGTGAGGGGGAGAGAGAGGAAGACACACACAGAGAGAGAGAGAGAGAGAGAGAGAGAGAGAGAGAGAGAAAGACAGAGAATCTTAAGGAGGCTCCATGCTCGGTGCAGAGCCTGACTTGGGGCTTGATCCCATGCCCCTGGGATCATGACCTGAGCCAAAATCAAGAGTTGGACACTCAACTGAGTGAGCCACCCTGGCACCCCTTCTTCCTCTTATTGAGCAAACCCCTCCACACCCCCCACTTAATCCAGGTCACTTATTCTAAAATTCCAATTCCAAAATATATCCTGAATCCTTTGCCACACTCTAAACGACTGTAATTTCTTATTGGGATCACTGTCTCTGCAGCCTAATAGACTTCCTGCTTCGACTACTTGTTGTTTCACCCTGTGCTTCACAGCAGCAGCCACAATGGATTGAAAGCACCGGTCAGATCATGCACTCCTTTCCTTGAAGATCCTAGTGACTTCTCATAGGATCTCCAAGAACACCCAAGCTTTGACCAGCCTGGGAGTGACGTGGTTTTGCTTGCCTCTTTCACCACATCTCCTGCAGAGTGATCAGGGCAGAGAAGAGCCAGAGGGTTTCTGGCCTCAGGGCATTTGCATGTGCTGTCCTTTTTACCTGGTTCATGCCTGCACTCTCTCTTCATACGGATTGCTCAAGGAGATTTTCCTCCTTGAAATCTCATCTCAAATATCACTTCGCAAGAGGTCTAGAGAGTCACCCAACCTAAGGAAGATTCCCCCGGGCATTGTCTCTCACAGGACTCCCTTCTTTTTCTTAATACCTGGCCCTAATTCATATTTGTTTTCTTACTTGCTTAAAGTCTGTCTTACACACCAGAGAATGAGACTAGAAGCTAGTGTTAGGATTTTTTTTTTTCTTTCTCCCTGTGGAGATCCTCAATTAATATATTTTTCAATTAAAGGAATGATTTTAAAAATAAGCAAGCAACAATCAAACGAAACAAAACAGGACATACCAAAACATTCTGCCGCAAACAGTTAGAGGAATGCCATAGATTTAAATACAGAGGATGAGTGTATTTCAGGAAAGATGATGAAATTTTAGGGAGCATTTGCTCTCTTTCAGGGCCCTTAAAGAAATTGTGAATTCTCTGAAGAAGAGAAGAAAGATGTTATGTAAAGACAACAAAAGGAGAAGGAAAGGGAAACATAGACAAATGCAGGGGGACAGTAAGACCAGGACAGAAATTATGACGGCTTTGGAAGCCATGAGGAACAGAGTCGATGCTGCAGAGAATCAAGTCAGTTCAGTGAGTAAAGGACACTCTGAGAACACACAGGAAAAGGAAAATGAGCAGGGAACTGGAAGGAGCATAATGGACAGGCAATAGGTGGACAAATAAGAGTGCGGTGTAGACAAGTGGCAGGCAGTCCTCAGAGGGAGAGAGGAAATGGAGCCAACCATTTCTCTGAACACGAGAAAGATCCAAACACGCCCGTGCGTGAATTAATGACAAGATTAACAATGTGGACATGGGGCACCTGAGTGGGTCAGTCGGTTAAGCGTCCGACTTCAGCCCAGGTCATGGTCTCATGGTTAGTGGGTTCGAGCCCTGCGTTGGGCTCTGTACTGAATGCTTGCTCAGAGCCTGGAGCCTGCTTCAGATTCTGTGTCTCCTTCTCTCTCTGACCCTCCCCGCTCATGCTCTGTCTCACTCTCTCAAAAAATAAAATAAATGTAAAAAAAAAAAATTTAAAAAAAAAACGTGGACATATGGTGGTGACTTTCTTGAAGTTAAGTTTATGGAATTACTTGTTTAGACTTTGCCTAGAAAACTCTTACTCATGATGGGAACAGAAGTGAGGGCATGGGCTCTGTCTCTCATTTTCCACTATGTCCTCTGTGTCTTGCACACAGTAGGTACTCAATCCATATATGCCAATTTTAACATAAAAAGTTTTTATGTTCTTATAAAAATCAACAAGTTAATGGAGGATTGTGGTTTTATTGTTGACATATACAAATTTCAATAAAATTACTGTTATAAAATGATGTGCACCAAACAACAAAACACATAGTACAAAATCTATTTATAATGTGTGAAGAAAAGAATTGAAACAAGAGAAAAGAAACACTAGCATAATTCCTTTGAATTTTTACCTGACCAAAGAGACAAAAGTATCTATGATTATAGATAAATTGAATAAGATAAATCAATGTTTTATTTAAATATATAAAAAATTTATTATTCTTTTTAGTGTCCATGGAACACTAAATGACAAGTTTTTAAATTAAACATAAGTCATGTGCATAATATAATCTTATTTTTAAAATATGTATACACATAGACAAATATGTTTATTTATTTTAAGGTTATTTATTTTGAGAGAGAATATAAGTGGAGGGGGTGGGTTGAGAGAGAGAGAGAGAAAGAGAATCTCAAGCAGGCTCTCTGCTGAGCCCTATGCGGGGCTCGATCCCACACATGGTGAGATCATGACCTGAGCCAAAATCAAGAGTTGGATACTTAATGGTCTGAGCCACCAGGTGCCCCACAAATGTATTTATATGGGTAAAAATCATGCAAGTTGGAGACCGGAGTAGTAAGATTATTGTTACTACTAATAAGGACTGATTACTAATATTTTCCTTTCATTTATATGAATTTTCTGTCATTTCTACAATGGACTTGTATTGCTTGTATAATGAAAAAAGTGAAGGGTAAGTCGGCTAATTCATGCTCAATAGTATAGTAAATAGTAAATAGTAAAGAGACCGTCCATCATAAGAGAGGCGGGACTAGTCGGAAGGAGGAGATGTGCATATAGACAACAAAACCTTCAGTGTGTTTGGGGAAGCTTTATTAAAATATAAGAATTGAGAGAAATCCAAGAAAAATACATTCTCTATGAAAAAGGAAGCCAGGGGAGAACAAAGCTAGATAACAGGCTCTCTTCACAGACAGAAGGCTTTCCCAAGCCCCACATACCACGAGGTAAAGAGCAGAAAGAGAAACAATCCCAAAGGAGTACAGATATTAAAATTAATGCTAACCCTAGAAGGAATATAGTACTGTGCTATTGATTTTGGAAAGTGAAGAAAATTTCAAGCCTCTTGAAATGATAAGAGACGCCGTGCTGTAAAAAGAGCCCTGAGTAATTAAGCATATTTGAATTTCAGTGCAAGGTCTGCAACTCGATCAGCTTGTAACCTGATTACTGAACCATCTCTGACCCTCAGTTTGCACATCTATAAAATGGGAATAACAATGCTTGCTTTGGATGATTGCTATATTGAATTATTCAAAGAAAATATGTGAGGGGCGCCTGGGTTGCCCCAGTTGGTTAAACATCTGACTTCGGCTCAGGTCACGATCTCACGCTTCACGAGTTTGAGCCCCACTTTAGGCTCTGTGCTGACAGCTCGGAGCCTGGAGCCTGCTTTGGATTCTGTGTCCCTCCCTCCCTCCTGTCCCTGCTTGTGTTCTTTCAATCTCTCTCTCTCTCAAAAACAAACAAACATTAAAATATTAAAATAGGAAGTATGTAAACACATAAGGATAAACATAGACATATATATACACATATATGTATATATATATACATATACAAATGCAGTATCAGGTGTAAGTGAGTCTGAGGTTGTTTATGATAAACTTATGAAAGAAGGGGGGCTGGATCTTGAAGAATTAATATAGTATCTATGTACTGAGCACTTACTACATAAGAGCCTCAGGGGCATAGAGACCCTGTGTCTGCCCTCACGAACTTACTAACGTCATGTCCACAAATGCAGCATAAGATAGTGGAGAGGGAACCCCTCTGCAGACAGAAAGATTATGTTGTGCAGGACAGCATCATGGGCATCTCATAGTGGAGGTGCTGGCATTTGAACGGGACCTTACAGGAAAATCAGAATCTGGATGCACTGGTCCACGGGCAGGAGGGAGAATGATTGAACACCCTCCTGCGTTATGAAGGAGGATGGAAAAAGGTCAGAGGAGGAGACTAACAAGTTGTCAACAGAGAGTTGTTCGATTTGATGAGATCCATGACGATCTAATCGTTTCCTCCCTACAGATCTTCAAAGACCATTGTTTGGGATGAACATGCAGGCACAGAGAATTGAGACAGCGATGTCAGGAGGCTGGTAAAAATGCTCCCCTATTTATTTCTGCCTGCTTGCCTGTGACCAGTGCTTCACAAAAGGAGTGAGGGATTAGTAACCACATGCTGGGTAAGATGTTCACAAGAAGGTCAGGAAGCTTGTTCGTCAACCTCAATTGACAACTGATGTTTAAAAGGCAGAACATCATTCTCATAATTTAATGCGAGCAATTGCTATTTAATGCCAGAGGGGGAAGAGCTACTATATGCAAAAGCCTGTGGAAATGAGAAATACGGACAAAATAATCCCCTTTTTGTTTTAGGAAAATGTAAAGTGGTGCCCCAGGGATTGTTGGCAAATATTATCATCTTTGAAAGCTACTACTTAACACAAATTCCGGGAAACCAGAGGCTTCTGGGTAATGTGAATCACAAGGAAAGAATGCCCCGTTTTGTGGCTGAAACTTTTTAATGGAATACTGGTTGATCTTAGTGAAGAAGGCCAGGGGTCAGGGTCAGTTTGGGAGAATTTTCTGCCTGTTTCTGTAGAGGCCTGTACATAAGATGCTTCTTTCTCGGCCTGATTGAAATGTTTCACGTGATCATCTACCCATGGGAGGCACTTATGTCTCTAGAGATATGGTTCCTCTTTCTCTATCTTGCCTAACTTAAAATAGAGCTTAATAAGGTTCTACTCACTCTTTAAGTGAACATTTATTATGCACAGCTTGCCTCCATGCCTCTTGTCTTTGAGGATCTTTATTTAGAGATGGTATATCTGAGTCAGGATCCACTTAGCAAGACAGAATCACTCTATGTTTTAAACTGTAGGGCATTTAATACAGGGAATTGATTACCTGATGCAGGGGCAACCGAGATGCAAAAGGGGGTGGTCAGGCCATCCAAGGATTAGTAAGAGCAGGCAATTGCTTTGGCCCCTGGGCTGTGGAGGGTCAGGGGGAGCTGGTGTTGCTGCCCTGTGCCAGGTGNAGGGCTGTGGGTGCCCAGGAGCATCACAGAAAGCTGAGGAGAGAGATATCTTGATTCCTTTGGGGTTCCAGCTTTCTAATCTTTCACTCGTATCTTCATGGGCCAAACCCATCCAGAACTGGAGGAAAGGGAGGAGGAAGTTCCTTGTAATACACAATACAACAGGAGAGAGTGAGGCCACCGCTGGGCACTGGGAGAGAGATGGATAAACCAGGACTGTACTGTGATGGGTGCTGAAGTAGCTCACAGTGCTAAATCCTATGGGAGCAGGTTGTATGGACCTCTGAGTACCGGGATGCCTTCAGAAAAAGATATTGTTTGAGCCGTGTCATGATGAATAGTTCTATGTAGGAAAAGGCATGGTGGGGGTAGAGGAGGAAGGGAGCCTCGAAAGAGAGGGTAAAAGACCTGGAGGTATCAGAGCTTATATTAGAGTCAAAGAATCACAAACATCTCTTTGGGGTTGGAGCATCAGTGCATGGCAGGAGAGAAGGGGATGAAGCTGGAAAAAGTTGGGGACCTCCTAGCACTTAGGGTGAGGAGTTGGCCTTGGCTAGGACACTAGGACAGGGACTGTGTCATTGCAAACTCCCTCAGGGATCTGCACTTGCATGAAAATGTGGTGTGAGGGGGAGACTGAAGACCAGGAGGTCAGTTGGGAGGAGGAGAGAGTGGGGGGATGGGCAGGACTCCCCAGGGAGGAGCACACAGCCAGGAGGGGAACCTAGTGACATTAAGAATGTTGAATGGATAGGATTTGGAGATTTTTTTAAATGTTTATTTATTTTTGAGAGACAGAGAGAGAGCAGGGGAGGGGCAGAAAGAGAGGAAGACATAGAATCCAAAGCAGGCTCCAGGCTCTGAGCTGTCGGCACAAAGCCCGATGTGAGGCTCGAACCCACAAACCATGAGATCATGACCTGAGCCCAAGTCAGACGGTACTTAACCCGCTGAGCCACCAGGTGCCCCTAGGATTTGAAGAGTTTAATGTAAATCATGAGGGGAGAGGAAGCGATCCCCATTGGATGGTGGTGGTGCCATTTACCCAACAGGAGGAGGGAGCTTTTAATTTCCCTCTCTGATGTTTTCTTTGTAGGTTGAGGTTTAGTTTTGGCTGCTAGTGGAGTCTGGAATAGAGAAAGCCAGAGCTGTCTGGCTGCGCCATTACTGATAGGGAGAGAGTAGATAGAACACCCACTGCTCTCCCATTAGCCGGCTCACTTCCTATGGGAGAGACATGCATGCCAGCACAGAATAACAAGACAAAGCGATAGTCATGGAAGAGGTCAGTGCCAGCTGGTAAGGAGCCGAGGGGGAGCCAGCCTCTAACTCTACCTGGGTGCAAGTGGAGGTGGGGTACTCATGAGGGCTTCCAAGAGGAAGTGACTCTTGACCCCAGGCTTGAAGGGTACCTGAGAGTTCTGTGGGTGGAAGAGTGAGAAGAAAAGTGTGTAAAGACATAACCTATGAGAGAAAATGGCTTATGTGGGCAATGGCAAATGGTCCAATCTGGTCAAACACAAATGTGAGAAGGACAGAATGATATGAAATGAAGCCGGGAAGCAAATCGGAGGTAGAGCAGTTACAATGTTTACCCTATAATTGATGGGGAAATGTCGGGGAATTTTGAGGAGATCCTTTTTAGATGCCACTGTCTTGCTCACTCACTCACCAAATATCATCTGACTTCCATGTTGGACCACTCTGGTGGCAGAGTGAAGGATGAATACGTAAGAGATGTTGCGCAGGGAACCGGCTATTTTCCAGAACGTGCTTCTTCTGCCTCGAAACACAACTAGCCCACGTTTCTCAGCCTCTCTTGCCATTAGGTGTGGCTGCGTGTCCTTATTCCAATATAAGCAATGTGTGCAGAAGTGAATTGTGCTACATCTTCGTGAGGGCCTTTGGGACCTGCCCTGTGCTGGGCTTTATTGTTTTCCTCTTACTGGCCGACTGGGTTGAGACCTTGGAAACCAAGTGAGGAAGACGTTGGTGCTGCCGTCAGCACAGGCCTCCCTACTGTAAGGAAACACACCCTGGGCCATCATGTGAGCCAGAAATAAACACTTGTGAATGTGAGTCATTGTGTATATGAATCTATTAGCCTAGCCTAGCTACCCTAATCGTACACAGTGACATAAGAGGTTGGTGTAAGAAAATGAAAGTAAATGGCTGTTGAGAAGATGGAAGAAACAGGCGCTGGAAAGCGGTTGGCTTAGTGGGTGAGAGCGGTCCAGCATGACTTCCGATTCCTGCCTTGGGTGATTGGTCAGATGATAACGTTCATGACTGAACCACAAGAGGAGCGGGTTTGGGAGATGTTTGGTGTTGGGGGCATGTGTCTGGCTTTGTGAAGAGGTCTGGGATTTAGACATTTGGGAGACAATAAAATATGAAGGCATGAAATAATTCACTTATGCATAAAGGTAGAGTGTAGAGAATAGGATAGATAACGGACTTCGATGAAGCACCAATATATATCTATATCTATCTATATCTATATCTATATCTATAATCTATATCTATATCATCTATATCTATATCTATCTATATCTATATATCTTTAATTGAGCCCTCCAAATATTTTGATCATGAAATTTCAAACACATAAACCTGAGAGAATGGTGGCATGAGTATTTTTTTAATGGAATCCAATATCTGGTCAGTATTAAAATTTCCCTGTTTTGTATATTCTTACAGAAATGTATATACATATATATATTTATATTTATTATATTACTTGTTTTTTTGAGTCATTTTTCTACTAAGGT